>NC_068366.1:75820201-76135201 GCF_020536995.1 Dreissena polymorpha | reverse complement strand
CAATCATAAAAAAGTGGCCATGTACAATAACCAGTCAGACCACCTGAAGCACATCTGAATTATGGCCTTTGAATAATTAGAAATTTGCAAGGTTGTCCATTTTCTAACTCAAACAAGTTTGAATCTTAAAATAATCAAACTTGATACCAGAAGTTTACACAGGCATATTTTGCAACAAGTTTGATATCTTATCTTCAGATAGGATTGATTTTAAAAGTTTTCTTTGTTTTAAGTACAACCACAGCACAAAGCAATTCCATGTTGATTGTTTCAGTCTGGCTGGCTATATGCCACCATTTTTGTTTCAGTCTGACAGACTATACGCAAACAAGTTTATGCAAGTGCTGTTGTTTTTCAATCTGGCAGGCTATACGCCACCAAGTTCATGCGAGTCCTGTTGTGTTTCAATCTGGCAGGCTATACGCCACCAAGTTCATGGGAGTCCTGTTGTGTTTCAGTCTGGCAGGCTATACGCCACCAAGTTCATGCGAGTCCTGTTTTGTTTCAGTCTGGCAGGCTATATGCCACCAAGTTCATGTGAGTCCTGTTGTGTTTCAGTCTGGCAGGCTATACGCCACCAAGTTCATGGGAGTCCTGTTTTGTTTCAGTCTGGCAGGCTATATGCCACCAAGTTCATGGGAGTCCTGTTTTGTTTCAGTCTGGCAGGCTATATGCCACCAAGTTCATGCGAGTCCTGTTGCGGGCCAAGATGCACGGCTTCTCCGGTTGGGGTATTGAGCGGTTGGTGGGTCAGCTGTATGACCAGAGCCTTAGTGTTGCCATGACTGCGCTCACAGTGCTGGAGGAGGCATGTGAACTCAAGGTCAGAGCAGTTTTTTCACCGTTTTGGGGATATAGACAGAGACCTTTGAAGAATGAAAATTAGCATAATTTTAATTTTAATTTGAAATTTGTGTTGTTTTTTGCTTGCAAATACTTTCAAATTGAGAATAAAAGTGTTGTCAATATTATATTTAATGAAAGTTTAACTCATAGAGCTTGAAAGGGTAATGAAATAAACGTTGCAATTTTTTTTTTTTTTTTTTTTTTAATTTGGAAACCTTCAGTTGGCACTTTTAGGGAGTAATTTGTGAAAAATCTATACTTTTTGAAATTGGGAGCAGGTCTGAATTAAAAAAAAAAAAACGCTTCAGAGTGATACTCTGTCAAATATGTTTCTGGAGTATGTGATTGTGCAGGATCGTGTTTTCTCCTCCTTTTATTGATTTCCTCATTTTCAATGTCCACATGGTTTCACACACAGTTCTTTACTATGTTAGATATATTTAATAAAGAAATTTTTTGTTATTGTTAGTAAGGGGGAGGACAGTTAGGGTATTTTTATTGCCTGGTGTGTTTTCTGGTTTTGGTCGCAAAATATAATTATTTTGATGTTTATCATGCCTTTTGTGTGTAAAACAATTTACTAGGGTATGTCTCAACAGGGTATCAGTCAACTGGAAAAATGACATATATATGTCAATATTTTAACTTTGCATAAGGTATGTGCTATCCTAGCATTGCTAGATGAACAATTACATGATGAACATTAGAATCTATAAAACGCTCCTTTTAAACATCTCCAAGCTAATTCTGTAAAACAGTCCTTTAAAATTCGCCGCGGCTATATCTGTATGATGCCTCTTTAAATTCCTTGCAGCTTAATCTGTTAAACTGCTTTCTATTATTCTTTACATGTATTTCTATAAAACTGTAGTTGATTTTCCTCACAGCTAAAACTGTAAAATTATTCCTTGAAATTTCTTACAGTTAAACTTCCTTAAATTATCATCCTTCCTCTGAAAAATATGTATAAGTGGCCCTTTGAAATTTCTCCCAACTAGAACTGTTAACACGATTATTTTTTGCTTTTCTCACAGGAGAACTTGGATGAGGTGATAAAGCTGAAGCCAAACTTGCTGCACCTGGGAGACAAGGGGATGATGATGTTATGTCGCTACATGTCCACGCAGGCTGGCTTTAAGTTCCTCACTGAGGCCAACTACACTATGAACGAGCTCACCAAGTGGCACAACGTGAGTTGGATGACATAGATATCAGGGTTGTGAAATATCACTGGATCACTGAGTTGGATGACATAGATGTCAGGGTTGTGAAATATCACTGGATCACTCTCATGTTTGGAATGCATTTTGGTCTGGGTGAATGCCATACCTGGATTTTTTGCCCATTTGCTGTTCAGTGACTTGATTTTCTAACAGGTGCTTGTCTGGAGACCATGTTATTGGACATGTTTGATTGAATTTTTTTCAGACATACAATACCAAGTACGTGTCCTTTGTGGAAGAGCTACTAAATGAGGCTTTGACAACGTACGAGAAGACCTACGAAGGCTCCTACACACGTCGGTCAAATAAAAGGTATGTTGTCATGCTGGCTACATAATTGCCCCCACCCCTTCTTCTGCCCCCGTTTGAAATGGGAACGCAAACAGAACAAAATGATTTGATATGTAAAATTGAATTAAATACCTTAAACTCTTTTATTTTTGTCAACATGAAATTTCGTTTTTCAAAAAGTAACTTATATGTGGACATGTACATTTTGTTCATTCTGACTTTGGAAAAAAATGAGGAACATACATTGGTTATTTTCCGATGTGTTTATAAAATGTCCCACTAATAATAATGATTTTGCAGTTTATTTTTACAAGAAATTAACTGTTATTTCATTTACACCACTCACACATGGACTGTTGTAGACGGAAGAAGCTGGACGTGTATGTGCCCACCCACCTGTACAGTCAGCTTGTACAGCACAAAGACAGCTTTAATCTTCTCAAGCAACAGGTCAGTCACTATTGCACACCCGCAAACAAGTTTGAGAGGGGATATATTGGTGTCACTCTGTGAAATGCTTGGTTGTTCCTCATAAGATATTATGATTAAATGGAGAGAACTTCTTCCAATGTTCCTAATGAATTAAACATAAAACTTCAAATTATCATCAATATAAAGTTTACTTGTTTAAGACAATATTTTTATGACAATTGATCCACACATTCCTGAGTTATTTGCCCTTAAATTTACCTGACACATCGGTATTCCTGATTTATTTGCCCTTAAACATAGCTTACAGAGCGGTATTCCTGAGTTATTTGCCCTTACACATAGCCGAAAAGGCGGTATTCCTTAGTTATTAGCCCTTAAACATAGCTTACAGAGTGGTATTCCTGAGTTATTTGCCCTTAAACATAGCTTACAGAGCGGTATTCCTGAGTTATTTGCCCTTACACATAGCCGAAAAGGCGGTATTCCTTAGTTATTAGCCCTTAAACATAGCTTACAAAGCAGTATTCCTGAGTTATTTGCCCTTAAACATAGCTGAAACATCGGTATTCCTGAGTTATTTGCCATTAAACATAGCTAACAGAGCGGTATTCTCTGAGTTATTTTCCCTTAAACATAGCTAAAAGAGCGGTATTCCTGAGTTATTTTCCCCTTAAACATAGCTAACAGAGCGGTATTGCTGAGTTATTTTCCCTTAAACATAGCTAACAGAGTGGTATTCTTGAGTTATTTGACTTTGAACATAGCTTACAGAGTGGTATTCCTGAGTTATTTTCCCTTAAACATAGCTAACAGAGCGGTGTTCCTGAGTTATTTGTCCTTGAACATAGCTAACAGAGTGGTATTCCTGAGTTATTGTACCCTTAAACATAGCTAAAAGAGTGGTATTCCTGAGTTATTTTACCCTTAAACATAGCTAAAAGAGCGGTATTCCTGAGTTATTTTACCCTTGAACATAGCTAACAGAGCGGTATTCCTGAGTTATTTTACCCTTAAACATAGCTAAAAGAGTGGTATTCCTGAGTTATTTTACCCTTAAACATAGCTAACAGAGCGGTATTCCTGAGTTATTTTACCCTTGAACATAGCTAAAAGAGCGGTATTCCTGAGTTATTGTACCCTTAAACATAGCTAACAGAGCGGTATTCCTGAGTTATTTTACCCTTAAACATAGCTAAAAGAGCGGTATTCCTTAGTTATTTTACCCTTAAACATAGCTAAAAGAGCGGTATTCCTGAGTTATTTTACCCTTAAACATAGCGAAGAGAGCGGTATTCCTGAGTTATTTTACCCTTGAACATAGCTAAAAGAGCGGTATTCCTGAGTTATTTTACCCTTAAACATAGCGAACAGAGCGGTATTCCTGAGTTGTTTGCCCTTTCACATAGCTAACAGAGCGGTATTACTGAGTTATTTTCCCTAAAACATAGCTAACAGAGCGGTATTCCTGAGTTATTTGCCATTAAACATAGCTAACAGAGCAGTATTGCTGAGTTATTTTCCCTTAAACATAGCTAAAAGAGCGGTATTCCTGAGTTATTTTCCCTTAAACATAGCTGACACAGCGGTGTTCCTGAGTTATTTGCCCTTAAACATAGCTAACAGAGCAGTATTCCTGAGTTATTTGTCCTTGAACATAGCTAAAAGAGCAGTATTCATGAGTTATTTGCCCTTTAACATAGCTAAAAGAGCGGTATTCCTGAGTTATTTTCCTTTAAACATAGCTGACAAAGCGGTGTTCCTGAGTGAATTGCCCTCAAACAAAGCTAACAGAGCGGTATTCCTGAGTTATTTGCACTATTACAGAGCGGTATTCCTGAGTTCTTAAACCTTAAACATAGCTGACAAAGCAGTATTCCTGAGTTATTTGCCCTTTAACATAGTTTACATAGAGGTATTCCTGAGTTCTTTGCCCTTGAACATAGCTGACAAGGCAGTATTCCTGAGTTATTTGCCCTTAAACATAGCTTACAGAGTGGTATTCCTGAGTTATTCACCCTTAAACATAGCTTACAGAGTGGTATTCATGAGTTATTCGCCCTTAAACACAGCTAAAAGAGTGGTATTCCTGAGTTATTCACCCTTAAACATAGCTAAAAGAGCGGTATTCCTGAGTTATTCACCCTTAAACATAGCTTACAGAGTGGTATTCATGAGTTATTCGCCCTTAAACATAGCTTAAAGAGGGATATTCCTGACTTATTGGCCCTAAAACATAGCTTACAGAGTGGTACAGGTCATAAGTCGCATTATGGCAAAACTTTAGTCATAGCTGCAAATGTTTAACTGAGCAAAAATCTAGAATACTAGTAATATAAGCCTTGCTCTGAGAAAATGGGGCTTTATTCATGTGGCTTAAGTGTCATCACAGATTATCCCGTGCAGTCTGTACATGCTTATCAGGTTAAAAGTACAACACTTTATGTCTAAACCGGATGTTTGCTAAAAGGAAGGAGACTTCCTTTAAACAAAACAAAAACATAAAAAGAGGATGGTGTTGTCCCTAATTTTGGATGACACTTTTGGCACATGCATTAAGCCCTGTTCTAGCAGAGCAATGCTCATATACATTATTGCATGCTGTTAAAAGCTGGACCAAAAAAAGAGAGTCTTGAGAGAATTTAGTAAAATCAAATCCTTTTCATGTACCTTACTTTTCTGCTGATTTCTACTTGCAGACATATGTTGGGGACTACTTTGAGGTTGTGCGTAGCTGTGAGGAACTGAAGTCAGAGGCAGATGTCTTAGAGATGAAAACTGCACTCTGGGCAGTGGTAGGTTACCATGGCAACTGATTTAAAGGAGTTTTGGGAAAACTGGGCTTAAAGCATCTGTGTAAAGGGTCTTCCCAGATTAGAGTGTGCAGTCCGCAAATGCTAATCTGAGATGACTTATTCCGCCAAGACTTGATTTTTTGTATAGAAGAGACTTCCTTTGATGAAAAAATTCCATACAAGCGGAAAGTGTCAGCCTGGGGTTCTCTCTGTGGACTGCAAGGTTTATATGGGACAATACTATTTGCGCATGCATTAAGCCAAGCTTTCTCATGAAGCGGTTCAAATAATGTGAAAAAATACATTTTATTCAGTATGTATTGGTAGATTTCCTGAGCTACATGAGAAAGAAGGTTGACGGCCGGTGAACATTTTAAAAAGGAATAATTGGTTGTTTTGAAAAACTTAAGAATCTTAACCTGTTTCATTGAAATATAAAATGTAAGTTATGCAGAAATGTGAACTACTTAAGTTGTTATTTTGTTACCAGGGCAACATCAGTATGTCATCGTGGGGCGTAGGTTGGCTGAAGGAGGAGACCATTGTTCCAGAGATCATACGTAAGGCAGAGGAGTGCAGCGTCTACTCCATACGGGGGTTAGCAGTCTAATATTTCATTGCATAAGCACAGAACGTAACGCAATTTGCCATCTTAGGATTTGGATTGCCTATCTGAAATTTTAAAATAAAAGTTTATAGGCTTTTTATATATGTTGAACCTTATGAAATATAATATTGAATCAAAATTATTCCCAATTTAAAAGTAGTTTTTAACAAACATTAATGTACACTTATTTCCAAATTTTAGTAAAAAGACACATTTTTTCCAAATCCAAAGGGCCCCAGCCCCATTCCCAGAAAGGTGAAAAAACACTACTGTACATTTACAGGACGGCATTTTTTGTCCTTGGCCTGGTCTCCAGCACAAGGGAGGGGGCGGAACTGCTGTCTCAGTATGGCTGGGAGTCACGCTGGAACAACCGCTCTGAGCGCTGGCCTCTCGTGGAGGACCACACCGTGCTGCTAGATGACGCGCTAGATGAGGCCCAGACAGAGGCTTGCTTTCAGCACAGTCACTCGAGGCTCGAACTCAACAGTCCCAGCAGCCTGGATTTCATTGTTGAAGAGCGATTCAAAATGAAAATTGGTAACTCTGATAGGCCCAATGGTGGTGTCGGTGAGGCGGAAAATGTTGATGAGGAGTCGGATTGCGAATCAGGTATTCAGATGCTTGTGAAACCGAAGGGACCTGGAAATTATAGCCCGGATTTGAGGTCCCTGAGGGGACGATTGAAAAGTAGTTCAATGTATCAGACTGGGTCAGGTTCCAAGAGCTACATGCTGCCTCCTAGGTCACAGACATTCAGGGGTGCATCCAGAGGAGTTGAGATTAAGGGCAGGACTCAGAGTGTGGAGCATTTATCAGCCTCCACAGGTGATCTGTTGAGTATATCGAGCGAGAGGCCAGAGAGAAGTCTTTCAGCAAATATACCTGTAGATGGTTCTAGTAGTGATATTGGTGATCATGCTACTGTGGCAGCGAATAACAATGTAGATAGTAGTTTCAATAAGCAATATGTTAAGGATGAAACTGGCAATCTTTCTCCAGAAACAGTTGAACATTTTAGTGAAGACAAAACAAGTGTAGTGAAATTTACAGGTGTTATTAATTTTAATCAACAACATATAGAAAAAAATCTTATACAAAAAGAACATATACTAAATGATGTGGTGCCTGTGTCATTAAATGAATGCGATCAAATTATTAACCATCAACATTATTCTGAAAGTGATATTCAAATAAGTGTTACAGATTCAGAGAATCAGGTTATTGAACAGATGAGTGATTCTCGGACACCTGATGGTCACATTGAAACCACACGTAGTGAACCATTGGAAAATTCCTCTTTTAAAATGGCGTACCCTGTGGATATTGAACAGGGTAGTAAAAGTTTACCAACAGAAAACAGTGTTCGAAAAAGTGCTGTGAGTTTAATACGGGAAAAAAGCAATGGAAGTGACAGTTCTCAAACAACCAATAGTACTAAATCACGCACTGACAGCTTTAACACTGACTCAACCACAAGCGGTGTTGGTTCGTATGATTCTGGTCTACATGGGGTAGTAGAGGGCATGTCATCTTTGAGTCCCATTCCCAGTTCACATTCTCTAGAAAACCTGGAACATTTCGAGGTTGAGATGAGGCGGAAGGACAAACCGGAACTCCAGGAGCGCATGCATCATTCTGTTATAATGCGCAAGATTTCGCATTTATCTCGGGTGCCCAGTTTTCGAAGACAGTCTAGTCCATCGGCGGGTATTGCTACGAGCTTTGATTACTCAGATAATGCCATCATGTACACTACAGCTCGAGACGCCATGGGGTATGCAACGTTGAGGAATCTGAGGAATGCGAGGCAGATCAGCATGGATAACGAGTCAGACATGGGACTAAACATGCTGTATGGCAGCTCAACGAGTCTCAATCGAAGACCCAGTATCGACAGTACCTACAAGCAGCGGCCTACTAGGTGGACAAATATTTATACAATTTATGTAAATTGGCAGGCTTTCTTGCTTTGTAAAGGGAAATTTGAAATATTGGTGTAATGTGTAATTGTCGTGAAATACATGTAGCCGGGTTGTAGATTAAAGTTTTACTTGGAAATACAGTGTCTGTAAAATAACTACTAAGTCATTAAAGACTTAGACTTCAGAGTCTGCTCACTGATAAACTGGTGTCCATAAGCCCTTGTAAATGACTTAAGACTTGTAAGATAGTTGCCATGCTCGCAAATTAACATTAGGCGTTCCAAAAAAATCAAAACGCTTGTTTAAGAATCATACCTAACATATGTCCAATTAGTGAAATGATGTTCTGAATGGCAGTATCCCGTGTTTTTAGCTCACCTGAGCACAACGTGCTCATGGTGAGCTTTTGTGATCGCCTTTTGTCCGTCATGTGTGTGCGGCGTCAACATTTGCCTTGTTAATTCTCTAAAGGCCACATTTATTGTCCAATCTTCATGAAATTTGGTCAGAAGATTGATCTCAATGATATCTTGGATGAGTTTGAAAATGGTAATGTTTGCTTGAAAAACATGGCTGCCAAGGGGCGGGGCATTTTTCCTTATATGGCTATATATGGCTATAGTAAAATCTTGTTTACACTATAGAGGCCACATTTATTGTCTGATCTTCATGAAACTTGGTCAGAAGATTCATCCCAATAATATCTTGGACTAGTTCGAAAATGATACTGGTTGGTTGAAGAACATGGCCGCCAGGGGGCGGGGCATTTTTCCTTAGATGGCTAAAGTAAAAACTTGTTACCGGTAACACTCTAGAGGCCACATTTATTTTCTGATCTTCATGAAACTTGCTCAGAATATTTGTCCCAATGATATCTTGGATGAGTTCGAAAATGGTTTTGGTTGCTTTTAAAACATGGCCACCAGTATACATATTTGTTTTTAATTGGGTAAAAAAATACAATTTTGTTTGGAATCGGGTCCGTATGATTTGGAATCAATTCATTTTTCGGCCTTTTTAACATAGCAGAAAATCCCCAGGTTGGACATCAATTGTATTGTACCCCTCAGTTACCTCTCTGTTTCAGCCTACTCACCTACAACCTTAGTGGAGTCTCCCTGAGTGACCTTGACAACCCTGCGGCCCATCAGCCCAAGGCTCGACTCTACCAGCAGCGCCCCCACACCGGCATGGCAGAGTTCATGGGGCTCTCACTGCCTGTCGACATAAACATGATATTTGAGGTTGGTGTCTAGAGTAAAGTTATAGATCTCAGGTATTTTGATTGAAGAAGAATCCTGCCTTTTTAACCCTTTCAGTGCGGGAACCGAATTTTGAAGGCCTTTGCAAACAGTTTGGATCCAGATGAGACGCCACAAAACGTGGCGTCTCATCAGGATCCAAACTGTTTGCTATTCTGATAGTATTCTTTGAAAAAAATCGAAGAAACTGCTAATTTTAAAAATTCAGCAGACGACATTTTAATGTCATAAATACTGACCTGTTATCGTATGCTTATACTTTCCAAGGGGAAATAACTCATCCGGAATTTTAACTGGGAATCCGCCACCTCAATACCGTAATACAGGCCAGGTTAAACATAGTGCAATGCAACCTAGCCAAAAATCGGTAACCAACCTTCAATATTCTTTCCGGATCAACCAGGTGTATACGTGTCTTTTACGGCTCTGAATTAAAATATTGTTTTTCACTTGGTTGATTGGGGTTTTGAATAGATAAATTGTGTTATTTATCTTTTTATTTCTCATTGGATTAATTTGTGTGGATTTAATGGATTTTGTTTCATTTGTAAAAGGTAAGCCATGCTTGTTTTTATCGAACAATGGTTTATTTCTACCATGCTGGGTGTTTTCAGGCGCGAACGACCACGTGCAAAACGTGCTCTTCTAATACATTGCTAGAACGTGCAAAGCATGTTCTTCTAATGTGTTACGAGATCGTGCAAAGCGTGTTCTTCTATTGACAGATTGTTTATCATTTGCCATTGTGTGCAATAATGATTTTAACGTTCCGTATGACAATCTAATTGATCGTCATTTTATTTTTCATCTGTTTTGAATTAAACTTTTGTTTAATTTATGATCTACGGCAGTATTATTATAATTTTCATTATGGTCAAATAATGATTTTATGTGCCGTATGATAATCTGGTCTGTGACCAGTTTATGGTTGAATATGCTTTGCTCTTGTTTTTCATATATTCGACTACATGATGGTCGCAGAAACAAGAGTGGATAAATACCCGGTGACTTCGCAGATCATGGATGATAGTTGCAGTATCAGTCACCGGGTATCGGGCACGATCGCGACCGTACTATGCTAAGTCTCTTAGACAGTCGGTCAACATCAGACCATATGGCGACACCCGTCAGCCGGTCTTTGCCCGATGGCATTGGTCAAGGACATCGACCAATGCCGGACCATTTGGCATCCGCCATACGGTCATTATCCGGTGACAACACTGGTCATGATATGACCGGTACGTCACCGGGGACGTTGATCACGGACCATTGATCGACGTCTGACCGGCCGGTCCGGTCACCGGTCATGTCACCGGTCCGGTCCGGTCATTGATCACCGGTCCGGTCACCGGTCCGGTCCGGTCACCGGTCCGGTCACCGGTCATGTCACCGGTCCGGTCCGGTCACCGGTCCAGTCCGGTCACCGGTCCGGTCCGGTCACCGGTCCGGTCATTGATCACCGGTCCGGTCCGGTCACCGGTCATGTCACCGGTCCGGTCACCGGTCATGTCACCGGTCCGGTCACCGGTCCGGTCCGGTCACCGGTCCGGTCATTGATCACCGGTCCGGTCACCGGTCCGGTCCGGTCACCGGTCATGTCACCGGTCATGTCACCGGTCCGGTCACCGGTCATGTCACCGGTCCGGTCCGGTCACCGGTCATGTCACCGGTCCGGTCATGTCAACGGTCCGGTCCGGTCACCGGTCCGGTCATTGATCACCGCTCCGGTCACCGGTCAACAGTCATCAGTTAGGCCTGCCACCGATAACACCAGTCACCGGTCAAGAAGAAGAACTCGGTCTTCTTCATTGAATTATTCTCCTATTCTTCGTTGAATACATCGTCTTCATCAAGGATTAGACATCGGACACGCTCTTCTTCGTCGAGCAGTTCTCATCGTCGCGGCTCTCGTAAGCGATCACGTCGTCACTCACGGAGACGTTATTCTAGAAGATCTCGGTCTCATCGCAGCCGATCCACATCTCGGCCGATCCAGATCTCGACATCGCAGGAAACGAGGACGTCGTCAACCTTCACGTAGACATCAGCGGACTGCATTGAGCACCACTGGATATTTATCGAACATACCTCTCCTTCATTGAGCAGTTCTCGGCGTTGATACGCTCGTAAGCGATCATGTCAATGCTCACGGAGACAATATTGTAGATGACAATATTTCCAGCGTAGCCGAACAATATTTCGGCATCGAAGTTATATGGATGTCGCCACTTCTCACGTAGGCGTTAATGAACCTACTGGTCATATCGACGTTCTCCATTTTATTCCTTTAGGAATATCATGTCTCCATTCCACGTGTGATGGTTCTTCTAATGGCATCCACACATGTTGCAGTCACCGAGCCGTAGTTGTATACGAACACTAGTTCGTTTAACATTCAGGCTTCGGGATAAGCTGTTCTTTTCTCCACTACGACTACAAGGACACTTATGCCTATTAATACTGATAATCTACCGTTGTTTTCCGGTTAACATTATCAGATGACTTCGTGGATGGTCATTCTTCTGCACCAGATATTTCCATTCTGACGCAGTTATATTATACCGGTCCCGATCACCGGACATCGGTCACCATTCATCGGTCATATCACCGATCACTGATCACCGGTCAGAATAAGTGATGTCTCATCGCCATCGGATTGGATTTTTTTTTTTTTTTTTTTTTTTTTTTTTTTGGCATGATCTTCTTTTCCGAGCAGTGCTTGACATTGATAACAGACCATATGGATTCCACCATTTTTCGGTCTTTAACTGGTAACGTCACCGGTCATATTATGACTGGTCCGTTCACCGGGCTACAGTTACCGGTCATTGACCGGTCCGGTTCGGTCACCACTTACCAATTACCGGTATTCCACTGTGTTTTCATCGGTCAATTTTTAGTATCACGGGTATCGTCTACATTACATAGTTGTATACCCCTGGCTATGATTGTATTGAATACTATATTTTATGGATTCAACAATCTACATGACTTTTTGTGTTTTTCAATACTGATTTTCTACTGGCGACGGTCACCAAATCATGCTATATCTGTTATTTGTACTTCTATCTCAACCGGCTACATGCAGACTACTGGTCTTGCAGATAGATCGGCTGAAGTGGGCTCGGAGATTAGCATTGAGGTCGAACATTACTATTTGACCTCTATTAATTTATGTTCGAGACCCGAAGGATGAATTGTTTTAACCGCCTTTACCTGTCGGCTACAGACTTTGCAGTCAGTGTCACGGAACAGTTGGGACACATTAATGACGCTAGCAGGATTAGCAAGACGACATTTGTATCGACTTCTGCTTTTCTATTGCTCCTACGGCAGTGCATATTTTCAAGCTACTGGAATCAACAAGAGTTCTGATACATAGGATTGCCTATCAGATTGACCGCATAGCGGCTACAGTCTTGTAGATGGCTTAGGACCTATTGAACTCAGATATTAGATCCTAGGATCTGGAGGGACCTCATCTTAAAGTTATTCTTCTATTACACTTCTGGCCATAACAGGCCGTCTTCCTATAACTGGTCGTATTCCTTTCGGAATTCGTCTAGGTTAGAAGTCTTGAAGTAAATGGATTAATCAAGTCAGAATTTAAGACTTCCATGCATTCTACCGGCAAGCGTGGACCCGCTTAAGGTTACCCCTAGGGTTTTCACCTTTTTTCTGCCATCACACCTCCGATTCCGGAGGTACCACTATCAATCATATTTCCGTACTTCGCAAATCGATGACTTCGCGACCTGTATTATCCAGGATTTTAAAGGCGCCTGTTATTGGTTCAAGAAGAGGCTATATTCTGTAGATAGGTCATTAACTTATAAGTGTTAAACACTGTCCTATTCTACCAATTTTCAAGTGTGTTTGGAGTGGGAAAGTTCGGCTTGCCGTGGTTTCTTTGCCCACCCATCCTTGACAAATGGTTCCGGTCACCGGTCGGTATTTACCGGTCCGGTCACCGGTCCTTCTGCTGAGACGTCTTTTCTTACGTCCGTTTCAGCTTTATTTTTAAGATAATTGTATTAATCTCGGGATTATTTAATGACACAGATTTCCATCTTTTTGTCATTATTTACCACTATTCAGTGGTGTCTACACTAGAAGATTATCTTGGCAAGAATATAGTTTATTCTACCACAACCTTCCTTACATCTTATACAGATGTGAGCAGATAAGGTTATGGACGATCACATAGAACAACATATCTTTATTTTCTCAATTATGTGGTATCCTAACGAATATCACCTGCACATCTACATCTTGAAAAGCGAAAATTCTTTTTAGCTGTTTTTCATTTACAACACATTTTCACGATTCCTTTGTGATGGTTTCAACTATCACACATCGGTCGTGGTTTACTTACAGACACGGAGGTGGTCATATTATCACTCCTTGTAACTGGAAATCAGGAACTTATTCGTTCTTTGCAAGAACAACAATTTTTCTCTATCGTCTTTCTCATACCAGTTCGTCTCAACGCCCTGTTGGACCTTTTGTCCTGCAGTTCTTTCTTTCGAATTATTTTTCCGTTGGGTTCAATAATGTAATCGCGCATGCGCGGCAGTGAAGTTGCAGACGAATTGCATGGTGTACATAGTATATCAAAGAATGTTGTTTATCATCAAACGCTAGTTATTAGCGTTATGCGATCGTATATCGCAGTGTATACCGGTATGCTGAACAACGTCAACAATGCAGTTCACAGAAATCGATCCAGCAGGGTGTGCGATTGTTATACATTCGTCCATTGACATAAACTGGAATATCTTGCCTTCTTGGTGAGTTTTTGCAATAACTGAGTTTTTGCCATAATTTCATGAAATATACGTAATGAACCATGGGATTATGGTTCTACGACCTTTTAAGTCTCCTGTACAATTATTTTCAGGAAACTTCTTCACAGGTCAAATATCATATCTCACTGAGACATATTTTTACTGATCCAAACATGTGCCACTTCATGTCTGGCCATTAATAACTTTTAGTTATCTCTACAGAAGAACGTTTTTCTGTTAGAGTTTCAATCCTTGTTACTTGTGCAAGGATAATTCCATCAGAACTGTATAAAGGTTCTATGGAAATTCATTTTTTACTGGGTAATTGAGAGCATAGTTATTACCTTAATCACTCTGCTAGATACATAGAGGTTTTTCTCATCTTTTTCTTGATGATAAGAAATTTGTTCTTTTCTTCATCAAAGGATAGAGATTATGCTTTCGTATACCTTGTTTTGTGTAAGTCATCGCAACTCTGTGCTGTCTTACCTATTTTGGAACTGATCCAAACTATGGAACGTCAACACTATGTTTTTCGTTCCTTTACCTTCTGAAGCGGTTTTGACTTGTGTAACATGTTGGGATGCTTAATGAGCTCCCTATGAACCTTTTTCATCAGGCTTATTAACAGTTCCAATATAATTTTAAGACGGTTTTCCTTCTTATTATGGCTTTTACCATACGGAGAAGTGAAATTCATGCTTTTTCTGTTGAATACGACCAATTCCAGTTGGATCTATTGTCGTTTTCACTTTGTTGTGTCAGCCAGGATTCCTTGCTTAATATCAAGTCCTCTATATGGCTTCTACCTTCAAGTTTCCAAGTTTTCTTAAACTGGTAGTCATGAAGATGAGGATAAACTTCTTTGGGCAATCAGGGCTTTGAAGTTCTATCTCAGCAGTGTTAGTCAGAAGTCCATTCGAGGTTCTCAAAGACACTCTTCATTTCCCCAAAAAAAGGGGGGGGGGAGATGTGTCTGCGGCTTCTATTTCTCGGGGTTAGACCTCGACTAAGGAAAGTTAATCTTATCCTATCTAAGGATTCATTCCTTTTTAGGATCTGACCGCATGAATTAAGAGCTCTGTCTGTTTTGTGGGCATATATTAATCACACCCCACTTTTTGACGTGCTCTAAGCTGTTTACTGGAGGAATCCGACCACCTTGTCATCTTTTTATCTTCGTTTTCTGAAGTGCCAACAATACAATTTGTATACGTTTGGGCTTGTTGTGGTTTCACTAACGGTAGTGTCTTCTTTACGACATAGACATATTACTCTGTCCGAGAAGTCATAATTAATACCGTTTTAACGAAGATTACTTGATATCATTAGCTGATAACCCTGTTTATGGGTTCTACTGTGTTGGGAAAATATATACGAACCTTCCCACCGCAGCTGCAAAATCAGCATACGATAACAGGTCAGTATTTATGACATTAAAACAAATTTTTAAAATAAAATTCATTTTAATTATTAAATACTTACCTGTTATCGGTAAGTCCCACCTCCCACCCCGCTATTCGATTAATATTTTTGTATATATATTGAAAGAATATTGAGGGTTGGTTACCGATTTTTGGCTAGGTTGCATTGCACTATGTTTAACCTGGCCTGTATTACGGTATTGAGGTGGCGGATTCCCAGTTAAAATTCCGGATGAGTTATTTCCCCTTGGAAAGTATAAGCATACGATAACAGGTAAGTATTTAATAATTAAAATGAATTTTATTTTAAAAATTTGTTTTAGCAGACAACAAATTTCCCAGCATGCAAAGGGTTAAGTGCAATCATTTTGTCATTTTCTCACTTTCGACTACTGCAAATGATCTGCCTTGTATCATTTTGATTCCAACAATATCAGTAACTTGACTCCAAAATATATTTTTTATGATACAAACTATTATCTCCTGTGAAAAGAGGTGCTGGGTTCTTCACTAAATGCAAATATTCTGTTTTCAGTTCATAAGATTTCCTGCGTATCCAGTGTCATGCCATATGACTTAATTTCTTAGCTCGCTCTTAGACTTGCAATTATAATGTTTTAACTGAGGAAAAAGAAATTCAAATAAACCCTGACTTCTCATTTCTTGATATTTTAGGTGAGTTAATTATTGAGGTCATCAAATGTTAACAAATGTCGTAGTTGTTTGTGATGCTCAAAATGGTTAGGGTGGATTTGCAAAAGCTGGGACCTGTACTTCCATTGAACAAAAATGGCTTGGTTGTGAATATGAAGCTTTTATAGAAGAGCTTTGATTGAAATGTATAAGTTTTTCATAAGTTTTACTGTCAAAATTATACTTTTGGTTTAAAATTACACTTAATATGACATTTAAGGCGCATTTGCCACTTACAGCAACAGCATTTGTTTACCCTTTACCCCTTATTAATGCAAGTTTTAAAGGCTTCATTTCCAACCCTTAGATACTGATGAGCAGCAAACAGCAAAAAATAACTGAAAAGACCGCGAGTTACTCATGGCTGTTCTGGTTTTATGCTTGTTGATAAAGCCATTTTCACTTTGCTTTTGATGGGGAAAGGGTAAATAATGCAAATATATATCTAAATATAGATTTTATATTTAATTTGTTATTGGCAAAATTCCAGGCTGTAGCCCAAAAGGATAAAATGCAGCATATAAATAAATAGCATATTGCCACCTTTAAATTGTGGGGTTTATCTCAAGTGTGATAATCTCAATTGTCATGAAGAAATATGTATAAATAGCATATTGCCACCTTTAAATTAAGGGGTTTATTTCAAGTGGGATAATCTCAATTGTCATGAAGAAATATGCCTGTTTTGTTATAATGTGGCGATAATGTACACATACTATACTGTTATTGTGAGTCTGAAATTAATAAATATTTATTAAATAAGACTTACAAGATAATCTGCATGTATTCAGACCAGTGAATCTGACGATAGCCACTCAGTGTTTGGTGGAAATGTTTCCCGGTCAGAGTCCTTCAACCAGAACCGCTTTTCTCGTGCTAATTCTGTGAACGACAGTGCAACATCTGAGGTTCGGCGTAACACCAGCGGCCTGGAATTCAGCTACAGACAAGAACTGGATGGTGAGTGTACAGTTTGCTAGGGTGGTTTTTTATATAAAATTGGGGCACATATTTGGCCCCATTCTCATTGTCAAAAAGTGTCTATTTTTCTTTAACCCTTTGCATGCTGGGAAATTTATTGTCTGCTAAAATGTCGTCTGCTGAATTTCTATAATAAGCATTTTCTTCGATTTTTTTCAAAGAATACTATCAGAATAGCAAACAGTTTGGATCCTGATGAGACGCCACATTCTGTGGCGTCTCATCTGGATCCTAACTGTTTGCAAAGGCCTTCAAAATTCGGTTCCCGCACTGAAAGGGTTAATGACAGCCAAGAATAAAAAAAAAATCTATGTACATAACATTTATTTATTCTCCTTATCCAGCTCTATAAGTTCAAACTTATTAAGCATAATATTGGAAAAAAATTGTATTGTCAATAATTAAGTATTTTTAAACTAAAAAAACCAACAACACCAATTTCTTTTTTTTTTGGTCAAAACATAACCAATTTTCACAATCCAAATGTCTCCGGCCCCATTCCCAAAATTTGATGAAAAGCAACACTGACCTTAAATCCACTTAGGCTTGAAGATTTCTTAACTTGCTCTGTCAGCATTAAATGTTATAAGTTTGTGAACGTCTTCCACCTTTCTGGAGCGATTGCATAGAAACTTGACATATGGCATCAGCATGAAGTTCAGATGTGGAAGACACTTTTTCATGCCCAATAATCCTTACAATTTTGAGTTATTTGCCCTCACAAAGCGGTGAGGATGTATTAGTCATGTATGGGACAAAGCTATAGTTATGATTGCAAATGTAATGAGCATCCTTATGAGCATGATTTTCAAATATAGGGTCTGCTACCAACTTGTAGAATGATATTTTCTTGCTGTTTTCTTAAAGATGTAGATTTTCTAAACATCATTTATTTCTCAACAGATAAGTTTGGTTCTCTATAACATGAAGCCTACTGGTCTTTAAAATGTGGAAAATGTTAATTTTAGTAAGCAGATAACTTAAACATTTTTATCATTTTCAGGACAGAACAGCACTTTGTTTTTTATTCAGTATATTTTTGTCCTTTAATTTAACATTTTCTTATTAAGCAACTGCTAACTTAGAAGTGTCCTTTTATATTTTCAGTGGAAGGTTCAAGGTCAAGGTCACATTCCACTATGGAGGTGAGTCCCCAGCCTCTGTCCAGTGAACACAATGTGGACGTATGCATACAGTGTCGGGGAATGCGGGAAGAAAAGCCAACAGAGACCATAGAAGGTAAATTGGGTTAAAAAAATAATGTGTAAAGTTACATGACGTTTAAAAAAAGATCGTGGTAAGTAGGATAGTAGTTAAAAATACTAATATTCATATAACAAAACCGCCGTGAATGGTCAAATGTGGGTTGTTTTGCTTTTGTATGTTATATATGAGTCGTGTTTTGAGAAAACTGGGCATAATGCATGTGCGTTAAGTGTCGTCCTAGATTACCCTGTGCAGTCTGCACAGGCTAATCAGGGATGACGCTGTCGGCTTTTATGGAATTTTTTGTACAAATAAAGTCTCCTCTTAGCAAAAATCCAATCTGGGTCGACACTTTAGGTCCACATCCACTTTTATGCCTGTTTGATGTAAAATGCTGTTGATTTAATTTGCTTAGTAGGTTGTGTGATTTTAAGTTGTGATGATATATTTATGTTATCATAGTTATGTTGTTGTTTTTTTCCTCACATGTTATTGTTTTGCTATAAGTGCTTACCTACAAAGTGTTTAGCTCTATCTATCCTTGAATATATCTGCCCTAGTGCTGCCAGAATCCAAACAAAATTTTATGTATGCATGTTAGTTGCTTTTTGCATTGTTTCAACCGTACACAAAAGAAATAGATTGTTATTATCATGTGTTGCTTTTTCAATGCTGCAGTTATGAAATTTTGATATACATATTATGCAAATATTCCCAATAAAATTAGTATAAATTAAAATTGATGTATGTATCAGCTACTTGAATAATAATACCCCCACAAACGAAGTTTGGGGGGGGGGGTATATAGGAGTGAACTTGTCTGTCTGTCGGTCGGTCTGTCTGGCGGTCTGTCTGTTGGTCCGTATTAAGTGTACGCTCTCTAATTCAAGTAGTTTTCATCCGATCTTCACCAAACTTGGTCAGAAATTGTACCTAGATGATCTTAAGGCCAAGTTCGAACATGGGCCTTGCCGGGTCAAAAACTAGGTCAGGGGGTCACTAAGTGGGTTTTTTAACATTCAGCATGGTGTCCTCTCTCTTATTTAAGTAGTTTTCATCCGATCTTCACCAAACTTGGTCAGAAGTTTTATCTAGATGATCTGAAGGCCAAGTTCGAACATGGGCCATGCCAGATCAAAATCAGGTCACAGGGTCACTTAGTACTTTTACACATTGAGCATGGTGTCCGCTCTCTATTTCAAGTAAATTAAATCCGATCTTCAACACACTTGGTCAGAAGTTGTAACTAGATGATGTGTAGGTCAAGTTCGAACATGGGCCATGGCGGGTCAAAATCTAGGTCACGGGGTCACTTAGTGCGTTTTAAACGTCACCATGTTGTCCGCTCTCTAATTCAAGTAGTTTTTATCCAATCTTCACCAAAATTGGTCAGAAGTTGTATCTTGATAATGTCTAGGGCAAGTTTGAATATGGGTCATGCCGGGTCAAAAACAAGGTCATGGGGTCACTTAGTGCGTATTAAACATCACAATGTTGTCCGCTCTCTAATTCAAGTAGTTTTCATCCAATCTTCACCAAACTTGGTCAGAAGTTGTATCTAGATGATGTCTAGGTCAAGGTTGAATATGGGTCATGCGGGGTCAAAAACTAGGTCACGGGGTATCTTAGTGCGTTTTAAACCTCACCATGTTGTCCGCTCTCTAATTCAAGTAGTTTTCATCCAATCCTCACCAAACTTGGTCACAAGTTTTATCTAAATGATCTCTAGGACAAGTTTGAACATAGGCCATTTCGTGCCTAAAACTAGGTCACGGGGTCACTTAGTGCATTTTTTAATATTCAGCATGGTGTCCGCTCTCTAATTCAAGTAGTTTACATCCGATCTTCACCAAACTTGGTCAGAAGTTTTATGGAGATGATCTTAAGACCAAGTTAGAACATGGGCCTTTCTGGGTCAAAAACTAGGGCAAGGGGTCACTTATTGTGTTTTAAAAATTGAGCATGGTGTCTGCTGTTTTTTGTGAAGACGACATGCAAATTATTATATGTCAATGCGGCATGTGGGGGTATTCGTCACGTCTGTGACAAAGCTCTAGTTCATTTTGTTAACCTCTTCTTCCTTTTTCTGTGCTTGAGGTTTCCTTAAAACGTTAATATAGCCCTAGTATAGGAACACCGGAGTGAGGGTGGGCATGTGATGAGCACCTTAGGGTTGAATTGAATATTTGTCCTCAGAACATTAATTTATTGCGCTCTGTTGGATTTACAAGTAACTTGGCAGAATGATCAGCATGGTAAGACAAGAATGTTGCTAATAAGAACTAGGTCAAAGGTCAATGTAACCATTCAAGGTCAAAGGTCAAATTAAGAAAATAGGTTGTTATGTGTTTTGTTCAAATCATTACTTTTTACAGAATGGATTGAATATCAAATAAATTTGTAGAATTAATCAACATGATGGACTGAAGTGATGCAAGCAAGAACTAGGTCAAAATTAAAATTCTAATGTCCAAGAAAAGAAATTCATCCTAAGTCCATCAGTAAGGAGCATAACTTTGTTGAGCTTGGATGGATTTTCGTATAACTAGGCAAATGTGGTAAGCATGATGTGATTGTGCATTGTGCGTAAGACCAAGGCCATGTCAAAGGTCAAGGTAACAATTGAAAATCAAACACCATATTTAAAAAAATCATCCTTGTTACTTTGTTGGGATTAATAATTTGTCCAGCACGGTTGGATTTTCAAGTAACTTATAGGCTGAGTTTAATAAAGCATGGTTAGTTGTAACATCTCGATCAAGAACTAGGGTGCTAGGTTCAAGGTCAATTTTTAAGGTCAAATTAAGGCATTTAACTCGGAAAACATTGTCTGCACTCTGCAGCATAACTTTTATAATCATAGACAGATTTTCAAATAACCTCACTGAAGTGGCAAAAAGTGTTTATTGGTATGTGACACACAGGATCCTGTTCCGTACATCCAAGTTTAAGGGTACAGTGCAAGGTGAATGGTCAATACTTTGTCTGGATCATACATTTGTTTCAGTATGGACCAATTTCAGATATTCCCAAATATAGTGAAGACAATCAATAACTTAAATTGCAAAAATGGCTTGCTGTTTCTCCAAGACGTTGCAGTTCATTAGGCATCAGAGAAAGTATCATAGAAATGGTAGAAAAAGAAGACCAATACAAATTTTGTCTGTAAATAAAGGCAACCTTTTCGCAATTTTAGTGAAGCCTATGCAAAAAAAAATATGTTGCTTAAATCTTAACAATGGCTTGCGTTTTTCTGAAGAGTGGACTGGTACAGGTATCATACAGCGCATGTACAGAAGTGGTCGGCGAGTGAGAATACTGCGAACCATCAGCTGTGTTGATGGTGACAGGAGCTCTAGCCACTCCTCTGACAATGACCACGCCCGTATGAAGCAAACATTCTGTCTCATATGTGGAGATAAAATAGCCTCCTGAACTTTCTGTCTTACATGTGGAGATGAAATAACCTCCTGAACTTTCTGTCTTACATGTGGAGATGAAATAACCTCCTGAACGTTCTGTCTCATATGCAGAGATGAAATAACCTCCTGTAATCAAAAGATTTCTGGCATGTATTTCTCAAATCATGCCTCAAATGTGGAGATAAAATAACCCCCTGAACTTTCGGTCTCATGTGCGGTGATCAAATAACCCTGTGTAACCAAAAGATTTCTTGCATGTATCTCTTTTATCATGACACTTTCTTGCACATGTATCTCCTGAAATCAAGGACTTTCCTGCATATATTTTGTATCTCATGACTTTTTCTTCTCTCTTACAAAGAATTCTTTTGAGCATATATCTCCTATTTCTCGATCCTATCTTGTGGGTACATGTATATCTGCATTTATGACCTCTGGGCTGCTATTTGTGTAGAAATCGTTTCCACAGTTAATGATAGATGAGCTTTGTTTATAGTTGTCAGGAAATCTGGTCTAACTATAGTGTTGGCTCCAGTTGAGTGTAAATACTTTCGAATACATATTAGCCTCGCTCTGGGAAAAGGGGTTTTAATGCATGTGCGTAAAGTGTCATCCCAGATTAGCCTTTGCAGTGTGCACAGGCTAATCAGAGACAACACTTTCTGCTTTTCTGGTATTTTTCGTTTGCAAACAGTCCCTTCTTAGCAAAAATCCAGTTGAGGCAGAAACAGCACAGGCTTATCTGGGGGGACACTTTACACACATGCAATAAACCCCCTTTTCACAGAGTGCGGCCCATAGTTTTCACTTTAAGATATATGCTTTTTGCTCATTCACACCTAATTGCAGATTATTCTGAAAGAAGTTTTTGAGGGCTATAGAAGCCCCATTTGTTACCCAATCCATTTGAAGATTGCTAACACTCTGGTGAAATTGAAATTTATGGAACTCTATTTTGAATTTCAACCCAAATGGTACAGCATCCCTGTGGAAATGTACATCATAATGTCACATTCAGGCTTGTATAAGATTTTGCGACACCTGTATTAATGTGTGCATTCTTGCACATGCTAAAACTTTTCTCTGAACTGCTCTAATTATTGATTATGTCATAAGGTCAGATTTGTATGCCCCCGGTAGGGTGGCATACAGAAGTTGAACTGTCCATCAGTATGTCAGTTTTTCCGTCGGAAAACTTTAATGGTCAAAACTTTTTCAATATTTAACATAGCAACTTGATATTTGGCATGCATGTGCATCTCATGGAGCTGCACATTTTGAGTGGTAAAAGGTGAAGATCAAGGTCATCCTTCAAGGTCAAATGTTTAATATAGGGCTTCTGTCATTCCGTCCAAAAACTTTAACATTGGTAATAACTTTTTCACTATTGAAAATAGCAACTTGATATTTGGTATGCATGTGTATCTCATGGAGCTTAACATTTTGAGTGGTGAAAGGTGAAGGTCAAGGTCATCCTTCAAGGTCAAATGTCAAATATTCCGTCCGTCTGATAACTGTAATATTGGCCATAACTTTTTAAATATAGAAGATGCAAACTTGATATTTGGCATGCATGTATATCTCCTGGAGCTGAACATTTTGAGTGGTGAAAGGTGAAGGTCAGGGTCATTCTTTAAGGTTAAATGTCAAATATTCCGTTCGTCCCAAAACTTTAACATTGGCCATAGCTTTTTATATTGAAGATTGCAACTTGATATTTGGCATGCATGTGTATTTCTGGAGCTTAACATTTGGAGTGGTGAAAGGTGAAGGTCAAGGTCATCTTTCAAGGTCAAATGTCAAATATACATGTATGGCGTCTGTCCATCCGTCCAAAAACTTTACCATTGGCCATAACTTTTTAAATATTGAAGATAGCATCTTGATATTTGGCATGCGTGTGTATCTTATGGAGCTGCACATTTGGAAAGGTTCAAGGTGAAGGTGAAGGTCATCCTTTAAGGTCAAATTACAAATATATGGCGTCTGTCCGTCCGTCCAAAAACTTTAACATAAGCCATCACTTTTTAAATATTGAAGATAGCAACTTGATATTTGGCATGTGTGTGTATCTCATGGAGCTGCACATTTTGAGTGGTGAAAGGTCAAGGTCAAGTTCATCCTTAAAGGTCAAAGGTCAAAGTTCGCAATATTGAAGATAGCAACTTGATATTTTACATGCATGTGTATCTCATGGAGCTGCACATTTTGAGTGGTGAAAGGTCAAGGTCAATTTCATCCTTCAAGGTCAAAGGTCAAGGTCAAATGTCAATTTTTGCAATATTGAAGATAGCAACTTAATATTTGGCATGCATGTGTATCTCATGGAGCTGCACATTAAGTGGTGAAACGTCAAGTTCAAGGTCATCCTTCAATGTCAAAGGTCAAAACACAAAATCCAAGGGAAGTAACAAGCTTTTAAGGGATATAATTTCTATATTATATCATTTGGCAGGTACAGATCATTTCACAAGGGAAGTAATACTTTTTAAAGGGACATAATCAACAACAAAAAAATTTCAAAGCGGCGCAGTAGGTGGCATTGTGTTCCAGACAAACACATCTCTTGTTTACACTTCAAAGTGCTTGAAAATGCTTTTTCTCATTAGCTCACCTGAGAACAACATTCTCATGGTGAACTATTGTGATTGCATTTGGTCCGTCATGGTTCATCAACATTTTTCTTGTTTAAACTATAGAGGCCACATTATTTTCCAAACTCCATGAAACTTGGTCAGAACATTGTCCCAATACTATCTTGACTCATATTTCTTGGCTGGGATCTAAACTGGGTCATGTGAGGTCAAAATGTAGGGTGCTGGACACATTTATTGGCCAATCTTCATAAATCTTGGTCACATTTAGTGGAATATTAATATGAATTCACTTGTGATCATAGAAACAAAATTCACTTGTGGCTGCACCACTCATGAAAGTATTATTTTCTATTATCCCTGGTGAATTAAAATCAATACTCCACCAATTCTAACAAATATCCTCTATATAATATTAGTTGCAAAGCTGCAGGGCATATTATAGGAATGGCCTTTGTCAGTCCTTCAGTTAGTTTTTCCTTTAGTCTGTTCTTAACACTTATGTGTTCACTCTATATCTTGTATACACTTTGACAGATTTTCATGAAATTTGCCTCAAATGTTGAGGTCATAGAAACAACATGCAGAAGACATGAGTAAGTCATGACAGCTCAAGGTCAAAGGTTTGAGTCTCCATATTGGTGGCCGCGACATATCTCTTATACCCTTCGAAGGAATTGCTAAAAAACTTGGCATAAATGGTAAGGTCATTGACACAGTTTGCTGAAGGCATAATTCATTCCTGGTGACTCAAGGTCAATGGTCAAATTTCGATGATTGGTTTTCCTGGAACTCTGTTCCTGTGTCAGGATCTTTAATAACAAAACATTTATTGAAGAACAGAACAGCTCAATACTGCTAATATGTATATGTATATACCTCTTAAGTTGCAGCGATAATTAAAATTTCCATTTAAGAAAAAAGAATTTAAACATATGCAAATATGAAATAGCTTGAAAAAACATAAAATTAGATCACAAAAATGTAGGAAAAGATGTCATTAATGATATGCTGCATTCTTTATGATTATTGCACTATACCATAATAAAGCAAAAATAATTTAATGAAGTTGTTTTCTATCTTTCATCTATTTATGCATGATGACAAGATAAAACATAATTTTAAACATTGAAACCTATAGTGTTATCCCGCTCAGAAACAAGGCAAAAATGGTTATATGCAACTAGCATTACACCAGAAAGCCTGCAAGTTTCTCTGTTCAGGTTTTATGCTGTTTGCTGCTAGTCAGTCAGTATCTTGGGGTTGGGGTTTGAAATGCAGGATTTAAAATTTGAATCTAGTAAGAAAGGTCTTTAATTTACTAAGGGACTAGAAACACGTCAAAATGTATATCTGAGTGGTATAGAGTTAATTATTTAAAACTGTGTTGCTTGTTTTGCAGCACCAGCAGGAGAGAAGATGACGTTTGACACAAATGTGGGTCGTACGTTGGTACGCAAGGAGCTCCTGCGGTTTGTGATCAACCTGAGCAGCTCCGTGGGGGTCAAGGGCGCGGAGCAGGGACTCCTCAGGTGAGACATCTGGGACCAGGGTCAGGGCGGGGGATATCAATTTAATGAATTTGCAGGTTTAGTTTTGAGTCTGATTTAACCCTCTTATAGCTGAGAGTTGAGATTGTCCCTTAACTGACTGAAATGCTCAATACTCAGCTGAGTGGAAACTCTAATCTCATCTTTTGACTTTGAGCTCCAAAGATGAGAATGCCCATGATGATGGGCTCCAGAAAATATTGAAATATACCTGGACTAACTAACTTTCTATGTTACAATTTTGAAATAGGGTGCTTATGATGATGAAAAACAGAAACATTCATGCTGTGTAGGAATGGAATAAATCATGATTTAAAGGCTTAGAGATAACTAACTGTGTTTAAGACTTTGTGTTTAAGACTTTGAACTTGTAAGCCATTTGATGCATATTTTTTATCAGAATTTTATTTGTTTGTCATTCAATTTCTAATGAATGTTACATTAATTTAGTTAAACATTGTTAAATCAAATTGATGATTGTAGAATAGAACATTTTGATGGCCCTTGTATAACAATGTGGTTACAACATACTGGTCTTAGAACTGATCAAAGGTGAAAATTATTTAACCTCAGGACTTTTGTTTATAAAGCCACAGCTGAAGCGCTAACTAAATTGATAGATGCTCTCATTTCTTCTTAGTTGAATGCACAAGGTCCCTGAACTAAAATGTACAAATCTTTTTTTTTTTACTTGAACTCAGTTGGTCGGTTTCTTTTGTTTGTTTTCTTCATCTGTTTTAAGCAGTAGATATATCAAAATATGTTTATTTACATGTATATATGATTTTTTTAACCTAACCTAGTTTAGTCCCTTAGACGCTTTTTTAACTTAACAGACTAATTCCTGTCTTATCCATCCATTTGAAGCAGACATTCTCTCTAACTAGCTGACTGATTCCCATTATTTTATATGTAGTTTTGAAACATAAAGTTAATAAGTTGACTGATTCCCCTGTTTTAAGCCTTAGTTTCAAGCAGACGTTCTAACTAAATAAGTTGACTGATTCATGTTTTATCCCAAAATAATAATAATGAAGCAGAAGTTCCCACTAACTAAGCAGAAGTATTCCCCTATTTTATGCCTCGGTTAGAAACAGAAGTTCCAACTTACTACAGTGACTGACTCCTCTTTTTAACGCAACAGTTTGAAGCAATCGTTCAACTTACTTAGCCAACAGGTACCCCTGTTATGTGCCTCAGTTTGAATCAAGTCAACTAGTTCCCCTTTCTAAAGCAAACTAACTGTTTTCCCATGTTTTATCCATCAGTTTGAAGCAAAAGTTCCCAAGGGCATTCCAAGACTTGTGTTTCTACTCGGATGTCAGCCATCTGCTGGCCACGTGCTTTTTCCGGCTTCCAGCGCGCAGATTTATACAAGAACTCTTTGAGGATCTTGATATCTCTAAGGTAAGTTTTGAATCAACAAATATACATTTATCTACTTAACTTTCCTCTGTTCTTGTTCACTTTGACATTTTTGCTAAATGTTGTTATTGACTTCGAAACTTATTTCAACAAACTATTTAAATGGGAATAGGTTTTGTCTAAATGAATAAGAAGGCATCTTGAAAAGTTTAAACTTGCAATTAAATGCTCATAATGATGGCAATGTTGTAGTGTACCTGATGTCTCCTATGTGACCAGGAGGACCCAGAATTGTTTTTCACTCAGGGGCCTGTGAAAAGGAGTTTAATGCATGTGCGTTAAGTGTCGTCCCAGATAAGCCTGTGCAATCTCCACAAGCTAATCAGGGATGACACTTTTTGCCTTAACTAAATTTTTGCTAAGAACATACTTTTATAAAACAAAAAAGTGGAAAGTGTTGTCCCCGATTAGCCTGATCGGAATGCACAGGCTAATACGGGACGACATTTTTAGCATGCACATTAAACACCATTTTTCCAGAGCAAGGCTCATTTTAAATTAAGCTTCTTTCAGCAATGCAGTCTTTTGTATGTGTTTTCAGCTGGTGTCCAACGCCTTCAACACACTGGGTATTGATGAGGCATCAGACAGGGTCTCCATTGATAAACCTCTACCAGAGCAGTATGATGGCTTCGAGGAGTTCTCCTGACACTGGCCAATACTTAGACACTCAACAATGAAGGACTCGTGTAGTTCAAGGGACATATTGGGCTACCATGGCTCTTTATTGATTAGACACCTAGAAAGTAAATGTCAATGGGCGTATGATCTTCTAGGGTTGTTATGGCTCCTTGTTTTCTTACCATAACTTGAACACAATACACTGGAAGGCATGTGTTCTAACACGGCTTTTTAAAAGAGTTACCGTGGCCCTTAAATTTTGTTGTTGATATTTAGACCACATAGGTTAATTTAGTATTCTATAGATTTATGGTGTTGATTTGATTCTTTGCTTTATAAAAACTATTAGACACTTGAAACTATATATTATTAGACACTTGACACTATAGGGATTATTAGACACTTGACACAATAGGGATTATTAGACACTTGAAACTATAGGGATTATTAGACACTTGAAACTATAGGGATTATTAGACACTTGAAACTATAGAGATTATTAGACACTTGAAACTATAGGGATTATTAGACACTTGAAACTATAGGGATTATAAGACTATTGAAACTATAGGGATTATTAGACACTTGACACTATAGGGATTATTAGACACTTGACACTATAGGGATTATTAAATACTTGACACTATAGGGATTATTAGACACTTGACACTAAAGGGATTATTAGACACTTGACACCGAAGGGATTATTTGACACTATAGTGATTATTGTACTTAGGGTGAAGGTTAATAACTGTGTGTTGATATGTGACGAAAACATTAAAAGGTAAAACGGGTGTTCTGATGCACATTTAGGGGTCTATGAACAATAACGTACATAGTTTTGTGGCTGTAACTTAGTAAGTTAACATGGCAGTTCAGACATACTGTTTGAGACATGTAGGAATTCTATTGCTCATAGTTATCCCCCGCCATAGGCGGAGGGATATTTTTTTGGCTTTGTCCGTCCGTCTGTCGGTCCTTTTGCTTTCCGCCTGTCCGGCACTTTTGTGTCCGGAGCCATATCTTGAAACGTGGTATGAGTATATATATGGATAAGAGGATGATGCATGCAAAATGAAATTGTACACCATCTGTTAATAATGGAGTTATGGCCCTTTGTATCTTAAAAATGTTTTTTTAGCTGAGTGTAAAATATAACACTTTTGTGTCAAGAAGAATATTGGCGGGGGATATCAATTCAACGAATTTGCTTGTTTGTCTTCAATTGCTGAGACAGGCATCTTTTGATAACCTAGATATGTCTAGCCATGCTAAAGTTATTAACCAGCAAGTAAATGATTAACCGATGATCTATGTGCATATGTTGTTGAATTTGTTTTTGTCATAAGTTCAAAGAAACCTGCATTGTTAAATGGTTTTATATACTTGGAGCTCAATTTTACAACTATTTGTCCATTTTATTGTTGTTTTATTATCTTACAGGTTAAAATGTTGCTATACCTGGATTTTAGATTTAGATTTTTGACAAAACAAAGTGTTACTTGTTTGAGTTTGAAGAAATAACCATTAATGGAAAAAAATACCTGAATGTAACTGGCATACTGGAAAATATATAACTTTCCCTGCCTATGTTATGATTGAGCTCAATGATGTTGTGTATTTAAACAGTTTTGCGTGAGAGGCAAATGTATTGATATCATTAAGTTATTATTATTTGTTTCAGCTTCGTAAATGCTTGATTCAATATGTCCCATTATGTTTGAATAGCTGGTCATGTTCGCAAAATTGAACGCTGTTTATCTTTAGTGTGCAGATTTGCATTTAAAAGTGATAAAACGCATACTGTTAAAGTCTTAAAAATGTCCCAAACAATTTTCAAAAACTTTTTTTCTTTTTTTTTATCAAATAATTTAAAATGCATTATCCCCCCCCCCCCCACTTACACACACACAAACACACACATTTAATTGAGAAAACACAGAACATAAAAAGCCAACCATGTCTAATGATTGGATGGTAATCATGTTTTTGAGTTGTGAAGGATATGTTGTGCAATGCTTTTTTGCTCATCATAACACAAAGTACTTGTATAAGTTATTGTGTTAAGTCACCATCTGGATATTCTGTTACTGTTGTTGATAAAAAACAATGGTAACATCATATAACTGAAGATGTATATTAAAATTAGTTTGTTAACTTTTTTTCTTTTTTTTCATACGCAGAATAACAGAGGACAGTGACCGTTCACATGCCAAGTTTAAAATGTTGGTTGAATTGTTTTTTTGTTGGATAAAGGCCAAAGTGTTGCAGTTGTTTTCACTCTTGCGGGAAGCATAAATGGGTTAAATGATAAGAAAAGAATCCTGGCAGTGCAAAATGTTTAATTCTTTACCCCTTAGATACGTATTTTGACACATTTGCAGTCATTAAGAAAGTTAAATTCAATTAAAGGCTAGATCTAAGTTTTAAAGGTCTCAGTTCCAACCCTTAGATACTGATGAGCAGCAAACAGTAGAAAACCTGAACAGACTGAGAGTCACTCGCAAGCTGTTCTGGTCTTATGTTGTTTGCACAAAGCCATTTTCACCTAGCTTGTTTCGGTAAGTGGGAAAGGGTTAAGCCGTAGGAATTCATGTCACTGTATTCATCTTAATGTATGCATATATTTAAATATGTGATATAATTCAATGTATGGATTTAACAAATGTCCATGAAAATTCAAAGTAACTAGGGGTGGAGGAGTTTGTTGAGGTCAGTATTATTATTTTTAAGTTATGTAGTAATCATGTACTTGTATATAAAGGAACTTGTTATTGCTTCATTCCTGTTAGAAATTCACCTCATCAATTAATTTTATTTACTGCATGATGTTCAGGTGTGTCTAGTTGAGTTTGCATGTGTGTTTTGATGTGCCTAGTTGAAGTTCTTGAATTATATGAATAATTATTACATTTACACATTAAAAACATGTCCTTTCCTAAATGTGTAAATGTATTTATACAGAAAGCAAATTCTAACAATTATTTATATTGAGTTGTTCATAATGTAAATAAAATCAATAGGACTGGGATGTCATTGGACGACTGCTAAATTGAAATATTTAACCAATATTTCAGGCATTTAAAATTGACCATCAAGACACATGTTTTTCAATGTATTTCAGATACTCATTTTTCAAGCATTTTTAGAGGTGTTGTATTTCAACATACTCTAGCCTCCTTTTCATTCATTAACTGGAATAGAGAATTGTAAATAGGATTTTACTTAATTTTAGTAGTCATGATTTTATACACAGAACAAAAAGAGCTTGTTGATTGTAAGCTATTGCATTCATTGAAATAGTAGTTTCTTGTGTTTTAACTTACTTTATTTAATTTTTTTTAATTGGTTTAAGAATATGTGCAAATTAATGCAAAGCAGAGTATCAATATCTTATATGAATAAAAGAAATACATACTTGAACAAGAACACTGTTCAGATATATAATGTTTTAATTATGTTTGCAAAATGTTCATCATTATTTATTCCCTCCATATCTTATTTAATACTTACTTTTTACTGGTAGATTTTTTTTCTTGCCTGAAGCACACACAATTGTCTGAAAATTCTTGTAGAAAACTTACTTATTTAAGGTACACAGGTCAGCTAGTACAACGCATAGCTGTGCACCAATAGTCACACCTATAAATGCACAAACTTTCAATATTATGACATTGTTTCAGGTTGTTGTTTTTTTCATTTTGTGGTGTGATATATAATTATGCACATACTCATGCAAGGATTTATTTCCAGTATTTCAAGTCTAATTATTATAGTATGGTAGTATGATTATTTTGAAAGATGTTAATATCGTAGTAGGTGTCTTCCCCTAACCCATTTATGCCTAGCATCTAGAAAAAAGGCCTTGACAAACAGCGTAGACCCAGATGAGACGCCACATGATGCGGAAATAAATTGATCCAATTTAGAAGGATGGTAGAGTTCACTAGGCATAAATGGGTTAAAAAAGGGAATCTTACTGGTGTATATTATAACAAATCAAGTTCATTTGCTGTGCAATAACTAGTTGTTTCATTTATCTATGTGCAGTTAAAACATGTATTCTGTACTCAGATTTCACTGGGCAAACACGCTGCTTTTTTAAGATAAGTTTATACATGTTCATGATTGGGCATCTAGAAATTAAATGTATGGAAAGACACTGAATCAAATTCCTGGAATTTTCCCACATAAATCATTTTGAAAACTACATGATTAAGTATATTTTGAGGGAAGTGTTATGTTCTCCACTTAAATGTCCTTCTGAAATGTTACCTTAGTGTTCAGTAAATGGATGTACTCAGCTCTCATTATGGCCTAAACTTTCAAAGTTAAAAAATCTCATGTGTTTGTTATCATGAAATGATTGCAACAAGTTTGGAAGAATTATGGCTCCTACTTTTATTTAAGTAAAGAATATGTATGAAAATAAGTCTGTGGTCATCAAAATTAACACATGTCTTTTGTTTTCAAACATGTGTCTTGTGGTTCATTCCAGTAAGTAAGAATCTAGTTTGGCTTATCAGTAGCATGCTGTTGAAAATTTGAGATTTGTATTGAAAATAATTTTGCAAGTTTATCCTTGTTGATTTGCGATTGGTGATTTTTCTGCAATATGGTTATAACAAAGCTGTTAACATTAACCCATTATTTATTGTGTATGTTAACCTCTTGTAAGCATTTTATTATACTTGTTTATGTTAAGGCTACTAAAATATATGCAAAGTTAAAATGAAAAAAGTTATAAACAATCACATTAGTTTTAAACAAAAATGTCACTGTTATTCTCCATATTATGCTCTTCCATTTTGTTAAAACCATACTATTTTGCTAAGGGCTTTAACAGCTTTATTGTTGACATGTATGTGTCTATAATATGAATAATTGCACATGTTCATACAAGATTATTTATGGAATCGATGTGTTATATGAATGTGTCAATTTTACGCAATAGTTTGAGTTGTTTCACAAATTATAATGAAAAGCTTCCAAGTGGGTTTTGAGTAATGTCCTTTTATTTGAATACATATATACTCAAGAATTTACTGTACTAGGCGTCAAATTTTAGTTTTAAATAATTATTAATTTAGTGTAAATAAACAGATTTGTATTTCTTTCAGAGAAAATATCAGTGAAATATAATAACCATTCTGGTATGTTTAGTTTCACATTTCTCCAACTTAAAAACAGTAAATAAAACGTGTTTTCTTTGCCACTTTTTAAAATACCGTTTTGTAAAAACACTTTAATCTTAACATGAACATAAAAAATATCATCCCTTCAAATGCTCCAATTACATTAATGTCATACAATCAGATGTCAATGTTTTCGTTAAAAAAATATTTTGATGATGACAATATTCAAAACAATTGTGGATTTGGAAGAATAGCTTAGTAATGTGTAATGAGATGTATAATTTGTTGTCTTACCTATGCTGTATGAACTATATGATATATCTTCCATGTATTGTTGTTGTTGGTGAAATTTTAAAAGAAATTTTTATAACCATTATGTTAACATTATATAGAATTATTGCTTTTAAAAAGAGCTCAGTTTAATATGACCTTAAACCGAATAATAAATGGTTAAACCTTGAACCAAGTTGAGTTTTGAATCTTAGAAGTACAGGATTTATGATTTCCAATCAAAGCTTATGTAAGCAAACAATCAAAGTTTATGTAAGCAACATTAATGAGGCCTGCAGAGCTGAAGTGTTGAAGAATTACACAGACTAAATGTCTTTGACAGGAATGCACGCAATACACGAGTCCTCTACCCATTTAAAACACAGATCAACACTAACAAAATCAATAAGTGAATAATTTCCATTTTTCCCTTTATCTGTACAGGTGTGATATTGCATAATCAAATTTAATGTGAATTTAGCACAGCCATATTAAGTTGGTTATGCCCCTGGTAGGGCGTATATAGAGAGTCGGACCGTCTGTCTGTCCGTCTTACCAGCATTCTGTTTCCAGAGTTTTTTTCCTAAACGCGTTAAGACGTTTACCTGATTTTTGGGGGTGTGAGTCTTCCTTGGACTTATATATTTTCCTCTAGAAAAACAGTTTTCCTGACTTATGAGTCTACTTACATGACTTGGAGATTAAGTTCGAGTTTCGTTCATCTACATTGATTTTTTCGAAGTTACGGGCATTGGACTTGACAATTTTCTACAAAATAAAACTTTTGCGGATTTTTTTTCCTAAACTCTTTCAGATACTGACCTTAATTTTAAATGTATTAGTCTACATAAATTACTTACAAATCAAGGCTAAGTTTCGTTACGGTCTGTTCATTTTTCACGAAGTTACGGGCTTCTTGTGGATCCGTTTTTCTGAAACTGTTTTAGAAACTGTTTTTTTTTTTGTGAGTGAGTCTACCTGCATAACTTTCGGATCAAGGATGAGTTTGTAACTTTGTCAAATATCAATCTACCATAACTTCTGCATAATGTTTTCATTGGGATATAGTTGTTGTGTGACCTCAAATTGCAGTAATAAGCAACCTTAAAAATAGCAGATTCCTTATCAGATCAACGGGAGAAAAACGGAAAAACCCAATGCCAATTTACTAAGTGATCAATAGAACAATTATTTCATTGTGAAAAGCAAACAAATAATTATTAAAAGAAAAATGTTTTTTTTTACTATGCATATAATTTCCATTTTAAGATTTTTTCATAATGATTTATATATATAAGTAATACGCTGTTTAGGGAGAAAAATCGTGACAATCGGAAATTATTTATCCATATTCACTTAAAATCAACAGATAACAACAAAAATGTTTGCTATTTTTGTGTTTTATATATGTTTAAATAATACTTATATTAATATTAAAACCAGCTGTTCGCATCGATGGCAAACTTCGTATTTTGACACGGTACTCGGTCGGTAAATCGTCAGGGGAAGACATAATAGACTTTCGATAAATGTAAGTAACACAGTATTCCTTTCTAGATAGTATAGTGTCATGATAATACGGAAATCATTTCATTATCTAACCACAAATGTGTGCCGTACTCGTACACTCGGTATGGGAATCGTTCTTGAAAGACTGAATAGGCTACCGAAACTTGCCAGTTTGCTATAAAAACACAGGCTGACTTCAATTTTCTATCCAAAAATATGGTGCTAAGATATTTCCGCGTCATGCCAAAATGGGTCATATGCCATATGCATCCAGCGTGGCTATAGCTCAGCCTTCGCAATTGCGCAGTCTGGTCGAGAGGTACCTTATGAGATCACGAAACCTTGCGTGATTTATAAAAGACATCGCAGCTCCTGACCAGACTGCGCAACTAGTAAGATAAGGCTGGAGCTACGCTAGCCGGAGAGCTCTAAGATCCATTTTCGCATGACGCGGCTCTAAAAGTGTGATTTGAATGTGTCGAAAGAAAACTGGGTGTTAATCAAATATTGAAACCACATATAATTTGATGGTGAAAAACATAAACTCATAATAAGCCACATATGGCACATATGATGGAATCTCCCGTAGTATACACGAATATTTACCTGTTGTTTGAGTATACCAGTGGGTTTTTTTCACCTATAGGGGAATGGTGGCGGGGCAAAAGTGGAAAAAACGCGTTGTTTTTTAGGAAAAGGGGAAAATAAAAAATTTACTCTTTTATATGTAATAATATTTATTATATGAATACAAATATATGTATGAATGTAATGTTCACAGCTGAATGTCTCTGTCGTTTTTCTTAGATATATATTGATGATTTTTTCAACATAAGTTTCAGACAGTTCAGCCTTCATGCACAGTCTCAGTTTTCCAAGTCATTTTGAGTCTATCATTTTTTTAACCAATAAAATGGCAAATTTGAGCATTTTGTTCAATAAAATGGACCAAATTGGAATATTTTTATCAACAAGTATTGATACAATAAAGATACATCAGGCCTTTTCCTGGCCATTTTGGGAAAAAATGCAATTCATGTGAAAAGTCAACTTATTTGGGAAAAACTGATTGGGGAAAAACTAATTTAATATTACTCTTTATAATAATTTAAAATCATATTAATCATAATTATATACTTTGTTAGTTATTTATAAAATAAATTTGAGATATATTTATCATTTGACAGTTCGTTCAAAAAAAATCATATATTTTTGAGGGTATTTATTTCTACAAAATTGAGAAAAAAACAAACTCTTTTTTGAGGGGAATTGGGCCGAATATCGGCCCCGAAATTGCCATAAAAAACACTGTATACGTGCACTTAATAACACACATTTCCTGCGGTGAATATGCGAAAAACAAGTGACAAAAACAACAAAAATTTAACCCATTTTTTTATTTAATTCTTTAAAAACGTATCAAACTTTATTTCAAAGTCGGGATATTAAATGATAGCGTTTCCGGACGCCGAAATCGCCAATGGCGATTGAAACAAAGGGCGATTTCGGAGACGTTCGTCGTCAACACCAGCAGCGTCTTCCGATGGTTGCCTACAACACGAGCGTAACGTGCAAAATGCATTTTTCCGCGGCCGGTGATAGAAACGGTTGAAACGGTCTCTGCTACATCTTCCAATTTACAACGTAATACATGATACGAGTGTTCAATTCAACATTGATGCGGCATCCAATTCCGAGATACTAGAGTCGTTAAACAGTTTTCTGTGAGCAAAGTATTGAACAAAGTCTGCACATTTTTTGAAATTGTTAAGTAGCATGATCCACGAGTATATATGTGTCGCGTTCTGAGAAAACCGGGCTTAATGCATGTGCGTAAAGTGTCGTACCAGATTAGCCTAAGCATTCCGCAAGGCTAATCAGGGACGACACTTTCCGCTTTTATGGTATTTTTCGTTTAAAGGAAGTCTCTTCTACACGAAAATCCAGTTTAAGCGAAAAGTGTCGTCCCTGATTAGCCTGTGCGGACTGCACAGGCTAATCTGTGACGACACTTTACGCACATGCATTATGCCCAGTTTTCTCAGAACAAGACACATATGATGATTATCCGTCTAGAGATGTTGTTGAAGGCAATCATAGTTTTTATAAGTCAAAATTCAGTGTCATTATACGATTTTAAAAAGTAATACAGTACTTGCACAATCTGATACTTAAAAATTAGGTTTTCTGTTTTCAACAACTGGGTTTAAAATAACATCAGTGTGACTATCTTTTTTCACGTTTAAAAATAAATCAGCTATTTCAAATAGGCTCTTAGGTACACATAGCGCCTGTTAAAGAAAACTACATTAACTTTTCTGAAATCGTGTATAGTGAACATTTATCATTGGCAGAGGTGTAGCGAGGGGGGCGGGGGGGGGGGGGGCACTTTGCCCTGGGCGCCAACATAAGGGGGGCGCCCGAAGAAGACTCATTGTATTCGTGTTGAGGATGCTGTATACTGCTTTTGTTGTTTGTTATTTAATTCTGCGACTTCCAATTCTCAATCTACCTTTGCATTGGCTGATCGATGGATTTAAAAAGTGGAAAAAAAACTGAAAAACTTGTGGCACATGAAGACAGCCCAAGTCACCTTCAGTCCTTTACTACTTGGAAAGAGGCAGAGCGAAGGCTGATGAATGGAAAAGGCATTGATGCAAAAATTGAAGATCAAATTCAAACAGAAAAACAACGGTGGCGCGATATTTTAAAAAGTGTGCTTATAAGCTAAGTTGTATTAAGTTTCTTGCCTCTCAAAATTTGGCATTACTTAGAGGATAATACACGGCTGAGCCGGGCCGGGCAGTGATGATCGGTCCGCAGGGAGCATAACGGCCCAAGGGCCGTTTGCGACCTGGGGCTGATTATCACTGCCCGGCCCGGCTCAGCCGTGTATTAACGTCTATAATTTATATCTTACATTTATACTAAATTATAGATTGACACAGGTTTTGAGTCATATAATCATACTATTTTGGTCCTTCACTAAAATGTATGAAGAACCAGCTTTCCGTACTTATATTTTTATTTAATTGATTACGCAATTTATGACGTATCTCATGTGACGTAATTTAAATGACGAAACTAGCTAGACGCTTTGGATTTACAACAGCAAATCGGACTTGGAGTGTTTTTATTATTAAATATTATTTAACAGTTAAATATTTGTTCAGCATCGAACGATTAGTGTGTGTGTTTACGATGGGTTATTATAATATTATGAATGTGAATAACAGTGTTTGGATATAAAACTGGAATAAAACTGGTGAGACTGCATTTTCGATTTCGTTTAAATGTCGAATGTACTCGAATAACGCGATGTTTTGTTGAACAATTGATGGATTCAATTTAAGAAAAGTGTCAGTGAATTGTTCAACTAACGCAACACCTTATAATCCTTTTTATCCTATATATTTCCTTAGTATCGGGGGCTACCGCCCCCAAACCCCCGCTTTGTCGATAGTGGTGAACAACTGCGTACCGGTAAAAATCAATCTAGCCTTTAACTGTTCGAAGGTAATCGATGTTGAATTAAAAGGGTAATTTCTTTGATGAATAAGTCGTTCCTTTGTCAGTCGATCAAAGAATGTCTATCCACAAAGAATTGCCTGCTTACATACAGTGCTTTTAAATGGAAAAGATGGATGGCTATGAAGAAATGTGTCCAGAATGTTAACTCGTCATGGAAGCAAATTAAATTTTACGAAAATAAACATGGTTATTGCACAACTTCGGTGAGCAGAACAATAACCAGTAGATGTTTTACTTCTTTATGGCTAAGACTGAATGTGGACGCCATATTTTTTCCAGTTGAACGTCACGCGCACACATTCTGAGGGCCGAATATAAATAATCGGCCCTAGGGCCGAATATTTATAATGACCCCGCAATGGTGATGATGGCATGAAAAACTGTACAAATTTGTTACTATATACATGTATAGTAAGGTATGTATTATTAGGCCATAATGAAAGTTTGACAGATAAAGTCAACAACAAGATTCATTGGCCTCAAAGACTTGAACTCAAAGTTTGGATTTTTACTGGATGTTCACAATCTTGTAAAAAGCGAGGATTCGAAAACTCTTCGCCAAAATTGCTTCGATTTAGCCAATTTTTATGACACTGATGTTGAATGCGAAGAACTGTTTAACGAGATTCAGGACTGTAAAAGGTTACTAACTACGAGAGGTGATTCCTTATCATCAACACCTTTGGAACTTATTTCTTTCATTGTGTCGTATGGTGATGATGTATTTCCCAATTTGCGTATTGCTCTGCAAATTCTTTTAACGATTGCGGTGTCAACAGCCAGTTGCGAGCGTTCCTTCAGCAAGCTGAAGCTCATTCTCTCATACCTAAGGGCATCAATGGGACAAGATTGTCTCTGTGATCTCGCACTTCTCAGTATAGAGAAGGAAACAGTTGAAAAAATAGACTTTGATGCTATCATTGACAAGTTTGCGGGCATGAAGGCTAGAACAATTAATTTAGTATGAAGAATTTTGGAATGGGGACATTGGGTGGCTGTTGATAAAGACTAACCGGCAATATCATTTTATTGTCGTTGTAGAAGTAAACATTATATTGTCTCCAATTGGTCTTCCTTGTCTGTCTTTTTAGCTCACCTGAGCACAACGTGCTCATGGTGAGCTTTTGTGATCGCCTTTTGTCCGTCGTGCTACGTTCGTCGTCATTATTTGTCTTGTTTGGTGATAGTGGTATTATGTCATGTTGCGTATCGACTTATGTGCTCTTATTTTTCAATGAGACCGAATACTGCACTCCAATGTTTCACAGGGAGAAGGGGTGCACAATTTATACATTGTCCCCGGGCGCCGAATAATGTCGCTACGCCTCTGATCATTGGGAGGCTCGGCGTGTAAAGACATGTTAAACTCGTTCGTTAATGAGGTGTTAAAGGTGTTTTATTAGTCTGCACTTCATGTTTTGTGTAGTAAATTTGAACAATAAACAATACAAAAGACATCAACTTAAAGATGTTCGTTACCGTAGGCTTGCCAGTATGAACGCACATACACTCATACAGCATGATTGTCACACTGACATCTACCTTGAGGTTACCACAAGCGGGCTCCACCACGCTTCTAGTAATAATATTGACGACGAATAACAATATACCTTACATGCCTTTATTTTCCCATACCTTCCCTGCACGATTTCCGAGATGTTCCGACGCAACATCGTTGAATATTTCGGTTACGCTGGCCCTCGGATTTTCATACGTATACTCTAACATTACACGACAGTTCAAGCAGGGAATCGACGTCTTTCACAAGTGCGATGGGCTGGGTACCTTAAAAAGTAAAAATTTCTGCCGCGACTTTTTCAGAGGGGGTAATCAACTGACAAAGAAGATGGCGACGTCCATGCAGAGGCAGGTATTTTTCGTCGTTTTATACCCTTTATTACTTGTATTATTATTGGTTATTCCGCCCACTTTCCAGCCATATTAGAAAGTAAGTTACTGACTTTTATTTCTGAGTAATATTCGCTCTATATCTCGACTTTACTCGGTGCAAATGTTTTTAGCGGGATGACCTAATAAGGGCTCCACTAAAAAAATGCACCGAGTAAAGTCGAGATATAAAGCAAATTTAAATACGAAATAACGCTTATCACCTTTTTAATGGTATGGCTGGAAAGTGAGCGTCATTAAAAAAATAAACAGAAGTAATAAAGAGTATAAAACTGCGAAAAATAACTGTCTCGGTATGGACGTCGCCATCTTGACTATCACGTGATTACCCCGTCTGTTTTTGATTGGAGCAGGTAATTTTGTGATTTTTGTCCGTCATTTTCAGTTGTCCTTGTGTCGAGTCTTTGGTAATGCCATTTTTATTGATACTGCTCATGCAAGTTATGCCGTTGATGGTGGTAGCGGTGATGGTTGTGGTGCTGCTGCTAATGATGCTGGTGCTGGTGGTGATAATTACGATTATTTTGTTGTTGTTGTTGTAGTCATCGCCAGTATCATCATCATGAGCATCATAATCATCATGCATAAACATGATAATGATGATAATGAGGCTAAATGTTTGCAGTTGTCCACGATTGTTTATGTCCTTTAGAAATGTTAAATGGTTCTCGATCACCTAATCAAATGCAATTCTAAAAATAAGCGGATGCTGAATCAATAAAATAATAATAATTGATCGATTTCCTTGTTAGAAACAGAGACATTATCGATGTTTCCCGTTATGAATTAAGCATCAAAAAGCTGTTACTAAAACAAAACAAAAAAAAAACGAACGCGGTGTCGTTACAATAAGCCTGAAGCTTTTGATTCAATCGAGCTTAAATATACAGGTTTAGCTTAACAAAAAAATCTTTGAAACGGCCTTTTGAGACGAACTCTATTGAGAAATTAGTGACGTTTTTTTTCCATGCACATTACTCATATGCCTACTGGATACAAAAAAAATTTCTGGTTCATGTCTTCCTTTTGGCGGAATATTATATAAAGTAATATCCGTAGTGATTAGGCCTAGTTCTTGGAAAACTGGGATTAATGCATGTGCGTTCAATGCCATCCCAGATTAGCCTGTGACGGAATTTTACGTTTAAAGGAGGTCTCTCCTAAATGAAAATGAATTGTAGGCGGAAAGTGTTGTCCCTGATTCGCTATGCAGCCTGCACAGGCTAATCTGGGAAGACACTGCAAATGCATTAACTAGGCTCAATTAAGATAGTTAACTGATTTTGTTTCACAGATCACATGATCACATGACTAAGGAGCAAGTTGATGCAGCCGAACGCGCTCCGTGCTCTATAGCTTCTATCCTTTTGAGGCATTTTCATAAAAATTTGCTTAAGCGTTAAGGTAATTTAGACGATAAGAAAAGTGCATGGATCAGTCACACCGGATCAAAGTTTGGCTCACACTTGAAGGTCAAATATAAGAGCCTCCATTTCGCGTCTGCTCTTTAGCTCATATGCCTTTTAAAGGATGTTTAAAAAATGTTGCTTAAACGTTTAGATCTTTTAGACAATAAGAAAAGTGCATGAATCAGTAACGACGGAGTCTTTAATCTCAACTCAGCAGATAAGATTTGAGTTTCCACTCAGCTTAGCACTGAGCACGTCGGTCATCTCACGAACACTCTCAAATCTCAGCTATTTTAACCCATTTATGCAAAGTGGACTCTCCCATCCTTCTAAATTGGATCAATTTATTTCCAAAATTAGGAATGTCTAGTATATTTATTTCTATATTTAGAATATTTCTTACAGAAATCCCTTTAAGCAAACAGCGCAGACCAAGATGTGACACCGCATCATACGGCGTCTCATCTGATTCTACGCTGTTTGCCAAGGCCTTTTTTCTAGACGCTAGGCGTATATGTGTTAATATTCACAAGGCTCACACAGTGTATCACCAAATGAGCTAGATCGTCAACCTCTTCTAAAATTAAAAACAAACTCTAACTTAAGTTAGAATATTAACTTACGTGTGCTCGTTATAAGTGTCCTTGTAAACGTTATAAAACTGGCAAAATTCGGAAGTTACATTGAAAATAATTCATTTGTAGTGTACATTATTAAATTGGCTTGTCTTGAGAAGTTAGCGCAAAAATAAAGATATACGCGAACAATAAATTTACAATTTATTTCTAATAACATCCAGACATAAATCAAGAATTAATATCGAATAATTTAAATGAGAAAATTCATGAGATAGCGATCGTGGAAAGTGTAGACTGGATACTTTTTCGGCGTAAGCTGCATTAAGCCAGCTTTTCACCCTGACTTGACCTTTGTAAGTGTCCAATAATATTCAAATGAAATTTCCCGCGGCTAGGTACGAATGAATACACTTCATTTATTCCATTGGCTGATTTGAGTATAACACCAGAACATTGGGAACATATCCGCGTCTTTAAAACACTGTTTTACTGCATGAAACAATTTTATCTCTAATGAAAAGGCTCAATAGATAGAACAGTTTTACAATCAATTTTCGACATAAATACAGTTTGTGCGTTCACCTTTTATTTTCAGAGAATTACCAGCGCAAAAGCGTTTATACTAAAGGCTATATTCTAATATTTAGTACTTACTTGCATTGCATTTCAACCCGCGAGGTTTCGGGTCAAATCGCGGCCAGTATGTGAAAGTCAGAGTTTATATACAGTTCATCACCGGAGTTCGCAGAAGGGGTTGCGATATTTTCATTGAAGGAAAAAATTGGAATCTATGTTATTTTTGTCTGATGGAGTAAATAGTTCGTTTAGTCGCTTTGTCGATATATCAATATTTTAGGCACAGCTGTTGCCTTGTTCGTGTACAGTTGGCGTAAACAAGCCGTCGTTTCAGCAGCAGAATTGTTACCTAACTTTAATGCATTGCATTCCAATCCGCAAGGTATCAAGGTCAGTTTGCGGTCAGTTGCAGAAATCTTTATATAAACGCCGTCTCGTAAACTTTGTGCACTTGAAGTCTGTTTTGATCAGAAGATACTAAATAAAGATACTAGTATTCGGCGATATTATTGTGGTATGTCAATCATCGACTTTTAATATGTTTTCAACATTTGCATGATAAGGACCAATTTTGATAAAATTAATTAGAAATATTTATCCATTTAGACCAGTTTATTAAGCATGAGCACAATAATTCACTATACTATAACAGGATTCGCACAGGGCTTGAAAAGTGCTTGAAAACGAGTCCAAGGCTTGAAAAGCCCTTGAACAAAGGTTGGCCTTGAAAAAGTGCTTGAAAAGTGCTTATTTCATGTAAAAAAGCCTTGAAAATGTTTATTTATGCTCAAATTACTTTTATCATGGCTTTAATTATTTTACTTAAATCGTTCTTAAGGGAAATATTATGAAAATTTATCATAAATTCCTTTGCGCAAAAAAAGTTGAATACGAAATATAAGTTTCGTACACTATTTAGTACGAAACGTTGTGTACATGTCACAGATTATGTGTACTACGTCAGAGATTCTCCATTGTGATCAATTTTTGCTAGTGAAAACGCAGGGATGGGGAAGTGTCGTTTCAAACCAGGGTGGTTAACTGAATAAGAGGAGAGAGCTGGAAGAACTGGAAAAGGAAATCAATTCTGTTAAATACAAAATGTTATAGTAACTGACTGCTGTTCAAATGTAATGAACTAGTCTGTTTGATGTGAGCATAGAAAGAGACAATGTGTTTGTTTGTAATAACTTTTAAAAGTAAATACAGTACAGCCAATGCGGAACAAACGTATTTCGCGATCCGCGGCGGCAAGGGAAACAAGTGGATGCCGCGTCAGTAGGCGGCGGCAAGTCGCATTTCGCCGCGAAACTTTGCATCTGTCCGCCGAGGCATGCCGCGATCCGCGACATGATGCCGAGTCGATGCGCATCATGAAATAAAAAATCTTTTTAAATTTTTTAGTTACATGTAGTTAACAAATTTTGAAAGAACAATTAGAATAATAATTAAAATTATAATAAATGTATTGTGCGCGGATTGTATTAGCATATACATGTAAACATAGTTAATGTGTCTGGCCAATTAAGTTTGTTTCCCGCCCGTAGTGTATGTATTTCACACATAAACAATGTCACATAATTATGTTTTTGCACATACAAGTGGTCAAGGCTCCAGCATATGGTGGATTTATAAATTAATTGCATGTTGATTTTGCTATTATATTTAAGCTGAGAAAATTAGCAGTTTGAAGCCACATCAATAATCAAGACGGTGACGACGTATTTGTTGTTTTGTTAATTATCAGCTTATTATAACTATTGTTTGAATATGTGTATGTAAACACGTTTGATTTTGTTCATATTATACAGTTAATATCGCTACTAATTACCCGATAATTCTGTATATTCCAGTTTAAAAGCAAATGCTGGTAAATATTTACGATACACAAACATTCTCGATATTTCCTTAAGTATCAAATACATTTTGGCATGTGTTACTATTCATAGAGATGATGAAATAACGTCTAATCGGGGCTTTTTTTTCAACTGAACACGCGATTTACGCTTGACGTGATGTTCATGTATTTATACAACACAAAATACACCCAAACTTTCCAAACAACGTTCTACATGTCTGCATAATTTTCGCGCGCTTTTTATGAAACAAAGGATATTTTAGCACTGTTTATTTGACGCTAGAATTTGCCAAAGGTCGCGTTAGCATTAAAATTCTGAAGTGTGTTTCGGATTACAAATTTAATAATGATAATCGAACGAAACATTAACAGTTGCGCGTAATTAATTCTACGATTCACATACATGTATGTACATGTAGGTGGATATCTTTTCACTCGCTCTGACGCGTACGTATGCGGCGGATTTACTCCGCTAAATTACGCGAGGTTAATACAGACTCTGCGTCGTTGCGCGGATCGATGCTGATTGCCACGGCGATACGCCGCGTGAACACACGATTCGGCGGCCGCATACTAATAATCTGGCCGTGGCGTAGCCGCGGATTATGTTTGTGCCGCGTTGGCTGTACTGTACATATGTGAGACTCATTGAGTTAAGGATGGATAACATGTATGAGTTATTGTGGAATAAGTGTAATGTGTTTGAGCAAATAAAAAACGATATTTACTATGTTAATCTGGTTTGAAAATGCAGTTTTTAAAGGAAACTAACGTACAGTTCTCGGCCTTGAAAATGAAAATTTGGCCTTGAAAAGTCCTTGAAAAGTGCTTGAATTTAGGTTTGAGATTTCTGTTTGAACCATGTATAATTATGCAATTAAATAAGATTCGAGTATTGCCGGCTGACCTATATGCACTCGTTTATTTTCGTGTTTCTTGTGTTTTTCTATTCTGTAAATATAGATATCTGAGTAATAATATCACATAAAGCAAAATAAGCCACGAAATCTGGCGCAACACCCCGTAATTGATTTGCTTGTGATGTAGCTAAGAACTGCGCAGAAAAAAGGCATCCGCTACTTTTTATCTCATAGAGATAACTTTTGATCGTTCATAAACATCGACCACAATCAACGCCGTATATCTTTTTTAAAGATATTTCTTTTTTGAGTTACATTAAGAATTGTCCTCATAATTTTTACGAAATGAAAGTCGTATATTCTTATTTTCGCGCTACAATCTGTAATTATTACATAATGGGTATAAAATATCGCTTATAAGATCCTTGAAATAAGTAAATGTTCAGATGTAGAACAAACTAAAATACCGGTAATTTTAATGTTTAAATCTTTGATGATTTGCATGCAGACAAATAAATCTTTAATGCGAACAAAAACTTGTGTGAACTATTGCATGTTGTTTTTGCTCACAATAATTCAGTGGTGCTTATACGAATGATCACATGCAGTTCGAATCTGATTTAAGTTCTGATTTTCGATTACTACCACTTCCGGTCTCATCCACTTCTGGTGGTAACTACTTCCGCTCCTTCACAACAAGTGTGTAGCGTTCTGAACCTGAAACATATAAGCCGAATATGTTCGTGGATGTTAATTAGACTATGTTTTTAAAAAGGAATCATATTATAATTATGACTGAATGAGAACCCAAGTAATGTGTACCGAAGGCTTGCACAATGGCCTGTGTAAAACCGTTTATCACATAATTTACCTTGTTCCCTTGTTATATTATCCTTACGATTATTCTCATCTTAAACCTCAACATGCATTTTTTCATATACCAATTTGCATGATATTATTGTAACGAAATAACGTCAACCGACATCACGGCAGTAAATAATTAATTTTAATATTTATGAGCAATTGAGCATGTTTACATAAATTATTAAATTTTGTTGTGCTGACGTAACGTAAGCGGATGCGTTTATGTTTTTCCAGAAAAAAGGGCCGCGCACGTATTAAAATAATTATACAATACGCACTTGCGGTGCAGAATGGAAATAGTTAACAGCTTAGCGTATATGATTGAGGCAAGATCCAGCGGTTTGCGGTCCATATGCTTGTTATCAAACCACTCAGGCTAATGTATTCGAAACTCCAAACTGTTGCTTATTACCGCTTTGGCCAAAACTTATCCGCAAAATACTTCTAAACTGTACCACCTACCATCCAATCGTATGGGCGTGTCGGTGTGGAACCACATGACCTTAACATACGGGCTCTTCACGACTGCCATCTGAAGCTTCAAAGATTCTCCAGCCTCGGGTAAAAAGAACGGAATGCTGTCATGACACGATCGATGATAGTGAATGAATCAGAATACACGTTACTTTGTCGTAACCACTATTCATGTTTGTTTAGCTGCAGGCAAATGCATGAAATCATTTGTGCTTTAAAATACAGTGTTTTTTATTAACGATATTTCACTTGATTTGAAGAAGAAAATATTAAGAAATATAATAAGATTATTTTATTATATGAACAACACAATATACAAGTACATTAAGTTTTAAAGTTTATTTAACACCTTCAACCACTGTGTGAAGGGTTGTTTGCAGATTTTCGGTAATCCCTTGTAGTCGAACACCATTCAAGTGGAGACGGATTTCGGATCGGAAGTGGTACTCTAACGTACTTCAGTGGCCCCCGTAGCCTCAACGGCGAGAGCGCTCACTTTGTTTGATGCCTCCGAAGTCAAAAGTACGTTCGTCGCAGCCTCCTTTTGAGGGCACGGTGCCGGAATGGCAGACTTGCTTTTATGACGAACTGTTTCCATCTACGCTTCCGGTACTTCACACGACGAGAAATTATTGACCCGTGGAAACTATAAAAAAAACACGTAAATGTATGACTAAAACATTGCACTTTATCGCAGTAGATGATACGTTCGTAAAAAATATTGGTGACGGGGAGGGGGGGGGGGGGGGGGGGGGGGGTAGTAAAGGAGTTACACGTTACTGTCAATACATAAAAATGTATAAAATGAAATGGCATTAAATTAAATGCAGCATTTAATTTCAGGCGAAAAACACAACTAAATGTGGTTTGCTTGAAAATTTAATACAATGATCGTTGATATCAATACATTTATTCTTATAATTATGTTATGGTACATTCTTTGGTAGACTCACACAAAGTGGAGTTTGAGTGAATCCTGTATCAAATTATGAGAAATTGTAAATCTTTTTTTTCCTCCTTGATGTTTTTCAAAATCTCACCACTGTGGACAATTTAAAGTTAATTACATTGGTGTTTGCATTTTTCGGCCATTTTTCGTGCCCGTTTGATCTGTCTACGTTCAAAAGGGGAACTTAGGTCTTGTTACTGAAATATTAAATGCATTAAAATAGCGAACAAATGCGGTGCCTTCAGCGCTTTGATTAATTGTTTTACCTCTGAATTGATATTGTACATGTAAACCTTTATTCTGAAATAAAATTTGAGTTTGGGTCTTTTTTAAATAAAAGGGCATCGAGGATATGTCAACTCAGGAGACATGTGCCATAGCTACATAAATACCGATCACATTTTCTTCAACCCTTACTTCATTTTCGTTATAAAACATTTAAGAAAATACCAAATTTACGTTAAACGTGCATTTTATAACATGTTAATGTCATATTCAGACGTCACTTTTAGATAGAATATTAGATTTATTGAATTATTGTCAACACGATTTTATAAAATACTGCCAATCTTTTTTCCAACCTGTGGGCGGAGTCTGAGCTGCGCGCGACGTAATCCTTCAAGTCTTCTATTTAAGACGGAGATTTATGTCGCGACATACAGATTGTGCATTGCTGTACGAAAGCTGTAAACATAATGGCTCTCGTGAATATTATTGTTAGCATGCCATTGCTCGCCTACGTGTCATCGATGTTCATTGAACAAAAAGTGGAAACTCTGACTCTTGAGATGAAACGTCTTCAGAATGAAATAACTGAGCTGAGAACATCATTCAATGATAATCAAGAAAAACTGAAAATGCTCACAACTGCTTTGATGGCGACTAAATGCACACCAACACTAGCTGGGTTTAATGAAAGTGCAAACAACTGCAGGATTGCATTTCATGCACGTCTAACCAAGAGTATAGAAAATTTGAATCCCTGGCAGACGATTGTCTTTGGCCAAGTTCAGACCAACCATGGAAATGCCTATGCAAGCACAACAGGAATATTTACTGCGAAAACGCCGGGAGTGTATGTTTTTTATGTACATATTCTTGGTTCAACACGTAACATGGAAATCTGTCTGAAGAAAAATGAGGACTGCATACTTTACTTGTACTCCCAGGGTACCAGCTCATATGGCTCTGATGATAACATGGTTGTTGTGGACCTAGCTGTGGGTGACCGGGTGTACGTAGTGAAACATGGAGCATTTGGCACAGCCCCATTCTATGTTCACCACGCATGGACCAACTTTGCAGGCTACATGTTATACCCGTTGTAGACATTGTTACTTAACTAACAATACAATCAGAGAGACAACAACTATCAAGGAATTGATACTTAACTAACAATACAATCAGAGTGAGAAAATTATCAAGGAAAATCCTACTTGCCAAGAGTGTACACATAATTGTTGTAAAGGAGTAAGTAAATGATACACAATTGTGTACCTTTCTAAAGAAATAGTTTTAACGTTAAACAACAATAGTTTGCATTCATGTTTAAATTTAAATAATAAGTAAGGAGATTGTTGTTAGTCTGCATGTTAAATCAAACTAAGTCCTAACAGTGTGTCTCACTCTGTATTTTTTAAGGCTTAATATACACCAGAGATGTAGATAAACATACTAGTATGTTTTACAGCTTGCTTCTATTATAGCTCATTCATGAACTTGTATTATAACAGTGTATTGTGTGAATTTTGAATAAGACATCGGACTTGGAATGGACTTCATATTACGTGATTTTACTGAACAAAACTGTTCAGATCATGTTCTGAATGTATTTTTGAAATGTTATGTCCATACGATTAGTATATATAGTTCTTTTCCAATACTTTTTCATTATCAATATATCAGTTAGATAATGTTTTTATAATTTTGACTATATTTTATTCGTTTTTATGCATGCATAGACACAGCTTGATTGTTTGGGGATTTACAAATCAATCAATTAAAGTTTCAGTTTTGAAGTTGAAGCAAAATCAATTAATATGACGCAGTAATACATACAAGTGTCTATTTTTTCTTACTTATTTTTCTTATACTATGTCAACATTAATAAATACAACGAGTAAAACTGAATAGAATACATCGTTGAAAAACACACTATATTCAAAGATTATGTCTTATTTCAACTTCACTACTTGTGTGATATCACAATGATCTGAACATTGAACTATATGATGCTAAGTCTCCAAATCTTGATAATACAAGACAAGACGTAGTTGATTCTTGTTTGTGTTTTATATCATTGATGAAATTTTCAATTCTCGTACTGTGCTTTTCATCAACCATTGAGTAATGTTAAAGAGAATATTAAATAGATTTTCATATTTTTCAAAAGTGTTATTTAATGAGTCGCCTAAAAAACAGTATTATTTCGAATCTAAAATTGTTATGACATAAACAATCTATTTAATAATCGGATTCAAATATAATGCGCTACCACTGGGCCATTAAGATTTATGAACTGTGACTTTGAATTGTAAATTAATATTTTATTAAATATAGTTCTTATCAAATTATCGGTTAAAAGCGAAACAAACGATAATTTACTTGATGAATTGTGATTAGTGATTTTTTGCCACTCGATGAGCAAGTCAATACAATGATATTGAAAAGTATTCTCCTTATTGTTGTTTTGTTTAGACTTTTTTGCTTATTGCTTTTTGTTAAGCATTACTAAACAAAATTTAAACATGTGTTAAATTATCCTTCATTTGTGTAGTTCAGTTCAATTGTCTTTAACTTTCCAACGGAAACAGCTTCAAATAAGAAAACGTCCGTCTGTCGGGTTGCGAAAGCTGTCGGTGTTTCGAGACCGCGCCGGCTATTTCATGCAGCTTAATGTCGGCGTCCAATACTGTCAGGTTTAACTTGACCACAGCCCATCTATCTCAGGATCCTTGCAACTGCCTGTAGTCACTGGTATCCCATACCGCAGCATTACAATAAGGCGGACAAACCAAATACGAATGACAGTCAAAGATAAAAAAATGTTACGAAAAAACACCCAAAAACTTTTAAATGCAATATTTGTTACAGATCATCAATTCAAAAAATACATTATGACCGCTAAGCCTCTCAACCATAAGTCAGTCGCCATATATAGAAAAAAAACTATTACCAAGTTGTATCAAACATATACAGACATAAAGTAGCTTACACTATGTAAGGGTAGAAAGGGGAATTCTGATAGTAAGGATTGGGGAATCATGTCAGGAAGGAAGGGGGTCCATGCGATACCACGGGCAGCTCTCGGCAGATGGAGCCATCATCCCTGTCGAGGGCGAGCCAGCAATCCTCATAGAACTCGAGATACTCGCCCGTTAAACCAGCACACATCATAATCCGCGAGGAATGAGAATATTTCACATTGAGTGTGGAACTGATATAGTTGGTTACATTATTTAAAAACGATACACTTGTTTTGTGATTAATAGCCTATTGCGGTCTCATGTTTACGACAATTCTATATCTTAAACACAGTCTCAACATTACGGACCTATAAAAATACAGTTGAGATTGGAGACTGTATATATTATTATTATTCTTGATTTAACCCGATTAATCTAAACAATTGTGAAAATTTACATAATAAAATATGCATCAGTTATTGGTCTATGTTGTACAATTGCTGTATGTTTTTATTAATATTTAAAAGTGGCCTAAACGGCATTTAAAAAACATTAACAACAACAATAACACTAGGTATAAACCAGTCGAACGTTCTAACGTATAATGCTTGTAACATCCCATTTATTAATGTAAGCATTGGGAGTATGAAGAACATGACTTTCTCGGATAGGCGTGGTTAATCATTTTCGCACATATCACAAGATTAAAGTGAAACATGAGCTTTGTTCGAGAAATATACATGTAATCATGTTTTAATCGATAAAACAGAGTTCTTTGATAAATGAATCTTTGATTATTCTATTAGAAGAATCCATGGTTATATTTCAATATTATAATTTCAAATTATCCTCGGTCTGACGCTTCTATAACATCCGGCTAACAGCGACAAATCTTTGAGTGGATGTTAGGATTTTAATGAGCTTGATACTTTGCGTGCCTGGTACCGGAAAATTGAGTTTATTGAGAGTATACGAATTAATGTATGCTTCAATAAACTAGGATGTAAAATATTTAATTTGTTTTTAATGATAATCATCACATTAAATTGTCATGCTTTTGATGATTAGCAATGACGCTTTTACATCAGTATGTGCTTAATAGTTGTTTTCGTGTTAACGACTCATCTGAAACGTATGGGGAATGTGCGCATTAAACGTTTTAGTCTGGTGAATTTATTTTTATTAATGGTTAAAACCCTTCAAGCATTTAAAAGAGCAGAGAATAAGTTCATGATATTTCATACAATACGCAATGAACAGTAAGAGCTTGGGCAAGCCATTTGTGTCACCTTTAATGTAATGTCTTAACATTGACAGACTCTATCGGGTAGTTTGAGCAACACTGTAGCGCCGTTAAATGTCGCATTGCCGTTATTTAACATGTCGCAGGCTGCGAGATTTGTCGCAACGTTGTTGAGAAATGTCGAAAGGAACGATAAATGTCGCAAATCCTACAGACGACATATGTCGCACCTTTAACGATATATGTCGCGAAAATTTCAACTGCCGATAGATGTCGCAACATTAACGATAAATGTCGCACATCTTTGTAAGTCATGTTAAAAATGAAGAGTTGAAGAAAAAATTGACCTGAACCTTTAGGTTTGATCTAGTTTACCCGACGAGGTTCTTTGGCCGACTTCCATCACAATGGTCAGTTTTTTGTGAGTATTTTAATAAATTTCCATTAAGTCTAATGCCCTTGCTTGCGAGAGAATTTACATATTTTACTTGCATACACAAAGTTAACCCTTAAATTGTATGTAATGTCATTTTAATATTCAGGGTTGCTCATGCATGGAAGTTTAGTTATTTAACCACGATTTAAAGTGGTTTTGGAAAATTATCTTTATATCTCGAGGATATATAGATTTTTTATGAGTTTTCACAAAATTCAATCTTTACAGCAAGTCGCAATATTTAGCTTACCGGATCAGATTTTTGTAAATTTTATACAAAATTGTATACAATATATTTTGCTAGATAAAAGAAAGAAAATTACTCCCAATCTTGTGCTATTTATATAGATAATTATTAAGTCTATGATTTTTTTCGATTATTTGTACGTGAAAAAAAAACGCATGGGTATAATACACGTATTATAAAATCGTTACCATGCGCTATTTATAGAAATATTAACTACTTTATTTACAAAATCTAAGTTTTTTAGAACGTACAATACTAGTTTTACAACGAAATTTAATAGATAAACGTAAGCCTATGTAGTTATATGCATCTCGTGTCGCGTCAGGTATTCCGAATCGCAATAATGGTAGTATTTTGTCTCATTAACCTTGTAATTGAATTAAACAGGCTTTACCATTTTTGTTTGCTCATTCCACTTTTATTGCACGTCAATTTGATTGTATTGTGTTTTAACTGCGTGGCACTTAGGCGTTGTCTTATATTATGTTTGATAGGTGGATTTTCATGTACCATTCGCTTTCTAGAGCGACACACACACATAGTAACCGCAAATTAGCTTGGTATGGAAGCATTACGCTTGTATGTAAGTGAAGTTACCAATGTATCCGATTGAAGTAATATACTGTTATTGAAGCATGTCTCTTTAAATTGGAAAAAATGTTCAACTGATTTGGCCGAGTCACCATATTTGGCTGAAATATCACTTTTAAATATTTAGATATAGGTCACACATCCAATTCATGTCGTCAAACATTCACGTTGTCGCTTTTATTATTATGTTCAATATCCTGTGCCCATAGTTGAGTAGCCAAAAGTCCAAATCACGACTTTTCTCGAACATTGACTTTCAGGTTCTTGTAGTGAACACAAACAACTACCACGCTGATAGTGACGTGTCGCCTGAATTCGTCACATGCACGTGACCATTAATGCACGTTAGACTTTTTTTGAAATTTTAAAGTTTAGTGCCAATGTTTCAGTTGCCAACAGTTTTATACAAGAGTTTTCCAACCATCAACTTATACGTGCTAGTAGAACACATGACAGCCACGTGACTTTATCACCATGAAAGCTGTTTGTCTCATCTACACGCACTTTTGTTACTGTCGTTTGTTAATTGAAACAAAGTCACTGTACTTGAAAAGGCATCCGGCTACAATTTTTAGCTAGTGTTTAATGTTCATATTGCCAATGTGTCTGAGAGATCCTAGACTAAAGACTTACACAAGTCCCTGCAAAATTGGTGTACGTGACAGACCATTAAGCCAATTTGCTTACAGCGCAATTATATATATGGTTACGTACAGCGACCAAATTGTAGAATCCTAAGTCCCAATTATGTACATATTCTTGGTGCAAACCGTGTCATGGAAATCTGAAGAAAAATGAGGACTGCATACTTTACTTGTACTCCCAGCGTCCCGGCTATCTTGGCTCTGACGATAACATGGCTGTTGTGGACCTAGCTGTGGGTGACCGTGTGTACGTAGTGAAACATGGAGCATTTGGCACAGCCCCATTCTATGTTCACCACGCATGGACCAACTTTGCAGGCTACATGTTATACCCGTTGTAGACATTGATACTTAACTAACAATACAATCAGAGTGAGAAAATTATCAAGGAAAATCCTACTTGCCAAGAGTGTACACATAATTATTGTAAAGGAGTAAGTAAATGATACACAATTGTGTACCTTTCTAAAGAAATAGTTTTAACGTTAAACAACAATAGTTTGCATTCATGTTTAAATTTAAATAATAAGTAAGGAGATTGTTGTTAGTCTGCATGTTAAATCAAACTAAGTCCTAACAGTGTGTCTCACTCTGTATTTTTTAAGGCTTAATATACACCAGAGATGTAGATAAACATACTAGTATGTTTTACAGCTTGCTTCTATTATACCTCATTCATGAACTTGTATTATAACAGTGTATTGTGTGAATTTTGAATAAGACATCGGACTTGGAATGGACTTCATATTATGTGATTTTACTGAACAAAACTGTTAAGATCATGTTCTGAATGTATTTTCAAAATATAATGTCAATACGTTTAGTATATTTAGTTCTTTTCTAATACTTTTTCATTATTAATATATCACTTAGGTTAGGTTTTTATCATAGTGACTGTATTTTAAATCGTGTTTATGCATGCATAGACACAGCTTGATTGTTTGAGGATTTACAAAAAATCAATTAAAGTTTCAGTTTTAAAGTTGAAGCAAAATCAATTGATATGACGCAGTTATACATGCAAGTGTCTATTTTTCTTACTTATACTATGTCAATTTTAATAAATACAACGGATAAAACTGAATAGAATGCATCGTTGAAAAACACACTATATTCAAAGATTAATGTCTCAATCCAACTTCACTACTTGTGTGATATCACAAAGAAAATTGAACTATATGAGGCTAAGTCTCTAAATCTTGATAATACAAGACGAGACGTAGTTGATTCTTGTTTGTGTTTTATATCATTGATGAAAGTTTCAATTCTCGTACTCTGCTTTGCAACAACCACTGAGTAATGTTGAAGTGAATATTTAATAGATTTTCATATTGTTAAAAAGTGTTTTTAATGAATCTACTAACAAAACAGTATTATTTCGAATCTAAAATTGTTATGACATAAACAATCTATTTAATAATCGCATTCGAATACAATGCGCAACCATTTGGGCATTAAGATTAATGAAATGTGACTGTGAATTTAACATTGATTTATTGCATATAATTCAATATAATTATAATTTTTGGACACCTTAATTTTTGTCTCTACATTTTCAGACACCTGTCATTTTATGACCAATTAACCAACAATGACTGGTACACAAAGCTGCAATTTTCACATAGCAGATTCATATATTCACTATACCGGAATTTACTAAAAACAGAATTGTAATCCTCCATAAGGAACAGAGATTATTTCAAAGGACAGCAGTTCTCAGGTAGTTAACAAAGCAGAGTGTCTGGTTCATAGAGTCCTGTATATGTGACCAGCTGGCAGACTGGTCAGCTGCCAGGCTTTCAAGGTCAGAGGTCAACAAAGCGCTGCTGGACAATACATCCCCATGGACCTGAAATAAAGTCACATATATTTAGCACGAACTGGGTCAATATCCAAAGTCAACACATCTCCCAAGTATAAAACAATAGTAAAATTTCCTCAAGTCATAAAATTCCTTTAGCTTGATGCAAGTTTGTAAAACAAATTTTTAAAATAAAATTCATTTTAATTATTAAATACTTACCTGTTATCGTATGCTTATACTTTCCAAGGGGAAATAACTCATCCGGAATTTTAACTGGGAATCCGCCACCTCAATACCGTAATACAGGCCAGGTTAAACATAGTGCAAAGCAACTTAGCCAAAAATCGGTAACCAACCTTCAATATTCTTTCAAAATATATACAAAAATATTAATCGAATAGCGGGGTGGGAGGTGGGACTTACCGATAACAGGTAAGTATTTAATAATTAAAATGAATTTTATTTTAAAAATTGTTTTAATGTCATAAATACTGACCTGTTATCGTATGCTGATTTTGCAGCTGCGGTGGGAAGGTTCGTATATATTTTCCCCAACACAGTAGAACCCATAAACAGGGTTATCAGCTAATGATAGCAAAACCCTCAACAAGGGTTATCAAGTAATCTTCGTTAAAACGGTATTAATTATGACTCCTCGGACAGAGTAATATGTCTAAGTCGTATAGAAGACACTACCGTTAGTGAAACCACAACAAGCCCAAACATATACAAATTGTATTGTCGGCACTTCAGAAAACGAAGATAAAAAGATGAAAAAGGTGGTCGGATTCCTCCAGAAAACAGCTTAGAGCACGTCAAAAAGTGGGGTGTGATTAATATATGCCCACAAAACAGACAGAGCTCTTAATTCATGCGGTGAGATCCTAAAAAGGAATGAATCCTTAGATAGGATAAGAGTAACTTTCCTTAGTCGAGGTCTAACCCCGAGAAAAAGAAGCCGCAGACACATCTCCCCCCCCCTTTTTTTGGGAAATGAAGAGTGTCTTTTGAGAACCTCGAATGGACTTACGACTAACACTGCTGAGAAAGAACTTCAAAGCCCTGATTGCCCATAGAAGTTTATCCTCATCTTCATGACTACCAGTTTAAGAAAAACTTGGAAACTTGAAGGTAGAAGCCATATAGAGGACTTGATATTAAGCAAGGAATCCTGGCTGACACAACAAAGTGAAAACGACAGTAGATCCTACTGGAATTGGTCGTATTCAACAGAAAAAGCATGAATTTCACTTCTCCGTATGGTAAAAGCCATAATAAGAAGGAAAACCGTCTTAAAATTATATTGGAACTGTTAATAAGCCTGATAAAAAAGGTTCATAGGAAGCTCATTAAGCATCCCAACATGTAACACAAGTCAAAACCGCTTAAGAAGGTAAAGGAACGAAAAACATAGTGTTGCCGTTCCATAGTTTGGATCAGTTCCAAAAAATATGTAAGACAGCACAGAGTTGCGATGACTTACACAAAACAAGGTATACGAAAGCATAATCTCTATCCTTTGATGAAGAAAAGAACAAATTTCTTATCATCAAGAAAAATATGAGAAAAACCTCTATGTATCTAGCAGAGTGATTAAGGTAATAACTATGCTCTGGAATACCCAGTCAAAAATGAATTTCCATAGAACCTTTATACAGTTCTGATGGAATTATCCTTGCACAAGTAACAAGGATTGAAACTCTAACAGAAAAACATTCTTCTGTAGAGATAACTAAAAGTAAATAATGGCCAGACATGTAGTGGCACATGTTTGGATCAGTAAAAATATGTCTCTCTGAGATATGATATTTGACCTGTGAAGAAGTTTCCTGAAAATAAGTGTACGGGAGACTTAAAAAGGTCGTAGAACCATAATCCCATGGTTCATTAAGTATATTGCATGAACTTATGGCAAAAAACTCAGTTATTGCAAAAACTCACCAAGAAGGCAAGATATTCCAGTTTATGTCAATGGACGAACGTATAACAATCGCACACCCTGCTGGATCGATCACTGTGAACTGCATTATTGACGTTGTTCAGCATACCGGTATATACTGCGATCTAAGATCGCATAACGCTAATAACTAGCGTTTGATAATAAACAACATTCTTCGATATACTATGCAAACTCACTACCGCGCATGCGCAATTACATTATTTGAACCCAACGGAAAAATAATTCGAAAGAAAGAACTACAGGACAAAACGTCCAACAGGGCGTTGAGACGACCTGGTATGAGTAAGACGATAGAGAAAATTTGTAGTTCTTGCAAAGAACGAATAAGTTCCTGATTTCCAGTTACAAGGAGTGATAATATGATCACCTCCGTGTCTGTAAGTAAACCACGACCGATGTGTGATAGTTGAAACCATCACAAAGGAATCGTGAAAATGTGTTGTAAATGAAAAACAGCTAAAAAGAATTTTCGCTTTTCAAGATGTAGATGTGCAGGTGATATTCATTAGGATACCACATAATTGAGAAAATCAAGATACGTTGTTCTATGTGATCGTCCATAACCTTCTCTGCTCACATATATAAACTATATTCTTGCCAAGTCTAGACACCACTGAATAGTGGTAAATAATGACAAAAAGATGGAAATCTGTGTCATTGAATAATCCCGAGATTAATACAATTAACTTAAAAATAAAGCTGAAACGGACGTAAGAAAAAAACGTCTCAGCAGAAAGACCGGTGACCGGACCGGTAAATACCGACCGGTGACCGGAACCATTTGTCAAGGATGGGTGGGCAAAAAAACAACGGCAAGCCGAACTTTCCCACTCCAAACACACTTGAAAATTGGTAGAATAGGACAGTGTTTAACACTTATAAGTTTATGACCTATCTACAGAATATAGCCTCTTCTTGAACCAATAACAGGCGCCTTTAAAATCCTGGATAATACAGGTCGTTGAGTCATCGATTTGCGAAGTACGGAAATATGATTGACAGTGGTACCTCCGGAATCGGAGGTGTGATGGCAGAAAAAGGTGAAAACCCTAGGAGTAACCTTAAGGGGGTCCACGCTTGCCGGTAGAATGCATGGAAGTCTTAAATTCTGACTTGATTAATCCATTTACTTCAAGACTCCTAACCGGGACGAATTCCGAATGGAATACGACCAGTTATAGGAAGACGGCCTGTTATGGCCAGAAGTGTAACAGAAGAATAACTTTAAGATGAGGTCCCTCCAGATCCTAGGATCTAAGATCTGAGTTCAATAGCTCCCAAGCCATCTACAAGACTGTAGCCGCTATGCGGTCAATCTGATAGGCAATCCTATGTATCAGAACTCTTGTTGATTCCAGTAGCTTGAAAATATGCACTGTCGTAGGAGCAATAGAAAAGCAGAAGTCGATACAAAATGTCGTCTTGCTAATCCTGCTAGCGTCATTAATGTGTCCCAACTGTTCCGTGACACTGACTGCAAAGTCTGTAGCCGACAGGTAAAGGCGGTTAAAACAATTCATCCTTCGGGTCTCGAACATAAATTAATATAGGTCAAATAGTAATGTTCGACCTCAATGCTAGTCTCCGAGCCCACTTCAGCCGATCTATCTGCAAGACCAGTAGTCTGCATGTAGCCGGTTGAGATAGAAGTACAAATAACAGATATAGCATGATTTGGTAACCGTCGCCAGTAGAACATCAGTATTGAAAAACACAAAAAGTCATGTAGATTGTTGAATCCATAAAATATAGTATTCAATACAATCATAGCCAGGGGTATACAACTAGGTAATGTAGACGATACCCGTGATACTAAAAATTGACTGATGAAAACACAGTGGAATACCGGTAATTGGTAACTAGTGACCGAACCGGACCGGTCAATGACCGGTAACTGTAGCCAGGTGAACGGACCAGTCATAATATGACCGGTGACGTAACCAGTTAAAGACCGAAAAATGGTGGAATTCATATGGTCTGATATCAATGTCAAGCACTGCTCGGAAAAGAAGATCGTGCCAAAACTCCAATCCGATGGCGATGAGACATCACTTATTTTGACCGGTGATCAGTGATCGGTGACATGACCGATGAATGGTGACCGATGTCCGGTGATCGGGACCGGTATAATATAACTGCGTCAGAATGGAAATATCTGGTGCAGAAGAATGACCATCCACGAAGTCATCTGATAATGTTTACCGGAAAACAACGGTAGATTATCAGTATTAATAGGCCTAAGTGTCCTTGTAGCCGTAGTGGAGAAAAGAACAGCTTATCCCGAAGCCTGAAAGTTAAACGAACTAGTGTTCGTATACAACTACGGCTCGGTGACTGCAACATGTGTGGATGCCATAAGAAAAACCATCACACGTGGAATGGAGACATGATATTCCTAAAGGAATACAATGGAGAACGTCGATATGACCAGTAGGTTCATTAACGCCTACGTGAGAAGTGGCGACATCCATATTACTGCGATGCCGAAATATTGTTCGGCTACGCTGGAAATATTGACTTCTACAATATTGTCTCCGTGAGCATTGAAGTGATCGCTTACGGGCGTATCAACGCCGAGAACTGCTCAATGAAGGAGAGGTATGTTCGATAACTATCCTTGGTAAGAAGTGAATGAAGTCCGCTGATGTCTACGTGAAGGTTGACGACGTCCTCGTTTCCTGCGATGTCGAGATCTGGATCGGCCGAGATGTGGATCGGCTGCGATGAGATCGAGATCTTTTAGAATAACGTCTCCGTGAGTGACGACGTGATCGCTTACGAGAGCCGCGACGATGAGAACTGCTCGACGAAGAAGAGCGTGTCCGATGTCTAATCCTTGATGAAGACGATGTATTCGACGACGAATAGGAGAATAATTCAATGAAGAAGACTTCTTCTTGACCGGTGACTGGTGTTATCGGTGGCAGGCCTAACTGATGACTGTTGACCGGTGACCGGACCGGTGATCAATGACCGGACCGGTGACCGGACCGGACCGGTGACATGACCGGACCGGTGACATGACCGGTGATCAATGACCGGCCGGTCAGACGTCGATCAATGGTCCGTGATCAACGTCCCCGGTGACGTACCGGTCATATCATGACCAGTGTTGTCACCGGATAATGACCGTATGGCGGATGCCAAATGTTCCGGCATTGGTCGATGTCCTTGACCAATGCCATCGGGCAAAGACCGGCTGACGGGTGTCGCCATATGGTCTGATGTTGACCGACTGTCTAATAGACTTAGCATAGTACGGTCGCGATCGTGCCCGATACCCGGTGACTGATACTGCAACTATCATCAATGATCTGCGAAGTCACCGGGTATTTATCCACTCTTGTTTCTGCGACCATCATGTAGTCGAATATATGAAAAACAAGAGCAAAACATATTCAACCATAAACTGGTCACAGACCAGATTATCATACGGCACATAAAATCATTATTTGACCATAATGAAAATTATAATAATACTGCCGTAGATCATAAATTAAACAAAAGTTTAATTCAAAACAGATGAAAAATAAAATAACGATCAATTAGATTGTCATACGGAACGTTAAAATCATTATTGCACACAATGGCAAATGATAAACAATCTGCCTAAAGAAGAACACGCTTTGCACGATCTCGTAACACATTAGAAGAACATGCTTTGCACGTTCTAGCAATGTATTAGAAGAGCACGTTTTGCACGTGGTCGTTCGCACCTGAAAACACCCAGCATGGTAGAAATAAACCATTGTTCGATAAAAACAAGCATGGCTTACCTTTTACAAATGAAACAAAATCCATTAAATCCACACAAATTAATCAGATGAGAAATAAAAAGATAAATAACACAATTTATTTATTCAAAACCCCAATCAACCAAGTGAAAAACAATATTTTAATTCAGAGCCGTAAAAGACACCTATACACCTGGTTGATCCGGAAAGAATATTAAAGGTTGGTTACCGATTTTTGGCTAGGTTGCATTGCACTTTGTTTAACCTGGCCTGTATTACGGTATTGAGGTGGCGGATTCCCAGTTAAAATTCCGGATGAGTTATTTCCCCTTAGAAAGTATAAGCATACGATAACAGGTCAGTATTTATGACATTAAAATGTATTTATTTGAAGGCAGTTTAAATTTGGACATGCAAGAACAGACGCTTTCACACATTCAAAATATATGAATGATTGTTTCAGATTTTTGTGACAGCAGTAGATCCTATCACCGTTAATAGACATGGCCCCACTTGTGGTCTCAATACAGATATTCTGCACCCTTTCTGGCCTGATTCTCATATCTTCTCTTAACCCTTTCCCACTCAGAGTCAACGTGAAAATGGCTATCTCTTATCCCTTTCCCACTCAGAAGCAAAGTGAAAATGGCAAACAGCATAAAACCAGAACAGCCTGCGAGTAATGTGCAGTCTGTTCAGGTTTTATGCGGTTTTATGCTCATCAGGGTTGGAAATGAAGCCTTTAAAACTTGAATCTAGTAACAAAGGTCTCTTATTAAATTTAACTTTCTAAGGGACTACCAACACGTCAAAATACGTATCTTAGTGGTAAATACTGGTTAAACACTCAAGGAAACGGTCAAGAGATTCTCAATATACCTTTCTGAGCTAAAAAAAGGTGTAAGCGAAATCTTTGGTTCCTGCAGACACATTTGTTGCGCCTTGCAGCAAGCCACATTTGGAGACCTAGATCATAGTGAGCAATTTCTCCTATGATTACTAGATTTTTAAGGGCCTATGATGTACATAACATCAGATCTTTACTGCAATTTAATAAATCTGATTTAAAGGTGTCTGCTGCAAATTGCAGCAGGAACGAATTAATTTAAGAACCACAAAACAATGTTTGCGTCTCTAACCTTTAAGAACAGTGCCAAGTAGGCCTGTATGATCTCAAAGTTCTTGTTAGTCTTCAGCGTGTCACGTACGAACCCAAGGAATGCGCCAAGCACCTCCAGGGAACCGCCTAGATCCGGTTCCAGTGAGCGGATCTCCACATCTACAGCTGACGGACCCAGAGACTTCACGTAGTCAAGCACCTTTGTATCTGCAGGTATAAGATCTGTTTATCAAATTGTTTTTTTAAGTACATTATTCTGTGTTATTAGCCTTCTTTTCTGGAAACACCTTCAGTGCAATGCAGTCTACATTGTGCATAGTTTTTTTTTTAAGTATTCCATATTGAGCATTATAAGTACAATTTAAAAACAAGATGTGTTTGTGAAACACAATGTCCCCCTATATGACATTTGACCTTGAAGGATGACCTTGACCTTGACCCTTCATCACTCAAAATGTGCAGCTCCTTGAGATACACACGCATTTCAAATATAAAATTGCTAGCTTCAATATTGCAGAAGTGACATTACATGAGCAATTTTGACCCATATATTTGACCTTGAAGGATGACCTTGACCTTGACCTTTCACCACTCAAAATGTGCAGTTCCATGAGATACACATGCATGCCAAATATCAAGTTGCTATCTTCAATATTGCAAAAGTATTCATAAAATAAGCGATTTGGGCCACATATATTTGACCTCTGAGCTTGAAGGATAACCTTGACCTTGACCTTTCACCACTCAAAATGTGCGGCTCCATGAGATACACATGCATGCCAAATATCAAGTTGCTATCTTCAATATTGCAAAAGTATTCATAAAATAAGCGATTTGGGCCACATATATTTGACCTCTGACCTTGAAGGATGACCTCGACCTTGACCTTCCACCACTCAAAATGTGCAGCTCCATGAGATACACATGCATGCCAAAAATCAAGTTGCTATCTTCAATATTGCAAAAGTATTCATAAAATGAGCGATTTTGGCCACATATATTTGACCTCTGACATTGAAGGATGACCTTGACCTTTCACCACTCAAAATATGCAGCTTCATGAGATACACATGCATGCCAAATATGAAATTGCTATCTTCAATATAGCAAAAGTTATTGCAAAATGTTAAAGTTGGCGCAAACCAACCAACATACCAACAGATAGGGCAAAAACAATATGTCCCCCACTACTATAGTGGGGGACATAATAAACAAGATAAATTTCCAAAATAATTGGACCAATTTGTTTAAAACTGTAAATATTGGTTAAATTAGTCATGGCTGTTACGTTAACAGTTTGGAGACAAAATTCTATTTTTTGTTTAGTAAAATTGCAGAAAGCTAAAATCTTAAACTATAATGTTTTGTGATTTTGGATAAATTTTCAAGGTATTTATAACATTATGCATATAGAAAACTTCATCTTTACTATTTTTTATTTTGAACAACTGGGCCCATTCTGTGCAATAGTTCTTTTCTTATTAACCCAGTTATACCTTCTAAATTGGATCAATTCATTTCCAAAATTAGGGATTTCTAGTACACTTATTTCTATATTTAGAATATTTCTTACAGAAATTTCTTTAAGCAAACGGCGCAGACCCTGATGAGACGCCGCATCTCATCTGGGTCTACTCTGTTTGCCAAGGCCTTTTTTCTAGACGCTAGGCATAAATGGGTTAAGATTGTTTATTTCCGCTTTTGCTTGATAGAAGTATTTCTATCAATTATATCTGGGCAAAACACATAATATGATAAATCAACAATATAATAAAAATAATAAACTTAAGAATTTATTTTTTCCATGTCTGTGATCCTAGCATTATATTGTGTTATAAATAGGCATCTCATCCTGTTCACCCCCCACAAAAACCAACAAGACGCTATGTTTGCTCCCTGTCCATGGGTTCACCTTAGTGCTGGTCAGCCCAAGTTAATGCATTAAAAGTCCTTCATAGGCCAAGGTCAAATAGGTAAGGTAGCTCTGGTTGGATTAGGACTGATTATGAGTGTCAATGCAATAGTTTTAGTAAGAGGTGTTGCTGCTAGACAAAGAAGTAACATCAAGTTAACAAAAATAGACCGTTATTACTTATTAGTAATTCTAAGCCCATAGTATATCAAGGTCAAGGTGTTGTTTGATAATATGGGTGGATAGGGGATAGGAGACCATAACCAACGAATGTGAAAGTACCCATTCATAATAGCAGGTTGTCGGTACTTGACAAAATGGTAAATTCTAGTTCACAAAGAAATAGCCCATTTGATGTTTTCAAGGTTAAATCAAGGTCATGGTCAATGTTCAGTTTGAAGATAAGGTTGCTTTAGGGCATGGTCTCAATCAACACCAGTATAAGCATACAAAAGTTGTAGCATATAGTGTTTGTGCTAAAAAGAATGTTTAATCTTAACCTGTCAAGGGCAGGTGCTTTGAATAACTTTAAGTCCGAATTAGGTGAAGGTCATTGCAGTCTACTGATTTGGGTGGATTAGGGAGTGTCATAAATCAATTATTTAAATATCTATGTGATGAAGATGTGGGTGCTTGACAAAGTATTACAACAGCCATGTTAACATGGCCATTCCTGCCGAAATGTGTTTGCTTGTATGAGAACATTTTTTATAGAGAGTAGAATAATATTTGTAAAACATGGCACCTGTGTCATCTATTTATATTTCAAGGATCAATTAGTTATATAGTGTTGGAGTTATGCTGTAGAGAATAAAATATAAATTAAATAAAGGGAGATAATTAAAAAACTACGGCCGATAGAGTTATGGTTCATGTTCACTGCACTTATCCTAGTTGCCATCTGTTTATATTTCTAGCTTCAAGTAAATCCCTTCAGTAGATTTAGAGTTTATGCTCCCGACAAAAATTTACTTTGAAATTAAATAAAGGAAGATAATTCAACAAGAGCTGTCAGAGGACAGCGCGCTCGACTTTTCGAGTGCTTGAAAGTATAACGTAAGCCATCATGGGAAAATTTTTCATATTAAATAATTTACTAGACGATCTTTCAAAAATAAAAAAGGGAAAAAAAAAATTGTGGGGGGGGGTGAGAGGGGGTATAATGTGGGGTGTGGTCATTTATAAGACGATCTTTCAAAAATAAAAAAAAGGATAAAATAAAAAATAATTGGGAGGGGGGGGGGGGGGGGTAGGGGGGAGGTAGAGGGGGGGGGGGGGGGTTGAGAGGGGGGTATAATGTGTGGTGTGGTAATTTATTAGATAATGTTTAAAAAAAATTGGGGGGGGTGAGAGTGGGTATAATGTGGGGTGGAGTAATTTATTAAATGGTGTTTAAAAAAAAAAAAAAAAAATGGGGGGGGGGAGGTTGGGGGGGAGGGATTCTGGGTAGGGGCGTGGTGGGGTATTGTTTGGGTGGAATCCATTGTGGTATTCAGGTAAGTGTTGTTTTGTCAAAGTAATAATAAAATGTGATCATAAATAAAGAAGTTGTGGCAGTTTAAGCAAAATGTTCAATTATCTAAGTATAAAAGGGGCCATAATTATGTCAAAATGCTTGATACAGTAGTCTGCTCTTGTTAATAGGTTAGGGTCATGTTGGTAAACAAGTTTGCAACATATAAAAGCAATATGTCAAAGGATATAGGAAATATTTGGGGTAGTACGCAAACTTTAACATAGATTTATCAATAATATGCATATTCTAAGTATTAAAGGGGCAATAATTATGACAAAATGCTTGATGGAGTTGTCTGCTCTTCTTTATAGGTTGGGGTGATGTTGGTAAACAAGTATGCAAAATATAAAAGCAATATGTCAAGGGACAATGAAAACAAATGGGGAAAAACGAAAACTTTAACATTTGCTGCATATTCTAAGTGAAAAAGGGCCCATAATTATGACAAAATGCTTGATAGAGTTGTCTGCTCTTGTTTATAGGTTGGGGTCATGTTGGTATACAAGTATGCAAAATATGAAAGCAATATGTCAAGGGACAATGAAAATAATTGGGGCAGTACGAAAACTTTAACATTTGCACGCTAACGCTAACGCAGACTGTCACGCCGACGCCGGGGTGAGTAGGATAGCTCCACTATATATATTTCATATATAATAGTCGAGCTAAAAACTAAGGTAGATAAAGATTTGGTTTTTAGTCACTGCACTTCTCTTACTTGCCATCTGCTTATATTTCAAGTTTCAAGTAAATCCCTTCAGTAGATTTCGAGTTATGCTCCAAATAAAAATTTACATTGAAATTATATAAAGGGAGATAATTAAAAAACTAAGGTAGATAGAGTTATGGTTTTTGGTCACTGCACTTCTCCTAGTTACAATCTGATTATATTCTAAGTTTAAAGTAAATCCATTGAATAGATTTGGAGTTATGCTGTGGACAAAGTTTCGGATGCAAGGACGGACAGAGGGAGACTATTAGTATATCCTCTTCTATAACTTCCGCGGGGATAAAAATGGTAGGATCTTATTATTAACCCAAAATTTTCTGAATTAGTCCAAAGAAGATAAAAGTCAAATTGTGGTAAGGTGGAAAGAGAATGTTCCTAAGCAACAACAGCACAAGTATCAAAGAATTATACCAATCAGAAGTTAAATCTACCTAAACTGTCACTGACAAACAGCTTGTGGCACAGAGAAATCTCCATATGCCTCAGTTGCCAGGATCACAAAAATCAACGAATGTGAATAACAAAGAAGCAACTTTGATGTGAATTTAAGAATTGAATAACAACAAATTAAGTACACACATGACTGTGTAGCAGCACCCTCCAATAGAAGTTTTCCAAGTGTGCACAGAGGCATCAGACTTCCAACAGATACTTGCTTGGACTGAAAGTAAAAGCACTGGAGCCGTATCCACCAATAATAAACTCAAACTTAAACTCAAACTCAGACTTTGACTCAGACTTAGACTTACAAAAGACAGACTCAGGATTCATATTCACAAACGCGTTTGGAAATAGACTTCAATAAGATAGGTTTTTTTTTTTTTCATGACGTCACGACTAAGCGCTGGTTCGGGACCACTTGAGCCCTTTATTCGGCGAATGTAAGGAAATCGGAGCCGAACAAATTTCCGTTGTTCAAAGAATAAAATGGGACGAGGTGGCGAGCAGAATATCATTGTACGTTATATGTTATTTTAGTATCTGCCTTATATTTTTAATATTTGATTTAATAGCATAAGATTGGATTTGGTACCGTTTTGTTAGCCTGAGTTTGAGTCTGAGTCAGAAACTTGAGCTGAGTCTAAGATTTGAGACTTACGTACATTGGTGAATACGGCTCCTGGACATATACATTTGAGCCTGAGAAAACCGGGCTTAATGCATGTGCCTTAAGTGTCTTCCCAGATTAGTCAGTGCAGTCCACACAAGCCAATAAGGGATGACTTTTCTCTTTAACTGGATTTTGGCTAAGACCTTCTCGGAACAAAAATATCAATAAAAGCGTAAACTGTAGACCCTGATTAGACTGTGCAGATTGAAAAGGCTTATCTGAGTTTTACTTTACACACATGTATTAAGCCTAATTTTCTTATAACAAGGTTCATCTTATCTGATCATTTAGCCTATGGAGAGGAAAACAATGTTTTAACACAATTTTGTCATTATATAAATCGTTCAAATTAATAAATTAAGTTTTCCCCACTTGCTGTTTGACTTGTTCCAGATTTGAGATTTAAGTGTATGTTAATTAAAACTGTTAATGAAGTAATGGGAAATTTATATAGCCAATAAGCAAATAACCAATAGTTTGATATTAAATGACTTTAAAATGGATTTATAATTTGATATGCCTTGAAGTTTTACAATTTATTATGTTGAAATAGCTAATAAACAGCAAGTTTTGTAAAACAAGAGGGCCTAAAAGGCCCAAAGTCGCTCACCTGAGATAACAAGATATTATTGGGACAAATCTTCTGACCAAGTTTCATGAAGATCGAAAAATAAATGTGGCCTCTAGAGTGTTAACAAGGTTTTACTATAGCCATATAAGGAAAAATGCCCCGCCCCCTGGCAGCCATGTTTTTCAACTTACTGACATCATTTTTGAACTCGTCCAAGATATTATCGGGATGAATCTTCTGACCAAGTTTCATGAAGATCGGAAAATAACTGTGGCCTCGAGAGTGTTAACAAGGTTTTACTATAGCCATATAAGGAAAAATGCCCCGACCCCTGGCAGCCATCTTTTTCAACCAACTGGCATCATTTCGAACTTGTCCAAGATATTATTGGGATGAATCTTCTGACCAAGTTTCATGAAGATCAGACAATAAATGTGGTCTCTTGAGTGTTAACAAGATTTTACTATAGCCATATAAGGAAAAATGCCCCGCCCCTGGTGGCCATGTTTTTACAGCAACCAAAACTATTTTCGAACTAATTCAAGATATCATTGGGAAAAATCTTCTGACCAAGTTTCATGACGATCAGAAAAAAAATGTGACCTCTAGAGTGTTAACAAGGTTTTACTATAGCCATATAAGAAAAATAGCCCCGCCCCCGTGGTGGCCATGTTATTCAACCAACCGGCATCATTTTTGAACTTGTCCAAGATATTATTGGGATGAATCTTCTGACCAAGTTTTATGAAGATCGGACTATAAATGTGGCCTCTATAGTGTTAACAATATTTTACTATAGCCTTATATAGCCGTATAAGGAAAAATGCCCCGCCCCTTGGGGGCCATGTTTTTCAAGCAAACGTAACCATTTTCGTACTCATCCAAGATATCAGTAAGACAAATCTTCTGACCATATTTCATCAAGATTGGACAATAAATGTGGCGTCTAAAGTGTTAACAAGATTTTACTATAGCCATATAAGGAAAAATGCCCCGCCCCCTGGCGGCCATGGTTTTCATCCAACCGGCATCATTTTCGAACTCATCCAAGATATTATTGGGATGAATCTTCTGACCAAGTTTCATGAAGATTGGACAATAAATGTGGCCTCTAGAGTGTTAACAAGATTTTACTATAGCCATATAAAGCCATATAAGGAAAAATGCCCCGCCCCTTGGCAGCCATGTTTTTCAAGCAAAGATTACCATTTTTGAACTCATCCAAGATATCATTGTGACAAATCTTCTGACCAAGTTTCATGAAGATCGGAAAATAACTGTGGCCTTGAGAGTGTTAACAAGGTTTTACTATAGCCATATAAGGAAAAATGCCCCGACCCCTGGCAGCCATCTTTTTCAACCAAATGGCATCATTTCGAACTTGTCCAATATATTATTGGGATGAATCTTCTGACCAAGTTTCATGAAGATCAGACAATAAATGTGGTCTCTTGAGTGTTAACAAGATTTTACTATAGCCATATATAGCCATATAAGGAAAAATGCCCCGCCCCTTGGCAGCCATGTTTTTCAAGCAAACGTAACTATTTTCGAACTCATCCAAGATATCATTGAGATCAATCTTCTGACCAAATTTCATGAAGATTGGACAATAAATGTGGCCTCTAGAGTGTTAACAAGGCAAATGTTGACGCCGCACAACGGACGACGGACAAAAGGCGATCACAAAAGCTCACCATGAGCACGTTGTGCTCAGGTGAGCTAAAAATTAACAAGCTTTGAACAATGTTTGTATTTAAGGATAGTTGAACAATCAGAAAATGCTTTGTCTTACATATGGAATGTTTATAAACAAATAAACAATTTATATGAAAGTCAGACATCTTCATTTGTCGTGTAAAGCAAACAGTTTTACAGTGGACTGGTTGGTTCCAACAAAGATCTATAAATAAAAATTATTATTTATCATAATAGATCTTTGGTATACAGTACCTTCTCAGCCTCCATGTCTTTCTCAGGCAGGGCAAACTTGGGCTGGAGACCGGCAACAGTAGGCAAAAAGAATGGAGCAGCCTTGGGGGCCTTAGGGGGCTGCTTTGGCTTGTTCCGTAACTGAAAAAACATTTTACAATTTTCTTAAATGGCAGTCTGGTAGGAATGATATTGAACACATTTCAAAGGACGCAGTTTTAAAGCTAAATTAGATGATATTCAAACATAATCTGAATGCTAATTTTTTCTGATAATGCTTACATTGTAAGTAGTAAAGCTAGCATAATGAATATGTTACACAGAAAAAAAAAATGCAAACATTCCAGTAAAGAAGTTCCAAATCATCTTCCGCATATAAGATTTGCAACACAAATCACTAAATAAAGGTCATCTCTTTTGCTTTCAAACATTTTGACAAGCATGAATTCGAATTACTTCCACAGTAGTATCATGTGCTGAACTTATCACAAAGTCCATCTTAATGCAAGTTTGTCACATAGACCTCATCATCAGCGTTATATTGGAGTTACAGTTGCCACAAACCTTGACAATATCCAGGTTAAGGATGTTCTGCCAGCGTGAGTTTGGCAGCAGTGAAAGTGTGACCAGCTCGCTGCTGATCTGATCAGCAGACTTGAACTCTGCACGCACAAACTCCTCCTCATCTGCAACCTCCTCTTTGTCCGCATCTGCATGCAAAACAGTGGACAGTCAGCGTAAAAGATTGAAGTTTAAGCTGACTTCTGTGAGAACTGAGTTTATGGTGCTTCCATGAAGGGTAGTTTCAGATTAGCATGTGCAGTTCACACAGGATAATCAGGAACAATACTTTCCGATTTTATGATTTTTTGATTGTAAATGAAGTAGCTTCTAAACAAAAATTCTGTATTGGCAAAAAGGTTTGTCACTGATATGCCTGTAGCGGACTGCACAGGCTAATCTGGTTGCCAATGGTAACATATTCTTGGTCTTTCAGTCCTTATTATACAAACAAGAGTGCCATTGTCACAAAGATATGCCCATTAGTAAAAAACGAAAGTCTCTGGCAGGGCAACATATAAGGATCGTTTTATAGTTTTAACAATTTTTATTTGACAGAAAACAAAATGAAATAAAAGTTCAACCATACAGAAAACGATTACAACAAGAGCTGTCAGAGGACAGCGCCATCGACTATTAGAGTGCTTGACAGTATAACGTAAGCCATCATGGGGAAACGATCTTTCAAAAATAAAAAAAGGGAAAAAAAAATAAATTTTTTTTAGGGGGGGGGGGGGTTGAGAGGGGGTATAATGTGGGGTGTGGTCATTTATTAGACGATCTTTAAAAAAAAAAAAAAGGAAAACAAAAATTTTTTTTGAGAGGGGGGGGAGGTAGGGGGGGGGGTGAGAGGGGGGGGTATAATGTGGGGTGTGGTAATTTGTTAGATGATGCTTAAAAAAAAAAATTGGGGGGGGTGAGAGGGGGGTATAATGTGGGGTGGAGTAATTTATTAGATGATGTTTAAAAAAAAAAATTGCGGGGGGGGAGGTTGGGGGAGGGGAAGTGATTCTGGGTAGGGGCGTGGTGGGGTATTGTTTGGGTGGAATGCATTGGTATTCAGTTAAGTGTTGTTTTGTCAAAGTAATAATAAAATGTGATCATAAATAAAGAAGTTATGGCAATTTAAGCAAAATGTTCAATTATCTAAGTGTAAAAGGGGCCATAATTATGTAAAAATGCTTGAAACAGTGGTCTGCTCTTGTTTATAGGTTGGGGTCATGTTGGTAAACAAGTATGCAACATATAAAAGCATTATGTCAAAGGATTTAGGAAATATTTGGGGTAGTATGCAAACTTTAACATAGATTTATCAATAATATGCATATTCTAAGTATAAAAGGGGCAATAATTTTGACAAAATGCTTGATAGAGTTGTCTGCTCTTGTTTATAGGTTGGGGTGATGTTGGTAAACAAGTATGCAAAATATGAAAGCAATATGTCAAGGGACAATGAAAATAAATGGGGTAGTTCGAAAACTTTAACATTTGCTGCATATTCTAAGTGGAACAAGGGACAAAATTGTCACAAAACCAGGTTTTCATTGTGAAAAAAAAATCTGATAAAGGGAGAAAACTCAAACTGAACTTTTGAAATGACCAAAAAAAATTAACCCCCTTTGTAAGTTTTTTTTTTTTTTTTAAATCTATTTTTAGTCGTGGCGACCTTGACATTGGAGATATTGACGTGATTCTTTCGTGGGACACACCGTACCATGATGGTGAACAAATGTGCCAAATGATTTTAAAATCTCACAATGAATGACATAGTTATGGCCAGGACAAGCTCATTTATGGCCATTTTTGACCTTTGAACTCAAAGTGTGACCTTGACCTTGGAGATATCGACGTAATTATTTCGCGCGACACACCGTCCAATGATGGTGAACAAATGTGCCAAATGATTTTAAAATCTGACGATGAACGACATAGTTATGGCTCGGACAAGCTCATTTATGGCAATTTTTGACCTTTGAACTCGAAGTGTGACCTTGACCTTGGAGATATCGACGTAATTATTTCGCGCGACACACCGTCCAATGATGGTGAACAAATGTGCCAAATGATTTTAAAATCTGACAATGAACGACATAGTTATGGCCCGGACAAGCTTATTCCGCCAGCCCGCCAGCCAGCCAGCCCGCCAGCCAGCCAGCCTGCCCGCATTCGCCAATCTAATAACCAGTTTTTTCCTTCGGAAAACCTGGTTAAAAAGGGCCATAATTATGACAAAATGCTTGATAGAGTTGTCTGCTCTTGTTTATAGGTCGGGGTCATGTTGGTAAACAAATATGCAAAATATGAAAGTAATAGGTCAAGGGACAAAGAAAATATTTCGGGTAGTACGAAAACTTTAACATTTGCACGCTAACGCAGACGCAGACGCTAACGCCGATGCCGGGGTGAGTAGGATAGCTCCACTATATATATTTCATATATAATTGTCGAGCTAAAAATAGTTGGGGTAGTACGCAAACTTTAACATTTGCTGCATATTCTAAGTGGAAAAGGGGCCATAATTATGACAAAATGCTTGATAGAGTTTTCTGCTCTTGTTTATAGGTTGGGGTCATGTTGGTAAACAAGTATGCAAAATATGAAAGCAATATGTCAAGGGAGAAAGAAAATATTTGGGGTAGTACGAAAACTTTAACATTTGCACGCTAACGCAGACGCTAATGCCAACGCCGGGGTGAGTAGGATAGCTCCACTATATATATTTCATATATAATAGTCGAGCTAAAAATGGAAAAAACGAATTGCAATTGATTCTTGGTCACTTTAGTTGTACCATTTCCCTCCATACTGTGTTTGATTTAATTTTGTGACCTTTAATTCGGCTGTAATATTTGTGATACGATTATATAAACACTTGTTGGGTACAGAGTCTTTATAAAAACTTACTTCTGTCATGTTCTGGAAAATATTGGCAGCTAAACACAGCTTGGTAACATTTATTAACAGTGTACGCGCGAAATATTTTAAAATTTGTTAAGCATCCTGAACCGTCAGGAAAAGACGTTGTTAAGAAAGTTTTCTTAGATTTAATATCACAGGTTGCGACAGAATCTGAAAAAGTTGGAGCTAAACACAGCGGCGATTCAATGTCTAAATAACAATTTAAGTCGTGGAAAAAGGACTTCCCTTGCTTGTCGTTGACAGAGAAGTCTTAGAAATGCGTCTTAAGAGCAACATATGTATGAGAGGTAATGTTACAACAAAATGGGCTAGGGCTGGATCATGTAATATTCAAAAGGTCACGATAGTCAAGCACACTTATAGTACCGAACACAAGGATGCAAGGAAAAAAAAGTTAACTTCCAAAGCAGAAGCCTGGACCTCCAGTTTTGGTGAAGGGCATGTATACACCAGCAAAAACAAGAGGGCCATGATGGCCCTGAATCTCTCACCTGACTCATTAAGATCAAATGAAAACTATGACCTCTATTGTCTACACAATGTTTTTCTATGATTTGACCTAGTGACCTAGTTCCTGACTCTAGATGACCCAAATACAATCCCAATCCAGATTTCATCAAGATAAACATTCTGACCACAGTTCATAAATATTGGATGAAAACTGTGACCTCTATTGTCAACACAAGGTTTTTCTATTTATTTGACCTAGATTTTTACCCCAGATGACCCAAATACAATCCCACCCAGATTTCATCAAGAATTCTGACCGAATTTCATAAAGGTTGGATGAAAACTGTGATCTCTAATGTCTACACAAGGTTTTTCTATTATTTCACCTAGTGACCTAGTTTTTGACCCCAGATGACCCAAATAAAATCCCAACCCAGATTTCATCAAGATAAACATTCTGACCAAATTTCATCAAGATTGGATGCAAACTGTGACCTCTACTGTCTACACAAACAAATTGTTGACGGACGGACGCACGGACACACGCAGGCACGCACAACGGACACCGGACATCACACGATCACATAAGCTCACCGTGTCACTTCATGACAGGTGACCTAAAAATATGTGTCAGAGATAAACATGAACAGTTGTGGTTAAAATCCCATAGAAACAAGGGCTGTTTGTAAAACATGCATGCCCCCCTATATGGGCTATAAGTTGTAGTAGCAGCCATTGTGTGAATACGTTTTTTGTCACTGTGAATGGTGGTGGTGGGTGGTGGTGGTGGTGGTGGTGGTGGTGGTGGTGGTGTAGTAGTAATAGTAGTAGTAGTAATAGTAGTTGAAGTAGTAGTAGTAGTAGTAGTAGTAGTAGAAGTAGTAGTAGTAGTAGTAGTAGAAGTAGAAGTTAGTAGTAGTAGTAGTAGTAGTAGAAGTAGTAGTAGTAGTAGTAGTAGTAGTAGTGGTAGTAGTAGTAGTAGTAGTAGTAGTAGTAGTAGTGGTTAAAAGTAGTAGTAGTAGTGGCAGTAGTAGTAGAAGTGGTAGTGGTGGTGGTGGTGGTGGTGGTGGTGTGGTGGTAGTAGTAGTAGTACTAGTAGTAGTAGTACTAGTAGTAGTAGTAGAAGTAGTAGTAGTAGTAGTTGTAGTAGTAGTAGTAGTAGTAGTAGTAGGAGTAGTAGTAGTAGTAGTAGCAGTAGTAGTAGTAGTAGTGGTGGAAGTAGTAGTAGAAGTAGTAGTAGTAGTAGTAGTAGTAGTAGAAGTAGTAGTAGTAGTAGTAGTAGTAGTAGTAGTAGTAGTAGTAGTAGTAGTAGTAGTAGTAGTAGTAGTAGCAGTAGCAGTAGCAGAAGCAGTAGCAGCATTACAAGACCAATACTTAAGAATGATCAAATGGGAAAAGGTAACCTAGCACTGGCAGTAAATATGGGGCTCATTTACAGGTCAGATTTGGAATCTCTGCTGTAAAATGAGATTTTGAATGAATTAAAGGGAGGCAAATCTGTAATAAAAAGAACATGCATTTTTGAAAGTTTTCACAAAATAGGCAAAAACGAATAAACATGCAAAGTTCAACAAGCTCCTGCGGCCATGTTTTTTGACGAATCCAATTTCTTTGAACAACTTTTTCAGGGGAGCCTTCAAAGGTCATCCCTGTGAAATTTTTTGAAAATCTGATAAGCGGTTTCTGACAAGAAGATTTTTTAAGGTTTTTACCATATATGGTCATGGCGGCCATCTTGGTTATGTGATCAAATTTTTTTTAACAATTCTTTTGTCCCATGACCTAGGGATGCTCCACATGAAATTTAGTTGAAATTGGCTCAATGGTTTAGTAGAAGAAGATGTTTACAAATTGTTTACAGACAGACAGACGGACGGGCGCCGGACGGTGAGTGATCACAATAGCTCACCCCGAGCTATCGCTCAGGTGAGCTAAAAATGGGAGATGATGATATCATATTGTTTCGCACTGTTCATTATGATGCATGTGAGGGACTGCCCTCAAGTAAAGTCAATGGTCTACTTGAGCTTCAGAGATTGAATGGAACTGACCTTTAATCTACAAATCTAAGCTGGGATACAGTGTTAATCTAAGCTGGGATACAGTGTTAATCTAAGCTGGGATACAGTGTCAATCTAAGCTGGGATACAGTGTCAATCTTAGCTGGGATACAGTGCAAGAAATTCAAGGATCCATCAAAACTGTATTTTAAAGAGATCTAGTAGCTATTCTTATAGCCTCAGATGTGTACTCCATTATGCTCAATTAGAGTACCGACCTTACAGTACAGAAACACTGATTAATATGTGTCAGATTTGTCAAGAATGTCGGGACTCTGTGACGAAATTTTGAGGAAACATACAGATTAAAGATGATAGGGCCTACACAATAATTCAAGAAGTAATAAGTTTTCTTGAGGGATTCGGTCTTGACCCTGGTGAGATTTTCTAAGAGTCTCTAGCTACAGGTGGTGCCTCTGTAATGACAGGCAGAAAGGCAGGTGTTGGTGTGCAGCTAAGGTACAAATTTACACCATTTATGTTAAAAACTCATTGTCTTGCACACCGATTAACTGTAACTTGCTGTAACTGACTCTTTGAAGACAGATACAATTCTTGACAAGTTTAAAGAGAAATTTGGTGAATTGTACTTCTTTATGAGCAACTCTAGTATCCCAATAGAACCCCTCAAAGAACTGCAAGCAGTGTTAAGGGAAAAGACATAAACCATTAAATAATCTTATAATATAAGATGGTTAGGTTTAAGAAATGCAGTTACGGCAGTATATGAATCATACAGCTCCCTCTTAGCTACCCCCACAAACTTTGCAAATGAATCTCCAACAGCAAAACATCTATTCAAGTACTTTTCAATACTATACAGCCGCGTTGCTTGTTGCTCTGATGCTAGATGTGTACCAGTGTGTGGCAATTAACTAACAATTTTTTTTTTAAGATTCTGACAGGACATGTAAGCAAAATCAATCCAGTGAGAACCTGTCATATCTGCCAACTATTCTGCATCAAACACAAAAGTTTCATTCAAAACCCTGGGAAAACGCGCCTCACTCTGGGAAAACCGGCATCATGCAAGTGGGTAAAAAGAGGACACTTTCCGGTTTAATAGTATAATAGAAACTCCCTTCTTAGCAAAAATTCAGTTTAGGTGGTAAAAGTCGTTACTGATAAGCATGTACAGACTGAATCTAGTAATAAAGGTCTTAAAATTAGTTTTTATTTTTAAAGGGGTTACAAACACATGTTCTGACCTGTGTCTGGTCTCCTGGTGGTGGGCAGGTTGACAAGGCGGGGCTCGTAGTTATCAGGCAGAGCAGTCAACCCTACATGGGAGAACAGCGTCTTGTTGGACCAGAGGTAGACCCCGAGATCGTCCAGATGTGACGTGACGAGGAAGTCTGACGTGGGGGACATTGTCAGTGACGTGATGGCGCTGTCCACCAGGAAACAGTCTATTAGTCTGAAATTAGCAAAAACAAGCGATGTGTTTGTGAAACACTATGTCCCTATATATCTGAGCTCTGACCTTAAAGGATGACCTTGACCTTTCACCGCTCAAAATGTGCAGCTCCATGAGATACACATGCATGCCAAATATCAAGTTGCTATCTTCAATACTGCAAAAGTGTACATTAAATGAGCGATTTTGGCCCATATATTTGACCTTGAAGGATGACCTTGACCTTTTACCACTCAATATGTGCAGCTTCATGAGATACACATGCATGCCAAATATGAAGTTGCTATCTTCAATATTGAAAAAGTTATGGCAAATGTTAAAGTTTGACCAAACCAACAGACAGACAGACAGACAGACAGGGCAAAAACAATATGTCCCCCACTATAGTGGTGGGGGACATAAAAAAGCGCAGTCAATCAGTCATCAACAAAAAAGCATGAAACAGTCGATCAGTCTGCAATCAGCATTCCAAATAGCATGAAACAGTCAGTCTATCAGTCTGCAATATCAGCATTCCAAATAGCATGAAACAGTCAGTCTATCAGTCTGCAATCAGCATTCCAAATAGCGTGAAACAGTCAGTCTATCAGTCTTCAATATCAGCATTCCAAATAGCATGAAACAGTCGATCAGTCTGCAATATCAGCATTCCAAATAGCATGAAACAGTCAGTCTATCAGTCTGCAATATCAGCATTCCAAATAGCATGAAACAGTCAGTCTATCAGTCTGCAATCAGCATTCCAAATTGCATGAAACAGTCAGTCTATCAGTCTGCAATATCAGCATTCCAAATAGCGTGAAACAGTCAGTCTATCAGTCTGCAATATCAGCATTCCAAATAGCATGAAACAGTCGATCAGTCTGCAATATCAGCATTCCAAATAGCATGAAACAGTCGATCAGTCTGCAATATCAGCATTCCAAATAGCATGAAACAGTCGATCAGTCTGCAATATCAGCATTCCAAATAGCATGAAACAGTCAGTCTATCAGTCTGCAATATCAGCATTCCAAATAGCGTGAAACAGTCAGTCTATCAGTCTGCAATATCAGCATTCCAAATAGCATGAAACAGTCAGTCTATCAGTCTGCAATATCAGCATTCCAAATAGCGTGAAACAGTCAGCCTATCAGTCTGCAATATCAGCATTCCAAATAGCGTGAAACAGTCAGTCTATCAGTCTGCAATATCAGCATTCCAAATAGCGTGAAACAGTCAGTCTATCAGTCTTCAATATCAGCATTCAAATAGCATGAAACAGTCGATCAGTCTGCAATATCAGCATTCCAAATAGCATGAAACAGTCAGTCTATCAGCCTGCAATATCAGCATTCCAAATAGCGTGAAACAGTCAGTCTATCAGTCTGCAATATCAGCATTCCAAATAGCATGAAACAGTCAGTCTATCAGTCTGCAATATCAGCATTCCAAATAGCGTGAAACAGTCAGTCTATCAGTCTGCAATATCAGCATTCCAAATAGCGTGAAACAGTCAGTCTATCAGTCTGCAATATCAGCATTCCAAATAGCGTGAAACAGTCAGTCTATCAGTCTGCAATATCAGCATTCCAAATAGCGTGAAACAGTCAGTCTATCAGTCTGCAATATCAGCATTCCAAATAGCGTGAAACAGTCAGTCTATCAGTCTGCAATATCAGCATTCCAAATAGCATGAAACAGTCGATCAGTCTGCAATATCAGCATTCCAAATAGCATGAAACAGTCAGTCTATCAGTCTGCAATATCAGCATTCCAAATAGCGTGAAACAGTCAGTCTATCAGTCTGCAATATCAGCATTCCAAATAGCATGAAACAGTCAGTCTATCAGTCTGCAATATCAGCATTCCAAATAGCGTGAAACAGTCAGTCTATCAGTCTGCAATATCAGCATTCCAAATAGCGTGAAACAGTCAGTCTATCAGTCTGCAATATCAGCATTCCAAATAGCGTGAAACAGTCAGTCTATCAGTCTGCAATATCAGCAACAAAAATGTGTCAAACAGTCAATAAGTCAGCAATTAGCTGCAAAATAGCTTGAAACAAAGTGTGCACATCAATGGCACAACCAGTATTTGGCACTGTTCAGTGTTCATTATCTAGTAGTTGGGAAACAGTGCAAGAAGTTTTATCTGGCATGCCATAAAATTGACCATGAAGTAATAGTTAGTATGTTTTTTGTGCAAATTCTTAGAAAGCTTTTTTTTAAATACTGCGTGCCGTTTATATTGATTTCAAAAGTCTTTCCTTTCAATTTCTAACATTGAAATGATTAAACTTTCTTTAATGCCATGAAACTGTTGAACAGACTTTCTTGTCAGGTGCTTCATTCCAAAAGAATTTGGGACACACCCCTATATTAAGAAGGAAAAGAAAGGTGAGTTCACAGGCCTTGAAGAATTTTTCCAGAGCCACTCGCCCTGCTGGGCGAGTAGGTCTGACAATCCACTTGCCCTTCACCTTAATCTACTCGTTCTGCATTTAAAAAAAAATATATCTATATTTATAGTTATGATCAACCAGAACCTTTTAACCTACAGTAACATAGTGACACTAAACTGCAAACAAATTAACAACACTATCTGATGGATTTTATTTGCTTTTCTGCACCTGTTTCCTTTTCTCAATACTTTCCGCTTCTCGTTTTGATGACCTTTCTTTCTGTTCCCTGTCTTCACCACCTTGCAGATATTTTAAAATAGAACCCTTTACCATGCTGAGTTTTAATATTTAAGACGAACTGTTAATGAAAGACACGCTTGATTGACAAATGATTACAATATGGTAAATTTTGGCTAAGGCTTCTGATCACGAATTATTCTGTTTATTAATAATTATTTTTCTGTTTATTTTTAATTAAATATAAGAAGTTTTATAATTAACCAGTTATGTATTTTTTTTATTATTGATATTTACATTTAAATGAAATTTTATTCTTCACGGAATGACCAATATTTTTAACTGTTTTGTCACTTTTAATTGATTAGCTTAGAGCACTGGCACCTACAAAAAGAGCGCAGCTGATTACAAGAATTATTTTTACTGTGCCCGTGACGTCATTTTTCATTGTCAAAACGAAAGTGCAGTTTCTTTGTGTACTAAATCTATTTTTTGTTCGTTCAAAAAAAATGTTCGCAATTTGTATCGATGTGGCAGGAGTTCTGGAACTGAATTTATATTTCTCAACTTGAAAAAAAGCACTCGCCCGATCGGTTGAGTATTTAACAAACTTTACTCGCCCGACCGTCAACTTCACTCGCATATGCGAGCGGTCGAGTGGATTCTTCAAGGCCTGGTTCACTTATCTTATTTGTTAATACCCCCAACACTTGTCAGTAACACAGATCTACGAGCTGGGTTATCTCAAAACAATTAATTGTGATTGCGAAACCAAATACACATCTGTGGGGCTGACCAATCTGCTGTTAGGTAGATTCAAAACCCTTAAGGAACAGTCCATTGTGATTGTGATAAATTACCAAGCACTATTCTTGGATGCTGACTTACCTGTCAGTTGGAAGGTCCCAAACCCTAAAGGAACAGTCCATTGTGATTGTGATAAATTTCTAAACACTAATAAGGGATGCTGACTTACCTGCCAGTTGGAAGGTCCCAAACCCGCAAGGAACAATCCATTGCCGCTGTTACAAGCCATCGAGCATCACTGCTAAACGTCTGCTCATAGAAACAATTGTAACAAGGCTATTGTCAAGCAATATGGTCCCCTATCGGCTCCACCATTGTCAGAAATTCCATTATTTTCATTATTTTTTGTTTATTTTTTTTTGGTTGCCATAGCAACCACAATTTTTGACGTAGGAACAAAATGACATGACGTGCATAATGTCCATATTGCCATGTATCCATGTTGCAAGTTTCATGAAAAAATATTAAAAACTTAAAGTTATTGCAGGATCCAGAAAACCACCATTTTCAGCAGTATTTCTAGTCTATTTGTTGCCATAGCAACCAGAATTTTTGACGTAGGAACAAAATGAAATGACATGCATAATATCTGTATTGCCATCTATCTATGTTTCAAGTTTCATGAAAAAATATTAAGAACTTTTAAAGTTTTCGCAGGATCCAGAAAAGTGTGACAGACTAACAGACAGACTCACGGACACACAGAGCGCAAACCATAATTTCCCTCCGGTGACACCGGTAGGGGACAAAAACATTTAATTACTGGACAAACCATAGCCAGTGTTAAATCAACTTCAATATTTAGTTCAACCAACATTTTGTATGTTCTATACAATAATTTGTTACTTCACAAAAGAGTTAGACCTCTTCCTAAAACAGTCACACACTGAAATGAATGTTTATGGCTTAAACAGGCTGAGACTAATGGAATGCTCATGGATTGAAGAAATTAACCCTTTGCATGCTGGGAAATTTGTCGTCTGCTAAAATGTCGTCTGCAGAATTTCTAAAATTAGCATTTTCTTCGATTTTTTTCAAAGAATACTATCAGAACAGCAAACAGTTAGGATCCTGATGAGACGCCACGTTCTGTGGCGTCTCATCTGGATCCAAACTGTTTGCAAAGGCCTTTAAAATCCGGTTCCCGCACTGAAAGGGTTAAAGAAATTGGAACACATACCATATCTGTAATTCTGTTTTCATGTCCGGTGAATTTTCGCACAACTTTTCGTGTTTCAAGGTCGATGATGTTCACAAAGAAATCATCTCTGGCAACAGCTAGCATGGAACTAAAATATCATATGCAAGTGGGTCTCTATCTCTGGGAAAACGGGGCTTAATGCATGTGTGTAAAGTGTTTCCCAGATAAGCCTGTGCATAAGCTAATCAGGGACAACACTTTCCCTTTTAATTCCATTTTATTGTATTTTTCTTTCAAAGAAAATCCCTAATAAGCATAAATCCAGTCTAGGCGGAAAATGTCTTCTGTGATAAGCATGAGCACACTGCATAGGCTTTTCTTGAACAGTACTTAATGTACATTCATTAAGCCCTATTTTTGCCAGAGCATGTCTTAAGCATTTAATTGCAATATATATATATATATACGATAAATATTGTTTCAACTGCTATCTATAAGTTCCTCATATTGTATGCTACACATGTTACATCATTATGTTAAAGTATTTCAATTGTGAAACTTTCAAGCAAAAATGAAATTTACAAACAAGAGCTTTGTCACAAATGAGACAATTATCCCTGCAGCAATTTGTCAGGTAAGGCCACAGCAATGTACTCAGGAATATTTTAATCACTAAAGATGAAAGTGTGGTAATGAAAAAGGATCGACAGAGTGAATCCATTATTACCCTCCAATATGCGAGAATAATTATAAGTATGCAAAGAAAATGTTCTAGTGCAACAGAAAATTATAATAAAGGGCGTTTAATGCATGTGCATAAAGTTTTGTCCCAGATTAGCCTGTGCAGCATACACAGGCTTATCAAGAAAAACAAATTCCACCAACACTTGATTTTTGTTAAGAAGAAACCCTCTTTTCAATGCAAAATATCATACAAGTGGAAAGTGTCATCCTTGATTAGCCTGTGTAGACTTCACAGGCTAATCTTGAAAGACACGTTACACACATGTATTCAAACCTGTTTTGCCAGGACGCTAAATTTTTCTGCAACAGAATATTATTAACCATTTCTTTGAAGGAAAAAGGACACAAACTGTGCCTCACCTTTCCCTGTGCAAGAGCACACTAGAAACAGCTGCATCCAGTCTCACTGCGATTAGAAGCGTCTTCTGTTTGAATCTCCAGAACTTCAGCTCCCCGTCCTGGCCCGCTGTCACAGTGACCTGGTTGAGACCGTCCACCACCACGCCCTGCACGCAGCACTCGTGTGCTGGGGATGGGACAACAGAATGGATGGTAAAAGCAGTTGCTATGACAGTAAGTTAACATATAATTATCTTAGCCTGATTGTGTCGAAAGTCATAGGCTTATGAAACAGGCTTGAGTCAATTTCCAGGGTTAAACAAGTACTTGGTGACTTTGAGCAAGATTTACAAAATGCTTCCACAGTAGGGATTGAGCCCGTTGTCCACTACACCTAAGCAGTTTTAAGATATTTTATGGAAACATTATAGTTATTGGAATTGCTGTGACTTCATAACAGTTGTTAAAGTTGCTATGACAACATAACAGTTGTTGGTGTTAAAATGACAAAATAACAGTTGTTACAGTTGCTATGACAACATTACAGTTGTTGGAGTTGCTATGACTTCTTAACAGTTGTTAAGTTGCTATGACAACATAACAGTTGTTGTTGTTTAAATGACATCATAACAGTTGTTAGAGCTGTTATGACAACATAAAGTTGTTGGAGTTGCTAAGACTTCACAACTGTTGTTGGAGTTTTTATGACAAAATAACAGCTGTTGGAGTAGCGATGAAAACAGTATTTCTGAATCCTACCCTTGTCCTTCCCATAGCAGCCTCTGTGGATGCCTGACTGCATATTGTACACGTCCACGTGGCCAGAGCTGTACCCGATGAGACCGAAGTTGCCACACGAGGTGATCTCAACACACTGCATATGGACATCACCGGAAAAAAATCATATTGAGACATTAAACACTATGAAACAAAACATGTATACATAGGGCGACAGATGCCTCCACTTTTGTCTCAAAACTCTGCATATGTCCCAAACAAGCTGTTTATGGCCAAATTTGGTTTTCCACCACAAAGTTGAATCTTGATCTTTTAGGTAAAGATATGGCTGAAACATATGAAATGTAGTCTCCTTATGTTGTTATTAGTGATAGTTATTTTTATTGCATGATGAATGACACAGTTACAGACACAAACTGTTTTTTTATGACAATAGTTGACCTTTGACCTCTAAGTATGACTTTAATCTCTGAGGTAGATTCAAGTCTTTTTTGCACACAACACAGCGTCTCAAGATGGATTGCATTTAAGCAAATATGTTTTAAAATCCATTAATATATGGCAAAGTAATGGCTGAGACAGGAATTTTCTAGCCGTTTTAAGGTTAATGTTGACCTTTGACCCCTAAGGGTGCCCATGACCTTTGAAATAGGAAGAAGGGTATAAAGTGAAACATGTTTTCTTGATGGCAAGCATTTGGACTATGAAATATATATGCCATATATATATATGGAGGCATACAAATTATTGCAACAGTATGTATAATAAGATTACGCCATAATAAGATGCAGGTAACAATCATAAGAAAAATGGTATCTGTCAATATGCAGTTTAATTTATGTTGTGTAAATGGATTTAATGCAGAAGAACTGGCAAAATGCAATTATGTTCTATTGCTAGTATATCATAACATGCAAGTAATGTACATGCTTGTATATGAATACATGTTACTGTTTTTGTTTATATAAATATATCAGATGACATATGATACCAGATGACAAATTGTAACACAAATTGCACCCGAAAAAAACCTTAAATATTCAGAGTATTAAACCACAGTACAGACCCGTCTATGAACTTAAACAATGCTACCAACCTGTGCAACAGTATGTCTATGTTGCTCAGCATACTTGATAAAGCGTTCATGCTGAAACTTGTGTTCGTCCATCGTGGAGCGCTGGAAGCTCCATGTGGTAACCAATAGCAACCCCCGGTGACACGCCAGAATGTTGGCCCAGTCACTCTGTCTGGTTGGTTCTGGCAACAAGAAGAGAAAATGCTGCATTCAAAAATTTGCACCAAACAAACTGAAAAATATTTTGTTAAGTTAAAATTGGCAAGTAAATTTGGTGTAAATTTAAAATCTTATTCTGAACGTTCCATTTTTTCATCAAAATTGTTCTTTGAATCTCTACAAAACATCAGGCTTTTACAAAAATGTCAAATGCAATTAAAATATATTTAATACTCTTGCCCTCGGATATTAAACATAAAGTGCCTTATTGGAAATAATATTAATAATTTCATAAAAAAGGATATGTGAAATTGTATTTATTTTTACATTTCATTACCATTTAGTACTTAAAAATTAATATAAACACTAGAACCTTCATAAGCAAGTCAGACAGATCCTAGTAAGACTATGGTACGTTTACAGCAGTGTGTAATGGTATTCTCCTTTAAGGCCATCCCCATCCAAAGACAAAGGTAGCAGGAGATAGCGAGAAATACAGATCATAACCACGCAAAGTCCTGTTTTTGTTATTTTTAATCTGGTGGGAAGCTAATAGCACATTGCACCTCAATTAACCCTTTCCTACTTAGAAGCAAAATGAAAATGGCCATGTGCAAACAGCATAAAATCAGAGTAATTCGCAGTCTGTTCAGGTTTTAAGCTGTTTGCTGCTGATCAGTATCTGAGGTTTGGAAATGAAGCCCTAAAACTTGAAACTAGTAAGGTCTTAAATTAAATGTAGCTTTCCAAGGGACTACAGATGTGTGAAAATATGTATCTAAGTGTTTAAAGGTTGAATGAAACATGCAAAAGACTCGTGAGTAGGTTCAGATTGAACCTTTGAACCCTAATTTCTTGTGCCACTTTGTTCCCACTAAAGCATGATTTTGTACATGTATTCACCAACCCATTCTTAGACTTTAAAATTAAATGGACTTAAAACAAAGAAAAAGATGTCAAGCGTTTAAATGTTTACAGGCTTCCACTGGTGATGATGCACTTAACAGAATGTTGTAGATAAAAATTGATGTAGACAAAGGCTGCTAATGCCATGTTTGACTCAATTGTTAAGCTATTCTTGAATATTCCAATTTAAAGATTATACTTCATTGTTAAGTCTAAGAATTGTTTAGTAAAAACGGGCCCTGGTAACAATCCTATAGTATACTACTATTCTTTGTTATACATACCTGAGGCAAAGTTCACAATGTAGGACATCACATACCTGAGGCAAAGTTCACAATGTAGGACATCACATACCTGAGGCAAAGTTCACAATGTAGGACATCACATACCTGAGGCAAAGTTCACAATGTAGGACATCACATACCTGAGGCAAAGTTCACAATGTAGGGCATTCTGTGCTGGTCGTATTTTAATGTCTTCTTCTTTGTTTGTTTTTTGTCAAACGAGCCTCTACCCAAACTCTTGTTGTGTCGTTCATGTATTGTTGAAAAAGACCGCAAAGTACTGTCCTGACCTACACAAATTATTACCAAGATGAGTTAAGGATTGGGAAAAACTTCCTTTATTGGGGACAAGTAAAAGTCAAATAGTAAAAGTCAAATCTGCAAGTTAACTTCTATATAGCAAACACCTTTGGTCAAAAACAACTTTGTTTGGGGTACAAATATCTTAAATGATTTTTTAAAGATCAAGCAAAACATGAGATGTGTTTATCAGAAACACAATGCCCCCTATTGCGCCGCTTTGAATTTATTTTTTGACCTTTGACATTGAAGGATGACCTTGACCTTTCACCACTTAAAATGTGCAGCTCCATGAGATACACATGCATGCCAAATATAGAGTTGCTATGTTCAATATTTCAAAAGTTATCGCAAAACTTATACCAAGGTTAAAGTTTTGGGACAGAATGACAGACAGGCCAAAAACAAATTACCCCCGATCATTCGATCCGGGGGCATAAAAAAGAACATTTGGCCATACAAATTTGATTTTGTTTTGCAGGAAGATATCTGATCACTATGAGTTGATTTTAGGCAGAACCAAAACTACAGACATATGAGTTGTATTGATTTAAATGTATTTGATGCACAGCATTATGACTCTTCTAATGACTTCTATAAATTAAATACCTGGGTACAGAATAATAACTCTTCACTTTAATTACTACAAAGTACTCAATTATGACTGAAAGATTACTCTTTTATCAACTTTACTGAGTAAAATTGAGCCACATCTGGGGAAATCCTGAGCTTAATAAAAGTCTAAACAGGCTAATCCATGAAGACAATCTTCACTTTATTGAATAAGGAAGACTTTTCAAAACAAAAATCAAGTTTAGGTGAAAAGTATTGTTCCTGATTAGCCTGTGTAGACTGCACATTTTAATTTGGAATTTACTTTATGCATATGCAGTAAGCCAAGTTTTCCCAAAAGGAGGCTAAATTTTGACAAAATAAAGAAAAGTATGTCCTCCCTTACCAGATGACAGTATGTTTTTCCCGTCTGTTCCATAGTGACGCAGACGACTGATGGGAGCACAGTGACCGGACCTCTCTCGCAGCAGACGACCTCCGCCGTCAGCAAGATCAAAGATCCACATCTGTAACGTTTTGTGGGTTATGAATCTTTTAAATTCAAATGTAAAAGCTTTATTGTGACAGAAAGATGGTTAAAATGGATATGGTGTCTGCCTAGCCACCGGGACGTCACGGGTTCAATCCCCACTGTGGAAGCGTTCTTTAGATCTCCCCCAAAGAAACCAAGTACTGGTTCTAGAAAACGGACTCGAAAGTGTCTCAAATAAGCTTGAGACTTTCGATGCAATCAAGCTAAATTAAATAGGTTTAAACTTAAGTAAAATAGATTTAAGATTGAATTATCAATCTGCTTCACGAAAAAATTGTATTCTTGTATTATATTTGGAACAAAAGCTTTGTCATGGTAAATACAGCAGCCCTCTCTCTATCAGGTTAATGTTGTTGAAGAAAGATCAAATCTCCATTTGTTTCATCAGCCTAGCTTAAGTACTTTTAATTAAAGACAAGATCCTGATTTAAGTTTTCAATTATTTCTGAAACCTTAGCAAGCACAGTTTTGGTCTGAAAAAAAAAGAAATAATTAGCATATTCCCTATACAGCCCTCTATACACAGTTCCATCAACCCAGCTTAAGTACTTTCAGAATTGTATCAAAATCCTGATTGCAGTTTATGTACAATGTACATTTTTCCCATATGGGCCTTTATCCACATTTCAAGTTGTATATACCTACCTAAAGCACTTTTTGGGTCACTGCATAATTCATATTCTGATCAACAGACAAACAAATGATAGATTACAGACCTACAGACGGATAAACCTACAGACCACTCCACTAAAACTGGTAACAGATTATAATCTTGATCCAGTAGTTACATTTCAGTTGCCGTTATATGACTGAAAAAACGTCAAAACACCCTTCATCAAACAAACAACAAACAAACAATGCCTACCTTCAAAGAATTATCTGCGGATGAAGTCACCATTAAGGGCTCGGACGGCAGACATTGCATGCCGCTAACTGCTGTACCGTGGGCATCACGCATCTGACTGCGTAGCTTCTTCTCCTCCAAGTCCCATAATGCAATGTGCCCGCAGGAACTTCCTGTCGCCATGATTGGATGACCATCTGCAATAGTGAACATCAATGAAGAGGCTAAGATAAAATTATTTCTTAAACTTCCTTGGTCCCATGACACCTCAACAGACAAACCCATCAGTAATAGAAACTATATTATGTCAGTTTTTAACTAAAAAAAACTTGGTAGCCTGGCAAAATAGTAAGATGACCAACTCAAGTACATGTCGCAATTATTTCATAGTTTTTTTACAAAACAAAATCAGACACTTTCATAAAATTGATGTCATTACTCCATGCAGTTAGGCCTTTTTTATGAACCTGAATCTTTATCCTTTTTTTACAAAAAAAGAGAAGATTTACTGTGAGAAAACTGAGAAAAAGTTTTTTTTAGCAAGTTCACAGGACAGACTACGAACTAAGACCTTAATCTACGGGCAACCACTCATTTTTATCCCTGGCAATTATAAGCCTATACAGATGTGCTACTATACAAACCTGTTCTGAAGGTAATGGCTGTCACAGGTCCCCAGTCCTGAGTAAACTTGGTAATGGTCTCATCAAATTTCAAGTTGTGAAGAATGATGGTTCCATTCTCCAATCCAATGGCTGCTACATCGATTGCTGGTGCCTGCATGGAATATTTTACACTGCACGCGAGTGTATCTGTGTTGATATGTGAACAGCAAAAGCCCCTTGCTTTAAAGCTGGGCTTAAAATGCACACTTGGACCAGTGTTCACCAACCCATTCTAAGACTTGGGAATAAAGGATACATTAGACACAAGACATCTAACTTCAGAGATTGAATAGATGCAAGCCATCCTTGGTGCTGAGGTCATAAGCACAATGTTCTGTATGGACCATGCTCTGTGAAAAAGGGGTTTAATGCTTAATGCATGTGCTTAAAGTCTGCACAGGCTAATCTGGGAGGACACTTTCAGCCTAAAATAGATTTTTGCTAAGAAGAGACTTTCTTTAAACGAAAAATACCATAAGAGTGGAAAGTGTCGTTCCTGATAAGTCTGTGTGGACTGCACAGGCTAATCTGGGATGGCACTTTACACACAAGCATTAAACACCCTTTTCACAGAGCAGGGCCCATATAAAGAAAGAACAAGAGCTGTCACCATAGGATGACTTATGCTTGATAAGTTATGAGCTTTTTTCGAAACCTAAACGCAGATTTCGAAACCTAAACGTGGACCCTGAGTTCAAGGTCAAGGTCACAGGGGTAAATATTTGTGTGCCTATGGAAAGGCCTTGTCCATATACACATGCATACCAAATATGAAGGTTATATCTCAAGGGACATAGAAGTTATGAGCATTTTTCAAAACCTTAACACAGATTTCGAAACCTAAACGCCGACCCTAACTTAAAGGTCAAGGTCACAGGGGTAAATTTTTTTGTGCGTATGGAAAGGCCTTGTCTATATACACATGCATACCAAGTATGAAGGTTATATCTCAAGGGACATAGAAGTTATGAGCATTTTTGAAACCTACATGCAGATTTCGAAACCTAAACGCGGACCCTAAGTTCAAGGTCAAGGTCACAGGGGTAAAATATTTTGTGCGTATGGAAAGGCCTTGTCCATATACACATGCATACCAAATATGAAGGTTATTTCTCAAGGGACATAGAAGTTATGAGCATTTTTCGAAACCTAAACGCAGATTTCGAAACCTAAACGCGGACCCTAAGTTCAAGGTCAAGGTCACTGGGGTAAAATTTTTGTATGCGTATGGAAAGGCCTTGTCAATATACACATGCATACCAAATATGAAGGTTATATCTCAAGGGACATAAAAGTTATGAGCATTTTTCGAAACCTAAACGCAAAGCGTGACGGAAAGACTGACAGACAGACAGACGGACGGACAGACCGATCACTATATGCCCCCTTTTCTTTGAAAGGGGGCATAAAAATCATTTTTTCAATTACAGTCAAAGGAATATTCTCTATTCTTAGTCTTAGGATTAAGAATTGGTAGGTGAATCTGGGCCATAATAGATTTAACAGGTTTGATAACTGCATTATAACTAACTAACAACAAGACCTGCGTTTGTGAAACACAATGCCTCCTACTGCACTTTGAAGTCACACAGCAGCTATATCCCAATTGAAAATATTATGACAAAGTTACGGTCCATTGATCTTTGACAAAGTTGTGGGCCTTGGACAGTATCTGATAGCGTTTAAAAAAAAACACTCCGAAAAACAGTTACATGTATTGAAGAGAAAATTTCTTAGTCCAAGACGCATAACTTCGCCAAAAATCAATGAACCAGAACAAAATTCATCTGTAAGTAATACAGGTAAACTTACATACCAAAAATCAGCTAAATATTTGAAAGTGTTTCCCAAAAAAATGATTATTGTAGAGAAAGTTCCAAGTCCAAGGCCAATGACTTCTCCAAAAATCAATGGACAAGAACTACACTCACACTACTGTAAGTCATGTAGGTAGACTCACACACCATCGTGTAAATATCTGAAAGCATTCAGGAGAAAAGTCCATATAATGGAACTAGGTTTTTCTTGCACTTTACCTTCACTAAAGTAAGTATTTGTGAATTCTTGCTGAATTTTCAGTTTTGGTCATACCATTTTTCCAGAAGCTGAGTTGCGTAATATCTGTCCAGAAACAGGACCTCATACCGGTCAGCAAAATTATAAGTTCGACCATGCAAGCCCCTTCTTGAAAAAAGAATATGCTATGAGTTAACTCATATGAAACTGAGACCACTAAAAATTTCACTGACTGTCAGGCTAAATCTGAAGATCTGCAAAGAATAGTCCTTGGTGACATAAATTTGTCACAAAGCTTCTTCCTGACCCAGCATGATGTGCTACAGGGTTGTGAATTATTACTGCTGTGACCCTGAGTCATTTGAGCCTCGGTCTGGGAAATCTTGGCTTAATGCATTTGCGTAAGGTGTCGTCCAAGTTAAGCCTGTGCAATGCAAGGGCTAATCAGGAACACTTTCAGACTGAATTTTCATTTTGAAGAAACTTTATTTACATACAAATTCCATAAAAGCAGAAAAAAGCAGAAATATAACATGACACTTTATGCATGTGCATTATAACAAATTGTCCAACAACACGGCTCATTTCATAAGGGATCAGCAAGAAGCTTCAAGTCAACTTTCCCCTAAACGAGGCTCATTTGCAGGTATTTTGTTGGTATAGACCTTTATTTTAGCTGAATTGCACTCTCAATTTGATTTCCTGGGTAGAACCAGTACTTAGGTGTCTAATGAGAAGGTCCTGAGAATGAGCCCCGAGTGGGGATCAAAGCCAGGACCTCCTCAGTGCAAGGCACACACGATAGCTATGGTTTAGGGAAAAGTTGACTTAATGCATGTGTGTTAACCCTTGTCCCAGATAACATTGTGCAGTCCACAAAGTCTTATCAGGGACGGCACTTTACGCACATGCACCAAGCCCCATTTTCCACGAACGAGGCTCAAATCATGATATCCAAGGGTGACCCAGCTAGTGGACCTCCTACCTGTTGGAGCACAGTGACAGGCTGACCCCAGCCATCAAATGTGTAGACCATCTTGTTCTGTTTCACGTTCCACAGCTGTAGAGAGCCCTGCTTGCTTGCAAACACCACCTTGTTCAGGTACGTGTTTGGATGCATGAGGGCTGATACCTGGAAAGTCTCATTGCTAAACTGTATATCCGAGTATTGACCTGTCAAGAATAAAAGTATGTTTTAATAAAGGTTAGGAGCAGTCAGTTTTACTTATTAAACACCTTTACTGATAAACATCTTTACTCGTAAGTCGGTGTTTTTTTCCCCCACCATTTCTGGAATGGGCCCGGGTCCCTTTGGATTGGGAAAATTTGTGGCATTTTGACTACAATTGGGATATCAGTATTGTTGTTGTTGTTTTGCTAAACAATGCTCCAAAATTGAGAACAAACGTGTTTTCAGTAGTATATTTTCTAAGGTTTAACTTATATAGCTGGGTGGGAGATGTCAGATTGAGATCTACAATGTATTTTTATTTGATAAACTTTCAATTGGGAATTTTTAGTCCCATTTGGGTAAAAAATATGTTGTTCAGCCAGGCAGGCGAAATACCTACCCATACAATCACATCTGACCATGTAAAAAACTGTAATCATACGATTTTCTTCCTTTCATTTGAATTATTATAACAAGTTATATTAAATTATTTTCTCAAATCAGTGGACTTTTCGCGCAAAAAAAATCCCAATAACCAAAATTGCATTTTCTTTAAAAATGGCCAAGAAAAGGTCTGGATTTTAATATCTGTTAAAAATAAAATCAGCCAGACAACATTATTGTAATATTCCAATTACTTACTGATACCATATTTATCCTTGGCTTCTATGTTACCTTCAGACAGGATATCCCAGATGATGTTGTTATCTATAGCTAGGTTACCTTCAGACTGGATACCCCAGATGATGTTGTTATCTATAGCTAGGTAACCTTCAGACTGGATATCCCAGATGATGTTGTTATCTATAGCTAAGTAACCTTCAGACTGGATATCCCAGATGATGTTGTTATCTATAGCTAGGTAACCTTCAGACTGGATATCCCTGATGCTGTTGTTATCTATAACTAGGTTACCTTCAGACTGGATATCCCAGATGATGTTGTTATCTATAGCTAGGTTACCTTCAGACTGGATATCCCAGATGATGATGTTATCTATAGCTAGGTTACCTTCAGACTGAATATCCAAGATGATGTTGTTATCTATAGGTAGGTTACCTTCTGACTGGATATCCCTGATGCTGTTGTTATCTATAGCTAGGTTTCCTTGAGACTGGATATCCCAGATGATGTTGTTATCTATAACTAGGTTACCTTCAGACTGGATATCCCTAATGCTGTTTTATCTATAGCTAGGTTACCTTCAGACTGGATATCCCAAATGATGTTGTTATCTATAGCTAGGTTACCTTCAGACTGGATATCCCAGATGATGTTATTATCTATAGCTAGGTTACCTTCAGACTGGATATCCCTGATGATGTTGTTATCTATTATAGCTAGGTTACCTAAAGACTGGATATCTAAGATGCTGTTGTTATCTATAGCTAGGTTACATTCAGACTGGATATCCCAGATGATGTTGTTATCTATAGCTAGGCTACCTTCAGACTGGATATCCCAGATGATGACAGTGCTGCCTGTGTCCACAGAAATCAGGTGCTGACCAAATGGCAGGAGAATATGCACATCCTCTTTGTGACCATTATAAGTGTGTACAACCTGCAATTAACCCTTAACCACTTATATACGTATTTTCACGCATGTGTAGTCCCTGAGAAAGTTATATTTAATTTAAAACCTTTCTAACTAGATTCAAGTTTTTAAGGCTTCATTTCCAAACCTTAGATACTGAGGAGCATCAAACAGCAAAAAACCTGACCAGACTGCGTGACTCGCAGGCTGTTCTGATTTCATGCTGTTTGCACATAGCCATTTTCACTTTGCTTCTAAGTGTACAATCTGCAATAAAAGGATGATGATCAGCATCAAATAGTCTCAGGAAATACATTTGAGATGCCTTTGAATTACTACAAGGAACGAATATGCGTTTACCATGAATGATTAAAATTTGATAAATAAAATGTACTTCACCACATATTACACAAATGTATTGGAAATGAACTGCACTTTAATTGCACTTATATTGGCAAAAGCATATTAGCAAAAAATTAGAAGGAGGGAACTACATGTAATTGTGTAATTTCATTAGATATTGATCTGTTGGTTACTAAACTCAGACGTCTCAGTTCAATAGTACAAGTTTGTAAAACAACGGCAGTTATCTTTTCACAGCAACACCAGTCTTTTTGGTAGGCAAAATTGAATGTGCAAGTTGCATCAGGGGTATGCGTACTGTTTTATATTGCATAATCAAACACCAAACATCAAATTGTTTGACTGCAATAAAGCAATTCCTTTCAGTTAAACAATTGAACTAAAGCAATTTAGATCTGATCACCCTACACAATGTGACAAATACAGTGTCCCATCTTTCCATGTAATAAAAGTATTTGTCATGCCAATAAACAAGCTGTCATCTCTGATATGAATTTAGGAAAAACTTTCTTATCTCCAACAAACCTGCTTGCCCCTGGTAAAGGCTTGCACAACATTTCTGCAAGCTGTAAATGTCAGATTGCGATCAACGGCAATAACGCTGATATCCTCTGGATGACTGTCACCTGTTCGAATAGAAGCAAACTGTCAGTACTTGTAAATCATATTTGTCTTCAATTATCAATTTGTATATATTATAGGTGTAGAATGTTATATTTAATATAATACAGGGCTCGAAATTAACGTTTTTTTCTACTTGCAAAACATTGCGAGCTGCTTTAATACCAACTCGCAAAATCAAAAACAGTCTCGCAAATTTTGCAGGAAACATACAAAAGTTTGGACATTAATTATGTACTATTAAAACAAAATAAAAAGTACTTAACATACACATTTTATTTCTGCAATCATACAAATATATCAGTTCCTTGGACCATAAGGGTATTGTTTTCAAATATAAGTGTGTCGTGTTCACTCAGAAAACAAAATTGAGTGTCACTCAGTTCGGGATATTTGTAATGGGTTTTCAAATATTGAAAAAAATCAGCTATGATATCGTGTGTTGAGTGCGACGTCACCAAAATACAAATCAACGGTTAACTTTACTTTATCTTTCGTATTTTTATTTCCGTCTGCAGGCAAATAGAAACTAGTTATGTTTGGCTTCGATGCCATGTCTGTTCAAGTTCAATGAACAAATGTGAATAGTCAACTGTTTCACGTTCTTTGTTCCAATACTATCCGCGTATCTGTACTATAAGTATACCAGTCTACATACAAGGTGCGCGCTTCCGCATACAGGTATTCAGACGTTCTATAAATTGACCTACGGTTTAGTGTTCATGACGTCGAGTGCATTTATATAACTAGTTTTTTTCCCACTATTTCATTACTCGCAAAAAAATACTAGTGGCTTAAAACTTAACTCGCAATCAGTATTTTTCACTCGCATTTTGCGAGTGTGCGAGTGTTAATTTCGAGCCCTGTAATACACCATATATATCATATTAAATAGTCAATATGTGGATTTTTCATTTTAAATATACTTACTGACACTAACAATCCCAAACTTGGAACACTAAAAAAGAAAAAGAAAACATTATTATGTAGTAAAAAAATTCAAGCGTGGGATCAAATGTGCATTCTTAATAAAGCAAACCTAACCACATTTCATACAAATGTCTAAAAGTATATCTAATTAAAGTTTAAACTTCAAATTTAATACCACCAAAGTTTACGGACACAGAATTATTATCAAGGGCATACAAATTAAAAATAATTTCTCCATTTCTGAAAATGTTTTGCTTTACTTGACAATTAATGAATTATGTCCCCAGATGCAGGACGTATTATATTTATTAACATTATTCATTATGCCATCACATCACAGCACCACACATAAATGGCAATATCTTTTTAGTCAGGTTTGTGTATCAAATGTTAAAATAAGAAGTGTTTTGTTAGATACTTTTGTTTTGCTTTTTCACATACATACATACATACATACATACATACATACATACATACATACATACATACTGGTATATACATGCATACAAATGAACACATGTTATTTACAGTGAGATTGACACAATTAAAGAAGCTGTTGAGTTTGGGGGAAAAAAACAAAGGGTTGGATCACAAGCTTTTACATTAATTTAGCTGACCACCCATACCATATGTGTTGGACTGTTTTTTAGGTATCAAACAATTGTGCAGAGTTTTGTAATACGTTTTCAGGTCCAAATTGGGCCAATCCGTAAAAACTGTCATGACATTTGACCAAAAAGTGGGTTTGTCTCACCGGGACACCTTAAACATTCAATCATTCCACCTTTATTTTAGTCAGTAGTCAGTATATTACTTACCAAAAACTTAAGGTAGCGCACCTCTAATGGGCACATATCCAAATATAATCTAATTAATTATTTTCTTAATCAGCATCATTTCACGGAATTACATGCAAATTTGTAGGTAGGCTTTCCATGCTTTTTAAAAAAATATACCGATTTTTTCAAAATCACCCCCACGCTCGGCTTTTGTCCAGTTTATTTTCACCCCTGGGGTATATAAAAGTTCCATAATTCATTCAAATTTCCAAATATGGACATGCAGTTGGTATGTTCAGATGCTGTAAAGGTGTTTAAAGTTTAAACAAGATGAAATAAGTATTCTTTTACAGACATTTATTTTTTACAAATTTTTATCTATGGAAGAGCGCCATGAAATGTAAGTGATTTCAGCCAAGTAAAAATTGGGTCGGTTAAAAACAAAGTGTCATAAAATTCAAAATAGTATCATTTAAGTCATATTTTAAACTTAGTTTTTATAGAAACACTATATACAGCAAAAATACCAAGAAATAGACAGATTTACCGTTTACTTTTTGAAATAAAAATAAAAATGCAACATGCATGGTTCGTATTTTCAACAGTAAATCACCCAATTTCGCCATAACGTTGTTTTAATTTTAATAATTGAAGAATGTGCATAAAAATTGCAACATAGTTAACAATAAATATAGCTTATATGCCATATTAAATCAAAGTACGTTAGAAAATAAATAAAACGCGTCGCAAAAAAGTATACGTCGTCGGCAGGATTCGAACCTGCGCGGGAATATCCCAAAAGATTTCTAGTCTATCGCCTTAACCACTAGGCTACGGCACCTAATAGTAGGCTCTTCAACCTTCGAAGAAATCGCGGGAAATCATTAGAGGTGCGCTACCTTAATATTGCTGGCCAATATCTATGATAAATGTGTTTAAGAATTTCATGAACAAACATGCATACTATGCCCATGCATGTCACTCCTTAAAGTGAATTGCAAATGAATATGTATAAACGTGATGTGCGCGCATCAAGCACTGTTTATTTGACCAATCGTCAACTTACTCTAAATTGAGAGTGATGCAATAAGTACAAACTATTTTCTGAAAATCAGTTAAAAATTTAAATAAATTTATGTGAAACACCAATGTGAATCGATCAACATTCAAATTGTTTGATATGAAAAATTGGTGTGTGCTTTTTTAACCTCAGGTGGAATAATACACAAAATCTGTGGACTTGATTGAGCTGCAGTTGGCTTTTCTTTCAGTACCACACATATGATCTATTGATAGCAATTAGTGACTCCTATCATAAAACACCAGTGTGAATGCCTGATCAAATTAATAATTTGCATATAAATCGCTGATAATGTGTCAAAAACAATGCAGAACTTGAATAGTGATTTTTATTGATATCTTAGAACATACATCATTTTTATTGAATGTCAGGAAAAATTATCTCATATCCACATGCCATGACAAACACGCCAAAAACGGACAAACCCCAAAAACATTGTGTTTTATTTTATATAAAAATAATTAGTTACCAATGTGTATATTTAAACAAATTCACCTTTTGCGTTTTTTAAGAAAACAAGGGACAAAATTGTCACAAAACCAGGTTTTCATTGTGAAAAAAAAAATCTGATAAAGGGAGAAAACTCAAACTAAACTTTTGAAATGAACAAACAAAATTAACCCCCTTTGTAAGTTGGTTTTAAAAAAAAATCTATTTTTAGTCGTGGCGACCTTGACATTGGAGATATTGACGTGATTCTTTCGTGATATTGACGTGATTCTTTCGTGCGACACACCGTCCCATGATGGTGAACAAATGTGCCAAATGATTTCAAAAACTCACAATGAATGACATAGTTATGGCCAGGACAAGCTCATTTATAGCCATTTTTGACCTTTGAACTCAAAGTGTGACCTTGACCTTGGAGATATCGACGTAATTATTTCGTGCGACACACCGTCCAATGATGGTGAACAAATGTGCCAAATGATTTTAAAATCTGACAATGAACGACATAGTTATGGCCCGGACAAGCTTGTTCCGCCAGCCCGCCCGCATTCGCCATTCTAATAACCAGTTTTTTCCTTTGGAAAACCTGGTTAAAAATCAAGCTGGTTTTGTGTTTATTGCAAGACAAAAGCTACCCTACGCTAAATTATTTTTCCCAAACATCATTTTATCATTTTGGATAACTTTACATTGTAAGTGTGGAATGACTTCCCAACACAGGTTACAACATAATTTTCTTTATGCTTCTGATGATATCTGACAGCCAGCGGGACACCGTTGCTGACAAATCCCAGAGCTCTGTAGCCCGAGAATATTTTACTTCCAGACGACATTCTTATATGTTAGAATAACCGTTCACAGCCATGTGTATTATATACGACTAAATAATGATCACGAAAACACGTGTTGCCATCATTCCGGAAGTGCGTTTTGTTTGACACTGACTAAAAAAGTAAAGCGTCTACTGATACGATAATTGTTGCAATCATTTATGAAATTTAACATAGTTTAAGTCACCAATCGCAATCATCTGTCCGCTAAATATGTGGTCTCAAACTTAGCCAGTGGTTTTATTGGAATAGTTAGTTATATTTATAATGCGATGACGAACGCGTTATATGCCAACATTAAAAAGAAAAACAATATTCCGGGTATGATCAAATTCGGATGAAAAACAAATTCATTCCTCAGTGAAATATATCCAGAAAATCGAGATGGAAGCTCTTAAAACTTCTTTAAAATGTTGCCTTAAAGACTGCAGCGACTCCAGTGCTCTTGACCAACATGTGGCTGTAAAAACAGTGTTGAGTATTGAAAATGGCAAGTCGTCATTAAAGTCTAAATTTATGGTCAGATGGAAGACAAATGGAGAAGCTGAATTTCATAAAGCTTGCTGGGATCAGATATATTTACTGGCAAGGTATGACTGTATTAAGTAACTCCTTGTCTCTGAAAAAAATAGTAAAAAGTATTAAAAAAAACTGTAAAACTGTAAAACGAAACTGACATTTTCTGAGTATTGTTAATATAAAAATTTGTTTTAATATAACATATTTGTGTAGAATTCACATTTGTTAAGAATTGTTTATATTGTTTAACATACCATAACTGTATTCTGCGCTTATTTTTCTGCTGCTTTTATTCCAACTCATTATCCCCACGCTTGGAATTGAAGCCAGGGGATTATGTGGTTATCTCCGCCATCTGTCCGTCCGTCCTGGCCACTATCTCCTCTTACACTATTAGCACTAGAACCTTGAAAGTTAAACACATTGTAGCTATGAGCATATGTGCGATAGTGCACTATTTGGTATTTTGATCTGACCCCTGGGTCAAAAGCTGCTAATGCACAGTTTGCGCACATTATTTTTTTCAAAATTGGGTATAATTTTAAGTGAATTTTTGTATTCTTAGTGTATATAATATATTCTGCTCCTATCAATTATTGCACGCTTTCATACAAATATTTTTATTATTTGTTTAGTATTCTTTTAATCATTTTTTCCCTAGAGCACGTACAAAGCAGGGAATAATTAGTTTGACCAAGGAAGAGAAGGCTATGATTAAAATTGCAGCAGAGTCTGCAGAAATGTTCGACAGCTTCCAACATATAAAACATGCCGCAGGCACAGCTGCTAGTTGGATCCGTGATTCAAATCAACTAGTGGTTTTCACAGGTTTTATTGATTATTATTTTAAATCCATTTAAACAGTCTCTTAATTTTATATTGATGCATTCTTTCACAAATTTTCTTAATAATTTTAACAACCCATTAGATTGACTCTAACTTACCTCTTTGTATGCCCCGGGATCGATAGATGGGGGGTATACTGTTTTTGTCCTGTCTGTCTGTCTTTCCTTCTGTCCCAAAACTTTAACCGTAGTTAAAGTTAGATAACTTTTGCAATATTGAACATAGCTACTTGATATTTCCATGCATGTGAATCTCATGGAGCTGCGCATTTTGAGTAATGAAAAGTGAAGGTCAAGGTCATCCTTCAAGGTCAAAGGTCAAATATCATTGTATTTTTCTTTCCTAAAACTTTAACCTTTGTTAAAGTTTTATCATAACTTTTTTAATATTGAACACAGCAACTTCATATCTGGCATGCATGTGTATCTCGTGGAGCTGCACATTTTGAGTGGTGAAAGGTCAAGGTCATCCTTCAAGGTCAAAGGTCAAAAATTAAAAAAAAATAAATCATTTCTCCATTCAATCTCTAACTTACTTCTCGTGTATCTGCACATTTTGAGTGGTGAAAGGTCAAGGTCATCCTGCAAAGTCAAAAGTAAAAAAAATACAATCCAAGGGAAGTAATAAGCTTTAAAAGGGAGATAATTTCTAAACCTGCCAAATGATATATTGAAATTTTATTTCAAAGCGGCGCAATAGGGGGCATTGTGTTTCTGACAAACACATCTCTTGTTCTTGAATTGTTTTGGTTGTTCCTAGTTGGTTTTCATCTCTAGCAAAATGTTTGATATTTCTTAATCTGTTTATATATCCATTAAGTTGTTAAGCAATGATGTCAGTTTATTTAGTTTGATAACAATTATTATATTCCATACTAATGATGGATTGAAATTTGGTTATACAGGTATTTGAGAAATTGAGGATTTACATTAATACAACAAACATATTTAAATACAGATATTTTATAGGTCAATAATTGCAATAAACTGCTTATAACCTTATTAGGTGCAGGAATTTCAACGTCAGCTGGTATAGGGGATTATCGAGGCAAGGCAGGTAAATGGACAGAGGAAGATCAGATACATGCTATGGCAGCTGAATCTAAAGAGCCAGTTTCTAAGAAAGCAAAACTTGATGCTGATGCTGAAAATGATTCCACTTGTGATCTGGAAGGTATTTTCCTTCATATTGACTTCGTAAATCAAGAAGATTTTTGCAAAGATACTTTTTGTAATTCAACGTACATTTGTGTAAAAGTTTAGCATGTTAACACTGATAACACTCCTAGCATGTTAACACTGATAACACTCCTAGCATGTTAACACTTATAACACTCCTAGCATGTTAACACTCCTAGCATGTTAACACTGATAACACTCCTAGCATGTTAACACTGATAACACTCCTAGCATGTTAACACTGATAACACTCCTAGCATGTTAACACTGGTAACACTCCTAGCATGTTAACACTGATAACACTCCTCAGGCAACGTGATGATACATGGTCAGAATGTTTATTTTAACAATATCTAGGCCAAGTTATAATCTGGATCACATGTGTGCAAAAACAGGTCACCAGGATCAAATCTAAGAAAAACATGTTATCACACTAAAGGCAACACTAAAGACTCAACCTTTATGAAACATGTTCAGAATGTTTATCTTGACAATATCAAGGCCATGTTTGTGTCTCGTGGGGTAGAAAACTGGGCCACTTGGGTGAATATTTTACAATTGGTGTACCTTGAACCCATCATGGCACTTTTGTTTATGAAATTAATTGGTACTAATAAAGAAATATGAAATTAATTTAATAGTGATGTGTAAATTACTTGAACATGACTTTCGATAAGTGAAGTTTTTGCTTGAGCAAACATGTGAATCATGTTTCTTTTTGATATTCACAAAATTTGTTCACGATATACCTTGTAAGTAAATACAGAATGTAATTTCAGAAGGTGTTCCATATGAGAAGCTGCGTCCAACGTACACTCACGAGGCATTGAAGAAACTTCACAAAGATGGATATTTGAAGTATGTGATCAGTCAGAATGGAGATGGTTTGCATCGGCTGTCTGGGATCTCTGCAAAAGACATTTCAGAGCTGCATGGCAATGTCTTCATTGAAACTTGCGAGAAGTGTAAGAAGATATTTGAGAGACCGTATTACGTCCTAGACGATGAATCCAGCCAGTACTATGAAGAGATCGAAGACTTTGGCAAATCCCATGTTAAGAAAAAGAAGTATGCTAAAAAATGTACACTGTGTGGTCTTAGTCACAGGACTGGCCGAAGATGTGATGATAAGGTGAGTGTATCTTAAAACATTAGGCTTCAAATGCAATCAAGCTTAAAGGTTAATACAAAGTTTAAGTACCAATAACCATTTGCTTATTTTGTTCTATCGATTTGATTGTTTATTTGTTGTGCATTTTCAGCCTATATACATTTACAAGATGCATGATAAAAAGCATAACATTTCCCAAAAAGTCAGATATTGATTTGATTTGAAACTCCTTTCATAATCTCATTGAACAATGTTTATCGTCAAGCTAAGATCAATTCTTTTATTGCTTTGTTCAAAATGCATAACAGTACACAAAAAGTATGATTATTTTAAAAATGCCTTTCATAATGTCTTTGAAAAAACTTTTCTTAATTCAAGTGCTGCTTTGTTTTTTTAGAAATGTGATGGATATTTGCAAGACACCATAATCAACTTTAGGGACCACTTGGATGAGTCTACGCTTGTGAAGGCCGAGGAAATGTGTAGGCAGTGTGATGTGATGCTCTGTCTGGGAACCACGTTACAAGTGACACCAGCCTGTGATCTTGTGAAAAACTTGACGTCACGAGATCGGCTTATCATCTGTAACAGGTATAGTTTAAAACTGGCCTTTTTCTAGCCATTTTTGGAAAATGCAATCCACTGTTTTGGGAAAAAGTAATATATTATAACTCTTATTCTAACACGGCACGTGCCAAATTTCATATAAACAAAGGAGAAAATTGTCTATGGGTTATTCTGCAATAATACATGGGAGGAGCTTAATGTTTCGAAATTAGTTCCGAATAAATAAAGAAAATATTGCAGTTAAATGCACGTGCTAAAACCCGCTCTAAAAGAAATGTAATAAATGTACTAAGTAGCATGTATATATATATGTAATGAAACAACAAATTGTATATCGGGTGATAAGTGGCATATAAAGAATGTTATTTGTTAGGAAACGAAATTAAGAAAACATTAATAGCATGTCAGCTTTTCAGTAGCATCAATAAACGTGATGTCATTTAGTTTCTAAGATTTTTGTTCACAATGAAAGTGACGTCATTTGCAAAATATTTATCAATGAAAAGACGTCATATTTTTGTACAATTCAATGACTTCACTAAATAGTGAACTTTGTACTAAGAAGGGTGGAGTATTAAAAAATATAGTTAACGTCCAAAAGCTTGAACCAAATCAATCAGAATTGTGTTAGAATCGAAATAATATGTTTCTATGATGGTTTGTTGTCAAATAACCCACAGTAAGGAGTATAGATGCGTGTTATAAAATCACTCGTGCTTCGCACTCGTGATTTAATTCCTACGCATCTATATACTCCTTAATGTGGGTTATTCAACAACAAACCATGATAGAAAAATATTATTTCTTAAATAATCATTCAAATTAGAAGAAAAAAATAAATAAAGTATAGTTATGTACTATGGTAAATGTAATTGAAATAAGATTGAGATATGCTATTCAATAAACACTTGCTCAAAAAGAACAAATGTAATGCCATTTTTTTCACATTGGGAATTTTTTAACCATTTTGCTTTGGGAATAGGTTCTTTTTTACGGACTAGAAGATACAGCCAAAAAAGGCCTGTAAAGCGGTTGTGAAGTTATAAACTGAATATCATTCACATATGATTAAAATTATAGACAATTTTTAAGCAAGTCAGAAAGTCCAAAATTCTACAATTATTTGTATCAAACAACACTGTATGATTAAGTAGAGTTTGTAGGATATCTCTTTTTTCTGCAACTTTCAATTTCTGTTTAAAGGTGCATTACAAAGGATTACAATTAGGGTATTAATTATGGTAGCAGACCCCATTGCTACATTCTCACCTTCTATAATATCTTCCTCTTAAGTATGCTCGTCACCATGGCAGAGGCTTATCGTCAGTGGGTCATTCTGTCACTCTGGTGTTCTGTCACTGGACAAAATCTAGTAGCATATCACATCATAATGGGCTGGAAGTTTCAAATATGAATACAAATTGTTCAAATATGTCTCATTGCATAAAATCTATAGGGGACAAAACCAAGAAGTTGTAGTGCAAATGTCAATGAGGTGTTATAATTGCACAGACCTTGCAGCTCATTCTTCCAGTTGGTTAAAAAATCTTATGTTAACAGGGTGAAACTCTGGCTGCATCTTGGTCATTGTCGGCTCAGGTAATGCTTAAAAGTACCCCGGGTACTTTCAAGTATACTACAATGTACCCTGGGTACAGAAAATATACTTTGAAAAGTATAAGTACCCTGGAGTATTGATGGGTGCCTGTTTAATTGTAGTATATGAAAGTGTACCCGAGGTTGTTTTAAGTTGTACTTGAGCCAACAACGAAAAATAAAGTCTGAATAACATATCTTTATCCAACTAAAATCTGTGCTTTAGACAGGAGACACCCCTGGATAGGCAGTTTCAAGGTCCCAGGGCCAATGGATGCAGGGTGTTTGGCAACTGTGATGTCTTCATTAGGGAGATGATGGGAAACCTCTACCAGGCAGCAGACTTGGCCCAATGGGAGTCCGAGAGGGAAACAAGACTAGCCGAATACGACATAAGTAGAGCATAGAAAAATCTATCAAGCAGTTCAAGAATGAATACTGAAACAGCCCTCTATTAAAATTGCATGTGGGGTATTTTAGACAATAACATTTCCAGTCTTAACTGACCTATATAGGCATTATTTAGCGAATTTTTTTATTGGTATTTTATCATGTTTTTAATATTTTATTTATTGGAAATATATCTGTGATATAATACATATCAAACATGTATTGTTATTGGTTTTTTTGTTGTTGTTTTTTTCTGTGTAGTTTTGCCATCATGTTATATCTGTTTTGTTTGAAACAAGGTGTTAGATTCTGGTATTTGTTTTATTACAATTATGCATTTTTTTATTCACCTTTGTTATAATGTTTAAAGCATTATATTTTGAAAAATGCACATTTTTATTATGCTGTTATTGTATGTTTTGCTTAAGAACATGTATGTCTAAACTGAAATCCCAGTTTGAAAGTGACGTAAATGTTTAAAGATTTACGGGTTAATGTGCTCATTTACATTAGGAAATGTATTTATTGTATTGTCCTGTTAAATAATGGCTTCAATTCAAAATATATCTGATATTCAATGGCCTTTGTTTTTTCCTATTTTTAATTTGTTTAAAATACTGAATATGGTGCATGTTTCCAGATGTTACAAATATTTTGTCTGACACATATGATGGGAATGCATTTCATGTCGTTACTTTCTACATATCATTTATATGTTTGATTTAAACATCAGATAATATTTAATGGCCTTCTTTTGAAAGTGACTGTGTATGCTAAAATCTTTTTATAATGATCTCAAAGGGGAATCACCATGGATGTCAGTCAGACAGTCAGTCAGTCCATTTGTCCATCCATCCGTCTGTCTGGGCACATGCTATGTTTATCATCTAATTAAACAATTACAAAAGTTATGCCCTGTTTTCAACATACATGTACTTGTTTTAGATACATGTGCATTCTAAAACATCATGCCCTTTGTTTATTTTTTTATTGAAATTTTGTCTGGAGTATGTCTGATAAACTATATGAGGTGTCAACTTGAAGCCTTAAGAGTAGTTGGTATATTTCATTGGGGGTAAGTTTAGTGGGCAAGAACTAAAATCTCTTGCTTCGATGTTTTAAGAATTATTCCCTTTGTTAATTGTTCTATTGCAATTTTGTACGAAGCATGAAGGCTTTAAGAGTTATCAACTTAAAACTTTCAATATTTTTAGAGATTTTGCCCTTTATTAGTTTTTATATTTCAATTTATTCCGCCGAATTTCTTTTGTCTTATCTTTACTTTAGCATAACAATATGAAACTATATTGGGTGAATGCTCACATTTTGGGGAAACCAGTTCTTAAAAGTAAACTGTAACTCCTTCGATAAAAGAGGCATGTGGGATATAGACAATGACAATTTTAGTTTATAACGACAAATGTTTGAACTATGTTATCAATTGCAAATACATCTGTGATAGAATACTTATCAAGTATGTTTTGTAGTTGTTTCTTTTTTGTTTGGCTATTCTTTTCTGTACAGTTTTTTTTCAGCTTGTTATATTTTCTTTGTTTGAAAACAGATGATTTGGTATTTTGTGTACTAATATCAAGAATTTGTTATTTACTTTTTTTTTAATGATATTGTATGTATACTATTTTGTATTATGCAGCAAAACATTCAACATGTGCAACAAATAAATTTACTAAACCTTGGATTTCTGTTTTTGTTTTATAAAACTATGATAGCAGCTGTTTACCTGTTCAGTTGCAGAGCTTATACACTAAAAGACATACACAGAGGTAATTAATTTGGACGGACTGGCCCTATGTGGGCTAAATTCCTAATTAAACTTGTAACTGAAATTATACTTCAATGAACATTATTTTCATTAACAAAGAGGTAATAAATTATTAACATTTAATTATATTGACCTGATCAACATTATTTAGAGGTAAAACAACCTGTTCAAGGCTAAACAGCTAGAAACTCATTTTTATTTACTCAATAAATGTACAAACTAGGATTCTGTTAGCAGTTTTATGAATTTAGCCACAACCAGTTATACGTACTAGGATTTATTAAACACAAGTATTTTCCACTGAAATAGTTATATTAAAATAAGTATCTGATAATTGAACACTGGTGTGTGGATCAAACTCCTTATCACATTGGATACAATATTAATTTCACCATTTGCAACCTTGATTTAGACAGTCATCAAATCATTTTGGAATGAAAATAAGATTTCTGTCAAAACACTTATATGTTCAGAATTAACAGATTAGCTTTCTTTTGCTCAGTTAGGATGCTAGCTCGATATGTTACAGTGTTTGAGCATCTGTAACAATTTATGTGTCTTGAATGGCAGTCACTGAAGTTAATTCGCTTTTGAAAGTTTTGAAAAAAATATATTCTTACTGTCATAAGTCTAGCTTACAAATTAATCTAAATGCTATCATAGTCTTGCTATGAATGTAATCCTCCTGGAAAGAATCAGTAACGCTTTTCATTATAATAGAAGTTGGGAGCTAAAACTATCAACTTATATCGGATTTTCTTGCTTAAAATTAATAAAGAAAGCAATAATCTCGCTTGAATTAAGATTTCAAGATATTCTTCAAAAGTGTGTTTGAAACTGCGTCTGTGATTCAACTGTAGTGATATTTAACCATTAATCTTTCTGTTATTTCTTTGTATTACGTTTTCTATCTTTGTGTTAAATTCTCAACTGAGAAGAATAATTTTGACCAATCAAACAATTTTTCTCAAACACTAGATGTTGTGTAGCCAATTGAAATCGTGCTATCAAATAACAACTTCCACCATTTATTCGCGCCATCCTTGAGTAAACGTCAATAAACTTTCTTCAGCAACTGTATAATAATGGCAAAAGTCAATATCGTTAATGTTGTTGTGTTAGACAATCCGTCCCCTTTCCTCAACCCATTCCAGTTCGAAATAACGTTTGAAGCATTGGACAACCTCAGCGAAGGTAATGTTTTTAGGGGTCCGTGGATGATATTGAGATCATAGAAAATGACTGTCCGTACTGTTTGTTTGGTAACGCATGCTTAATATGTGTGCTAGATTGAACTTTACCGGTACGCAGTTGTTTACCACTATCGACAAACCGGGGCTTTGGGAGCGGTAGGATAAAAAGGATTATAAGGTGTTGCGTTAGGGGTTAAGGGTTAGGGTACGCTGTTTGATGTTAAGTGTTGCGTACCGGTAAAGTTCAATCGTCCCGCAGGTCACTTGAGGGTACTAGATCTAATGTATTTTCATTATAAATCAACATCAATAAATTAACCTGTCAATAATACCCGAAAGGGGAGTTAGACAGTATACAGTACAGCCAACACGGAACAAGAAAACTCGTTGATTAACGACAAACAAAACGTCGTCATCTAACTTATACTTACCAATTAATATAAACACAGTTTGCAACATTGTTTTTATTTTCATAATTTAATCCTAAGTTTTCATGTTAGCAGGTGATTTTCTATACTGAACATATTAGTCAATATAAATTGCCGCCTTAGAGTCTTTTGATGATTTTTGCTTTGGCAGACTCTTGGCATCAATAGTCCACTCTATCTTTTTAATAGCGAGAGTTCCGACACGAATTTCGGTCGCATCACTCCTGAATTTAAATAAACACATATTTGTGACTATTATGAAAGAACGTTACCTAAATAGTATTTATTGAGCAAAATATATCGAAATTTACCTGTTAATAAACTACATTTCGAGTTTGTTTTATCCAATATAAATCCTTGTATATCATGTTATCTCCCTTGAACTGGAGGTTGAATTCAACTATGTTTGTAACTGAGTTTGAACACAAAAATTAAATGTGCAATATGCGCAAAACAGTAAGAAATGAAATTGGAAATAGTAAGAAGATGAAGCAAAAAAAGAATTATAACTATTATAACTCAAAATATTAGAATCGACAGTAACAAAAGACCCCAAAAGTAAAAGGTACGAAATAGCTTTGGTACGAAATAACAACAACAACAACAATGCCAAAATGGCTGCCTTTGAGAAAATGATCGCTCAATGTCTATGATTTAAATGTAATACAGGTAATTTTTGTGATCTAAGTTCATATTTGTCAAACAACAGGTAGATTTCAGATATATACACTTGTAAATACTGTAATTCCCATAATAATATTGTATTAATTTTTCGTTATGGTTTTTACAGACCGGCGTTTCAGCGTTCAGATTTATTCTGAACGCGAATTATTTCAGCTACTGAACATATAAACAAATGACCCTATTAAAAGTTGCGATCCATTAAAAGTCTCGCAAATCTGTGTGAATTTACAGTTTGACGTTATCAAAGGAAAGCCGCTTTCTGTCTGACGGCATAACTTACTCAAGTAAATACATTCAACGAATGCATAATGAATGGTTTTAATTTTCTGAACAAAGTCAATTCTCTGCTTACTAATGCATTTATTTTCTCTTTTTAGGTAGGTTATTCCATTGATTGCTAAAAGAAGGTGGTAATTATTGAGTTGATAGTTGCATTAAATATTCACAGCTGTATTCTTATTGCGTCGACATTCAAAACAATGTTTACCAGCAGGTTTTTTTTTGGGTTGTGGGGGAAGGGGCCTTTAGCCTTTATGTGGGGAAAATTTTATGCGGGATTTTCCACTTGGGGAAAAATTGTGCGCGTGGGAATTTTCGCGGCGTTTCCCTTTTTGGGGGATTTGTTTACTTACTCTCTCATTATTACAATACATTTGTACATTTTTGCACTATATTTATTGTTTTTTCATAATTTATTTCGTTTGGCAAGATTAAATTGAAATAGAATTGAGATATTATAATCATGAGACACATCTTTCTATTAAATAAATAAAAAAAAAAATATATGTTTTTGTTTTTAAGGGGGGGAATTTTTGGTTCTGAAAGGGGAAAAACCAGCCTAGTTTTGTGGGGGAAGACGCCGATATTCGGCGTCTGTTATATAAGGTAAAAAAACCCTGACCAGTAATTATGGACCAAATCGGCAGAGTGACATTCACACATGTTAATCCCTTTTGTCAAAACACCGCAGACAGCAGTCTATACAATAGGTCAGTAGACAAGCTTTGCGTGTTTTCATAACGTCAAACACTTAATCCAGTTCCGCCCAGATGACTTCTTTAATCAGTTTACAGTACAATTACTGTTAACATAATTACTCTACTAAAATACCGTAACGATAAAGATTCCAGATGTTCGATTTGAAATTATTTTGGAGGAAATATCAACTTATTCGCTATATTATTTTGTTAAAAAATACCTAAGAAACTTTTAACCTAAATCAACAGAATTAAGTGTTCTCTGCGCTACAAAGTTTGTATAAAAAAAATCAATTCACACTTTGCAGGAGTATACCTTGACTTTGTACATTGCAGCATAAATTTCGTGCGCTTTTGTCGGGAAATATACATGATGACTGTATATTGGAGGCATTTGTAAACGTCGTGTTAACATTGAAAATTGTAGTGTGTTTCGGATTACTAATTATTATCCTCATTTGGAAAGTTTACGGAACATTTATCCTTGTGTTATATCTGTTATTATTTAAATATTAATTTGTCAAAACGCTTGACATGTTGTATATTCATTCATATTGTAGACATACCTGTGAATTAAAAAACAGAATTTTTATACGTTTTAATTTTCTATACAATTATCTTTATTTTTATACAGTGTTTAAGCAATTTTTAATCACAATGTTTGTATTTTTTGGCATGCCCAGTAGCACACTGCTAACGCGGCGTTGCGCGGCGGTCACTGATAAGAACGGATATTGTCTGCATTTACCGACTAGGCTAAAGTAATACACGCCGCGGGAATTAGCAAACGCGGCTTAATGCCGAGTGTTTTGTCGAGTTCACCTCGCTCTCCAACGCCGCGTGAACACTCACTAGCAGAAAAAACCGCGGAGGGAGCGCGTTTTTTGGGGAAAACGCGTGGAGTGTACTGTAATTGCATGTTGATTTTGCTATTATATTTAATCTGAGAAAATTAGCAGTTTGAAGCCACATAAATAATCAAGACAGTGAAGACGTATTTGTTGTTTTGTTAATTATCAGCTTATTATAACTATTGTTTGAATATGCGTATATAAACATGTTTTATTTTGTTCATACTATACAGTTAATATTGCTACTAATTACCCGATAATCCGGTATATTCCAGTTTAAAAGCAAATGCTGGTAAATATTTACAATACATAAACATTCTCCATATTTCCTTAAGTATCAAAAACATTTTGGCATTTGTTACTATTTAAAGAGATGATGAAATAACGTCTAATCGGGGCGCGTTTTTTTCCACTGAACACACGATTTACGCCTGACGTGATGTTCATGTATTTTTACAACACAAAATACACCCACACTTTCCAAATGACGTTCTACATGTCTGCATAATTTTCACGCGCTTTTTATGAAACAAAGGATATTTTAGCACTGTTTATTTGACGCTAGAATTTGCCAAAGGTCACGTTAGCATTAAAATTCGGAAGTGCGTTTCGGATTACAAATTTAATAATGATAATTTGATGATTGAACGAAACATTAACAGTTGCGCGTAATTAATTCAACAATAATTTGTTAAAGCGCATTATGTGCCATTTCGCTTATTAAAACGTGAAAATAATAATTATGAAACCAGCGTAAATCTTGGTTTCTATGCTACACATACATGTATGTACATGTAGAGCGATATCTTTTCACTTGATCCGCCGCATACGTATGGGGCGGATTTACTCCGCGAAAGTACGCGAGGTTAATACAAACTCGGCATCGTTGCGTGGATCGATGCCGAGTGCCACAGCGATACGCCGTGTGAACTCACGATTCGGCCTTCGCGTACTTATAATCAGCGTTGGCTGTACTGTAGATAGATAGATAGAAGTGTTGTGCAATAACTTATTGACTGCTTGCCTATGTTCACTAAAGCCAACTTGTTGGGCAACAGGATTAAAGTGTAAAATCAAACTGAAAAATGTGTTTTGCCATGTGACAGTTTGTTTCTCTAATTGGGGGTTGGCCAAGAGCTAAGTTTGCACCACAGGTACTTGAGAAAAAAAATTGTGGTCCTTGTATATATAATAAGAGTAAAGGTATCCAACGATGATTTCACAGGTGTATTGAATAACACAATGCAACAGCATGAAAGATCAAACTTTGCACACATATGTCATCGTGGTTGCCAACAGGAATCGTCCATCCAGGGATCAAGCAACTTGGCGATTTGGGCGATTATATCGCTGTGGCTTCCTTTTATCGCCCGGATCAAAAGCACCGGCGATATCACTTCGCCCTAAAATCTGGCAATTATCATATCCGCAGCGATATCTAAGTGGCTTCTGTTTATTACCAAATACACGCAAAAGTCAATCAACTGACCGAATGGCGAAACTCCGCCCCATGGCGTAGTAAATTACCTATTGAAAATTGATAAGCAACCATTCACAGCGCTCGTCATTCGGGTATTTGTCAGGAATCTCTTGACCAAGCAGAGTGAAATCACTGAAGCGTGTAAGTGTTGCAAACGGTGTTTTTACTGCTGTTGTCAAGTTTTATGGGGGTTATTATCGGATGAACGGCGCCTTTATGATAGTGAGCAATAAATAAAGTAAACTGTGACAAACTCTCACCACGATAAAAATTATAACGATTATTAGGGCCGCTATTTCTTTACCATTTAATCAATAGTGACTGTCAATACCACGGGCCTGGCAAAAGCATTTAAGAAAACAATTTTTCCACAAAAACACATGAAATCTTGTTTCAACAGGAATTTGTGAGCATTTCTGTTTAATAGTTATATTATTATAATATTTTGGGAAAGGTAAAGTTTGATTAAGAAACCAACAATTTCGGAAATAAAAAGTATACCATTCACTCGTACTATATTTCGGATATGTTAATAATTCGGACATTTTAAGATAGGGACATTTATGTGTTGGTTTGTTGTTGATAGTTTTTAAAACTATGTTTTATGATATTTCAGGCAACTAGAATGGATGGTGGCAATTATCTTGGCCTTTCTGTCAAGAAATATGCGTGAAAATCATTCATTTATTTGAGCCTAGAAATCATCCACCACTTACAGAAAACGTTTTAACAACAGAAGCTGTCAAAGCTGATGTATATTATGTCCAAATGACCAAATATAACTATTTAACAATATGAAGTGAGATGCTTTATTTTCTGATGTTTTCTTGTTCCCTTTCAAATGATGTAAATTGGTGTGATTCTATGTTTAAAATTAAATAGTTAATTTTGAAACATTTATGCAGCATACTGTTACATTGATGTTAACATTATAATATTATTTTGGTTATCTTTGTTGTTTATCAAGATGAAAAAAAGTTATTTTAATACAAATAAAGCTTATTAAGACTTATGAAGGTATGACTTATGAAGGTACTTATAGTTTTTTATGTATTACCATACTTTTTCAAGTAATATGCAGTCAATGACATTAATGTAATGTAGTAAGGTTTCATTTACAGTACACTCCACGCGTTTTCCCCAAAAAACGCGCTCCCTCCGCGGGTTTTTTCTGCTAGCGAGTGTTCACGCGGCGTTGGAAGAGCGAGGTGAACTCGATAAAACGCTCGGCGTTACGCCGCGTTCGCTAATTCCCGCGGCGTGTATTACTTTAGGCTAGTCGGTAAATGCAGACACCTTCCGTTCTTATCAGTGATCGCCGCGCAACGCCGCGTTAGCAGTGTGCTACTGGGCATGCCAAAGAATAAAACATTGTTATAATATTAAATTGTTTAAATACTGTAGTACATGTATAAAAAGATAATTGTATAGAAAATTAATACGTATAAAAATTATGTTTTTTAATTCACAGGTACGTCTACAATATGAATTAGTCTAATATAATACATTTGACAAATTAATATTTAAATCAAAACACATACGACACAAGAATAAATGTTCCGTAAAATTTCCAAATGAGAATAATAATTAGTAAGCCGAAACACTATACGATTTTTAATTGTTAACACGACGTTTACAAATGCTTCCAATATACAGTCATGTATATTTCCCGACAAAAGCGCGCGAAAATTATGCTGCAATGTACAAGGTCAAGGTACAATGTATACTCCTGCAAAGCGTGCGTGTATTGATTTTTTTGATACAAACTTTGTAGCGCAGAGAACATTGTTGATTTCGGTTAAAAGTTTCTTTGGTATTTATTAACGAAATTATATCGCGAATAAGTTGATATTTCCTCTAAAATAATTTCAAATCGAACACGCCGAATCTTTATCGTTACGGTATTTTAGTAGAGTAATTATTTTAACACTAATTGTACTGTAAACTGATTACAGAAGACATCTGGGCGGAACTGGATTTTAAGTGTTTGACGTTATGAAAACACGCAAAGCTTGTCTACTGACCTATTGTGTAGACTGCTGTATTCGGTGTTTTGACAAAAGGGATTAACATGTGTGAATGTCACTCTGCCGATTTGGTCCATAATTACTGGTAAACATTGTTTAGAATGTCGACGCAACAAGAATACAACTGTGAATATTAAATGCAATTATCAACTCAATAGTTACCACCTTTTAGCAATCAATGGAATAACCAACAAACAAAGAGAAAATCAATGCATTAGCGAGCAGAGAATAGACTTTGTTCCGACAATTAAAACCATTCCTTATGCATTCGTTGAACGTGTTTACTTGAGTAAGTTATGCCTTTAGACAGGAAGCGGCTTTTCTTTGATTACGTCAAACTGTCAATTCACACAGATTTGCGAGTTTTTTAGGGTCCTTGGTCATTTGTATACATGTTCATTATAGAAAATCACCTGCTAACATGAAAACTTTGGATTAAATTATCAAAATAAAAACAATGTTGCAAACTGCGTTTATATTAATTGGTAAGTATTAGTTAAAAGACGACGTTTTGTGTGTCGTAAATCAACGAGTTTTCTATACAACCACAACTACTTCTACAACCACGTCGGGATCGATCTATCTTGGTTGTTTTTTATAATTGTAAATATTATACTACATGTACATGTATGTACTTGTAATAAATGTAATTTTATTTGAAAATCAGGAAGTCAAACAAAATTAAATTGATCGTTATCTCGTAAAACGCGGCGTTTCCCCCGCGTTGCCAACGCCGAGGGCCGCCGCGTCGGTTTATCAGTTTTGCCGATCGTTAACCGCCGCGTCCAAAATCATGCAAACGTCGCGTATAGCGGGATTTTCTTAATCTCCCTCCAGGTCGAAACCCGCGGAGTATGGAGGGAAATTGGGGAAAACGCGTGGAGTGTACTGTAATAATTGTCCTAAATGATTGTTCATATTAATAAGGTTGGAATAACAGACAGTTTTCACACTGCGAAAAAGTGGCAACAACTTTTTTTGGGCCAGTGAAACCCCTGGGTCATGGTTCACAATGGTCCATTGGTGATCGCAAAAGATCCACTTCTCCCTATAACTGCCTCACTTCTCCCTCTCCAAAGCTGAGGGAGAAGTGACTTCTCCCAAAAATTGGAGTTTAGCTTGATCCCTGCCATCTATGATAAAACACCTTTTATTTGATAAAAATCCACCAAGTATGTCCAAAACAGCTAAAATTTTCACAAAAATGACCCCAAAATCGAAGTGTGTAATTCTGTACGTCCAGATGTAAGTAATCAAGGAAGGCGATTTTCGGTCGATTTTTCACAATAAAACAAGAACTTTGCTATAAACTCCATGTACGTTTTGCATGTACTAAGTTTGCCTTCCAACTATGCCGTTCTTTAGTCCCAGTTGAACGGTACAAAGTCGGAAATTCAGAAGTAACAACACATTTAGCATACTTTCACTTTCACGACCAACATTTTGAGGCAGAAATCCGTGTTACGGAAAGAAGACGTTTCCATTGGTTGAAAATAAAATTGGTAAACTTGTTCTATAATTTACGACTCATTCAACCAATCGACAACAAGATGAAATTTAGCGCGTTTCAACAATTACATGTATACTGTTTGAACTTGTATTTTCTTCTTTTTCTGTGAATTTTTGTTCTGCCGTTACTAAAGAACGAATGCAAACTTAGTACATGAAAAACGTACGTGCGGTTGCATTGTGTTATTCAATACACCTGTGAAATCATTGTTGGATACCTTTACTCTTAGGGGCATTTTTCCGTATATGGCTATAGTGTAATCTTGTTAACACTCTATAGAGGCCACATTTATTGTCCAATCTTCATAAAACTTGGTAAGAAGATTCATTCAAATAATATCTTGGACAAGTTAAAAAATGATGCCTGTTGGTTGAAAAATATGGCCACCTGCGGGAATTTTTCCTTATATGGCTATAGTAAATCCTTGTTAACACTAGAGGCCACATTTATTTTCCTATCTTCATGAAACTTGGTCAGAAGATTTGTCCCAATGATATTTTGGATGAGTTTGAAAATGGTTTCGGTTGCTTTAATAACATGGCCACTAGGAGGCTGGGCATTGATCTTAATACGGCTATAAAGTATATATTGCTTTAGTAAAACCTTATCAGGACCAAAACACCAGCTTTGGGGAAAGGGCCACAGCCTTTTTTCAGGAAAAAAAAGACAAAATTCTCTGGCTTTGGGGAAGAAAAAATACTTAGGTAGATTGGAAATTTAGAGAAAAATGCATTATTTAAAAAAAAATTCTTTTGGGGAAAGGGCCTTTTAGGTTAAGGGAAAGAAAAAGAGGCCCCTTGCGAAGAAGTTTTTTTTGGCCCTGCTTATTAACACTCTAGAGGCCACATTTATTGTCTGATCATCATGAAACTTGGTCACAAAATTTGCAGCAATGATATCTTGGATGAGCTCGAAAATGGTTCCGGTTGGTGGAAAAACATGGCCGCCAAGGGGGCTTGGCATTTTTCCTTATATAGCTATAGTAAAACCTTGTAAACACCTTAGAAGCCAAATTTTATTGTCCAATCATCATGTAAATTTGTCAGAAGATTTGTCCCAATGATATCTTGGACAAGTTCAAAAATGGTTCCAATAGCTTGAAAAACATGGTCACCAGGGGGCGGGGCCTTTTTTCCTTATATGGCTTCATGAATTTTCATGAAACTTTGTCAGAATATTTGTTTAAATGATATCTTGGATGTGTATGAAAAAGGTTATGGTCTGTTAAAAAACATGGCTGCCAGGATGTTCACTTGTCATGAAAGTTGGTAAGAACATTTTGATCTAATGACATCTTGGGCTACACAGAACAGGTCAGTTCGTTTGAATCTCAGGTGAGCGACTTTGTGCCTTTGAGGCCCTCTTGTTTTAATTAATGTTGCTTTCCTGGGGGAAACACTCACCTAGAATGATGAAATTAAAAATATATTTTAATTATAAATAGCGATGTTCTACACTTGACTTGACGTATTTTCTAACACATTTGTAAAACTTAAATATCTTAGTTTTGTGTAAATATTTTGATTTAAAAGTGTACATTACATTGTGATCATAAGACAACATTGTGTGCAAGCATACGATAAAATCATTCATCTGTGATAATTTTATGCTTTAGCAAGTAGGGAAGGTAGCCTGTAACATGAGGATTGCGTGGTTGCACTCCTGAATGTTTACACGAGACATTTTGATTTTTAGCTCGGCTTTTTCGGACAAAACTCTGAGGTATTGTCATAGCCAGCTCGTCGTGTCGTCCGCCGTCCGCGTGGTGCTAAAACCTTCACATTGGCTCTAAAATCAAAGTGCTTCCACCTACAACTTGAAACTTCACAGGCTTTTTCCGCCCTATGCCACGGGTCTGAAATTCGGCCCCATTCCCAAGCAAATCTGGTCGTTTTTTTCCCAATTGAAAAAAAAAATTCCCAATTCCAAAAAAAAAAATTTTTTTTTTTTTTTACATTAAAATATATAAGTTAACCTGATCCGGTGAAGAAAATAGAAAGTGTTGCATAATTAAATTATCTGTTGCCTTGAATTTGTTTTAAAAACTGTAAAATATGTTAATGATTATATAAGACTTTCCTTATTTTCCTCAAAATCCGGCGCTTCGCACGATTTTTTTCACCTCAAAAAAGGCCAGGCCTTTTCCCCAAATTCAGATTAAAAAACCTGCACTTATCTCACATGTTAATAATACTTTGTAAAATTTTAATAATAAGTTATCAAAATAGTCGTTATTTACCAGTCAATGGCTTCTTTGAAATATAAGAAACACTATTTACATGCGATAATTTTTCCCAATTGAGCATATTTTGCGAATAATTTTTTTCCCAAAATGGGGGTTTTCATGACGCCAAATTCACAAAATTCCAGTGTGGCGTATTCCCAAAATGGAGCGGAAAAAGCCTGCTTCATATGTAGATGCACCTTGATGAGTTCTACATGCCACACCCATTTTGGGGTCACTAGGTCAAAAGTCAAGGTCACTGTTTCATTTAAAACTGCAACGGTAGCCGAGCGTGGCACCCGTTATGCGGTGCTCTTGATAATTTTATGTTATGCTTTCCTGGTGTATCAACTCACATTAAATGAAAAAATTTAAATAAAATTTTAATCATATCTCGTTAAACCATTTCCATTTGCAAAAAGATGAAACCACACCTACCCAACGTGTTTAATTGCCCGATTGCCTAGGATGAATATTTTTGTCATGATCTCGCACAGAATATAGTCAAATGATTACATGTGCAATTTTAAATCAAAATCTTAACTCATTACTGAGATATTCAAGTTTGAAAAGTTTTGCGTGAGAAAAGTCTCAAGGTGTTCACGTAAGGTGACAAAATCTAGCCACAAATAAACACTCCTCATGTATTTCCTGAAAATTATTTGTACTGATTAAAAGCATGCAAAAAATAGACCTGAGTACCATATCACAGTATTCTTCCTTGTGGTAAGCATTGGATTTAAAGTTACAATTCTGAATAAATACTGTTTACAGCCAGGGAGAGATCTTCAATTTTGGATAAAAAATTGGTAGTGAAAAAAAATGTGCAAACTTTTCCTCTAAAAAAAAATAGAGCTAAAGATAACAAGCGTATTTGCGTTATTACGCAAGAAATAACCAAAAACGTTATTTAATTCAAAATAAAGTGTACAAATACAAATTTAATAACGTAATAACGTCGTAATTCCCGTAACAAATACTTGGGTCATGATATGCAATTCTTATGAACACTGGGCGTATATTTAGCTCATCTGAGCACATTATAATGTGCTCATGGTGAGCTTTTGTGATCGCCTTTTGTCCGTCGTGCGGCGTCAACATTTGCCTTGTTAACACTCTAGAGGCCACATTTATTGTCAAATCTTCATCAAATTTGGTCAGAAGATTGGTCTCAATGATATCTTGGATGAGTTCGAAAATGGTTACGTTTGCTTGAAAAACATTGCTGCCAAGAGGCTGGGCATTTTTCCTTATATGGTTATATATGGCTATAGTAAAATCTTGTCAACACTCTAGAGGCCACATTATTTTATTGTCTGATCTTCATGAAACTTGCTCAGAAGATTCATCCCAATAATATCTTGGACGAGTTCATAATGATGCAGGTTGATTGAAAAACATGGCCGCCAGGAGGCGGGGCATTTTTCCTTATATAGCTGTAGTAAAACTTTAACACTCTAGAGGCCACATTTATTTTCCAATCTTCATGAAACTTGCTCAGAAGATTTGTCACAATAATATCTTGTTATCTCAGGTGAGCGACTTTTGGCCTTTCAGGCCCTCTTGTTTTTTAATGCACCAATTAAAAAAGATAAATTGCCCAGCCAGTGCAAAAATGTATAATGTGATATTGAATGTCAATGTCACCGTGTAACTTTTTGCACCAACAGGGTGGAATCATCTGTTGGGGTAAATTTTGTATAAGGCCCATATGTATCGATGTCAAAACAGGTTACTTTAGGACACTGACGGTTTGAAGTCTGCAGTAAAATTTTATATATCTTACAGTGACAATATGTTACAATACTTCTATTTCAATATTATTGCCAACAATTCTACAGCATTTGCTAACTCTTTTTCTTTACAATAGAGGCTAGCAGAGAAGTAAGGATGATACAAAACAATCAGAAGTGCATGTTTAATGAAGAAAAAATAGTATTGCCCACTTTCAGAGTATTGCCCGGGGCGGGAAAAAACGGGTTTTCCCGGGGGCGGGTTTTTCGTGCCAACCGTGCACTGACTGACCTGAGCACAATTTGTCTGGTGTTAGTTTGTTTCCTGTGAAAATGCCTTCCTATGAGGCTTTAACTCCAGTCACAGCAATGTTATTGCAAAGTACATGTTTAATTGAGAATTCTATCTTTTGGTGGGGTAGATTTTTTTTATGCCTCCGGTAGGGTGGCATATAGCAGTTGAACTGTCAGTCTGTGCGTCCGTCCGAAAACTTTAACATTGGCCATAACTTTTGCAATATTGAAGATAGCAACTTGATATTTGGCATACATGTGTATCTCATGAAGCTGCACATTTTGAGTGGTGAAAGGTCAAGGTCATCCTTCAAGGTCAAAAGTAAAAAAATACAATCCAAGGAAAGTAATAAGCTTTTAAAGGGAAACCTGCCAAATGATATATTGAAATTTTATTTCAAAGCGGTGCAATAGGGGGCATTGTGTTTCTGACAAACACATCTCTTGTTAGTTTAAGTAATCAAAAAAATGTTTAAAAAAGCCCCAGATATGTTTGTTCTTTTACAACCCAGATCAGTGAGGTTTAAATATGCTAAACACATTGCTTTTATAGCATCCAATAAGTATTTTATCTAATGTATATCTTATACACCGACATTTTCTGGACTCTGCACATACATTAAAAAAAATGATATTGCCTGTTGGGACAAGCCACCCATAACTGTTATCCAGCACTGACAGCTAAATCATTGAGATTTTATGCAAGTTAGATAACGGTACTTTATAACACATGATTGTTCTTGCAGATTTAGAATGGAAGATTATCTATGTTGGGGCTGCTGAGAGCGAAGAGTATGACCAGACACTGGAAACTATCCTAGTAGGGCCTGTGCCCAGTGGCAGACACAAGTTTGTATTTCAGGTAATGTATTTCACTACTTTTTTTAGCGTCAGTCAATGTAGAGCAAAATTTTGCCCCATTTGTGCAAAAAGGTACAATGTGCCTTCTAATTTCAGGGTCTCATGGTATTTTTTGCACCAAGGGGGCGAACATTTTGTAGGATTGGAACTTGAATCTAAGTGCGGCTTAAAAGGGACAAAATCATACATGGATAAAGATAGTTTGCTAACAGTGCCCCAGATAATTATTTGGGAAACAGAGGTTTTACCCATTTATTTGGAAAAATAGGGTGATTTCATTCTTGAAATAGGGTGAAATTAGTTATAAAAATGCAAACCTTAAAATCGTTGTGGCTTTACTTCTGTTGAAGATGCACTCTTGTATTCAGGGATCATATTTTTTTCGGTTTTGTCGGTCCTAGACCGATTGGGGTCATGAAAGACTGATTGAAAATCCCAAAGAGTCGGTCCGATTCTGTTTGCTAAAATTCCCATGTCATGAAATCGATTACGCAGTGAACAGGCTAGCATACCCTAATTACATTCTTATCTCGATTAGGTGTGATAAACCATTCACTGCAGTGTCTAAACCGGTCAGGACCAGTCTATTGCACGTCAGCCGACTAGTATCAGTGTATGACCTAAAACAACGAAGGTTCGCGCGGTTGTGTATTAGTCAAGAGTGAATAACCCAGTGCCATTATCAATCAATAATTTCACTGGCTTATACCTAGCACACTAATCGGTCCGTAATGTGTGCTTGTCCACCGATAAAATCGTTGACAGTTACTTCGGAGATTAAAACCTCGATGTTATCCTCGTGGAAATTGTGCATTTCATGCATGATACAGTCAGTAAACTTTCATATAAACAAAGAAGAAAATCGGATATTGTGCAATAATTGTGGGCGGACCTTATACACTGAAAGCACGCGCTGTAACTAAAAATACATGCCGATACATTTTCCACCAGCGTAATAATCCGGCAATAAATGAATGAAAGTTGCGGTTTTGATTGACAGAACAGCCGAAAGTTATTTTTATGGGCGGAACTTCACATAAAATAGTACACAAGAAAAATAATATACATTGTATAAATCTTTAGTAAAAATTGTGTTAGAATCGAAATAATTCGTGTACTTTATTGTTTGTTGTTAAATAACCCACGACCGGAAGTTAAGATGCGTGGTTTTTAATCACTCGTGCTTTGCACTCGTGATTTAATCCCTACGCATCTTAACTATCGGCCGTGGTTTATTCGACAACAAACTACAACGTACACGAATTGTTTTTCAACAATTTGGTTTTATTATTGCCAGTAGCCAACCTACGCACAGACATTTGTTAGATTCAATGCATTTGTGTAAGCTATTATCGAGTCGACAATGATTTAAAACATCGGTATAGACTTACACAGATTAATAATATTGACAACGATGAAAAGTCAGATAAAACAGTTACCGAAACAACAATGAAATAGCTAATGCAGGGCTTTCCTTAGACCTCCAATCTCAAGAGTCAATGACTCTTGGGACCAAATTTTCAAGAGTCAAAATCAAATTTGTATGAGTCATAATAATAACGCAGGAAAGTCAATGATCTTTTGTACTTAAAGCGAATTACTGAGATATATATATATATATATATATATATATATAAAGCAACAAATTTACAAATATCTAAACATTTATTTCTTAATATATTCCAGTCAATGAAAGAGATAATGCAAACATACATTGTGACCAAAATTGTGAAAAATACACTCGCACTTGTAGTGACATACATGTAATATATATCAGGGGTGTCAATTGTCCCAAATTCGAAATACGGAAAATTAAGCAGAGATTCAGAGACCGTAGGATAAAGGGAATAGAGGGCAAAGCCCCATCCAGCCCTTGCTTATTGTTATTCTTTATTTTCTTTCTATGTGCAATTTCTTGCGAGTACAATGCAAAATTTTATCAATCAGACCATCCGTAACACCGCATGTGTATTTGTCATTCTATAAAAAATGTTATAAAGACCGTTGGAAATAAATTAAAATCGACGAACCATACCGTATCCGAAATCGGGTAGAGATACGTCGTTTGCGAATGAAATAAAATATGTGTTTTGTTTGTCTGCAGAAAATGAAAGCCAGTAATAAGTAACCTAGCAAATACGCAATTAATATATAATTCGGTTGACATATTGTTTTAAGTATGATATTGCAGTGCTTTACTTTGCTAATAGATAATTTATAGTTGGCGGACAACTATAGCAATGTTCGTAGAATGGTACGGTTTTGGGAAAGTAGCGAAGATGTTTTAAAACAAAACAAAAAGATGTTTCGTCAGTTACTTCTCATGTCAGTGCCAGCCGTTTACCATCAAAATACCTCCTTAAACTAACTAATTGGATTTCCTATCATCTCAAAATCGACCCTGGACGGCTCAAATCCGGATTTAATTATTTCATGTGCCATCTTTACTGAGGACGTGCGACAAACACGCCGATTTTCTATGCCGTCTCAAATGGTCAACTATTACACCTATGTTGTAATCAATTAGCAGATGCAGCATCCAAATTTGTCACTTTGCCACACGGTCAGTTATACCAGTTCTATGGTTATTATTAGCAACTCTGATGCACAGCGTGTAAATTTAGTTTGTAGACAGTACATATGCCAGCATAACTTTCGCGCGTCTTTGAACAGAGCAAACATGGAATAAAACAGGGTTGGGTACACTGTATTCAGCATTGGAAATACATTCTGACATATTGTGGAAGTATTTCTCAAAATATTGTGGATAGGGATGTTATAATTATATATTGGATATTATTAAAACTGACGCGGGTGAGTCCATTCTGTTTTGGTGGGTTGAATACATGTCGTTTCTGCAAACAGCTGATAACAAACGCTCAGATAAATAATGGAACGTTGATACACGCGTCATCGAACCAGCAGTGTTTTAATTGGTCATTATTAGATTTCTCAATGGGCAAAATTCCGCCTACTGGGCGGACTTGTGCTTCAAACGGGCGATATAGGTTAGCGTCTACCAAAAGATACTCCGCCCCAAGCCAATTATCGATTACTCTTAATAACTTTTGATCTCTTTGACGCAAGTCGGTACATTCCCCTGGGTCAAATGTGACGCATGACGTAATTTTCTCAAGAGTCAAACTAGGGTATTCTGTAATTTTCAAGCGTCAAAACCCGGGAGCTCGGGTCAAAGGAAAGCCCTGTAATGATAAAACCAATTGAGAAAACTCGTATGTTCCGTTTAAAAAAATGCTTAATTTAACTTGTACATTATTATTCCCTCTTCATGAATGGCAAAATCAATGGTATATATTTTAACGTAATTTGTCATAATTTCGGATAAAAATTTTCTGACACTTTTTCCCCATTTAAATCCAGACCGATTGATGTTGCTGGAAAATATGATCCCTGCTTGTATTGATATAAAATAACTGTCGACTTAGTGTTATAATTAACTTTAATAAACTGATGTTTCATTACATCTTTAATTCTTGAAACTGTCCATAATATAAACTTTAAAAAAAGATGTTAACTGACATCTTTGTAACTGTCAAATATATAAACATGTTCTAGAACTGCAGAGGATAATCTGTGATGACACACTGATGGCAATCCATGTTGATTTCAGGCCGGCCCACCAGAGACTACCAAGATCCCAGTGCAAGATGCAGTGGGAGTCACAGTGGTGTTGCTCACATGTTCATACCGAGCTAAAGAGTTCATACGTGTCGGTTACTACGTGAACAATGAGTACGACGATCCAGAAATGAAGGAGAACCCACCTTCTTCGCCACATTATGACAAGGTATTACCAGTGCCTGTACTTTGACTTGGTTTATCACTTCACTGCTCAGGTATGCACTTTCTTGCTTTTGTAGTCTCTTAACAAATCAAATTAAACTAAAGACCTTTCTCACAAGATTAAAAGGCTTTATTTCCAACCTTAAGATACTAATGAGCAGCAAGCAGCATAAAACCTGAACACCCTGTGAGTTACTAGCTGTTCCAGTTTAAAGCTGGTTGCATATAGCAATTGCATAAAGCCATTTTCACTTTGCTTCCGAGCAGGAAAGAGTCAACCTAAGGTGTTAAGTATCAGAGAGGACTGTATTGTATTTCTTTTAACCTTGCAGTCAAGGTTAACCCATGAATGTGCAAGCACTTATTTTCAATGGGGATCTTTGGTTTTTGCTGAAGAGACAGCAAGCAGAAGAGACAGTATTGGGATACAAGGAATCAGGGTGCGATACCCTAGCTCTTTGCGAATACACTGCAACTCCAATATATCGCGGTATAAGGGGTCCAAAGTTGGCGACCGTGATATATCTGGCACGCGATATAAATTGTAAGGTTATGTATGCATGTATATGTATGCATTAGCATCGTTATGCAATCTCAAAACACACTAGTTACCTACCTTATTCAATTGTGTGTTATATCCATATGTTATTCATTGGTATAACACAAAACATTATTCCTTGTGAGTATTTTCAAATACATATAATTAAATTTGTAATCCGAAAAACATTGCCGAATTGTATTGTTTAAGAAAGCATGCACAAATAAGACCCATGTACAAAATGACGTCATGCACTCTCATGAAAAGCATGGAAAGCATGGGTTTTAATAGTAGTGCATTTTGACAAACTGAGGGATCTTTACCTCTAAATTAAAAGCAAGTAGTTTACACTTTATCTAACACAAATTGTTGAGATGGGAGGCGGAAAACTACAACGGGCGAGGCATGGTCAGGGGTGATAACCGCAAAAAAGGGTTAGGGTTAGGGGTCGGGTTAGGATTAGGGTTGGGTTTAGGCTAACCCAAACCCTAACCCGACCCCTAACACTAACCCAAACCCTAACCCTCTAACCCCACCTTGCGTAATACCATACCATGCCTCGCCCGTTGTAGTTTTCCGCCTCCCATCACAAGAGATAGGTCAGTATTGACTTTTGACTTTTACAATTATAATTGTGTACACCTTCATGTGTGCACTGGTGCGTTTCAGCTTTTCAAAGCAAATTCAATACAGAATGGTAACACCCAAAATGACCTGTGATGTTTGACAAGAGGGGCTATTATTTATCGCAGTACACAGGTGTTAAAGTGATGTACAATGTAAGCAAACAATCTGGTCAAAACTGGATTATGAATGTTGGATTAAAGTTGGTGAAAAAAGGGAAAAATACTAGCTGGAAAAGGATTTTAATTCATCAAAGTCTCAGATTAAAACATTTTATTTGGGGATTATGCTCGTCAGATTTTTGGGAGCCATAGCCGATTCGCGAAATATAGGATAACGCGATATAACGGACCGTGATATATTGGAGTTGCAGTGTAGATCCCTTGGTTCTTTTATGTGCTCAGTGTATAGCACCGATACATGCAAGAATAACCTGGATTTCATGTCAGTACATCTCTAGTTGGGTGGGAAACACTTGAAGCATTTCTTAAATTTCCAATGCCCTGGCCGGGAATAGAACCGGGGACCTCTGGAATGGTAGACCAGAGTGTTGCCACTTGATCACCGCACCACCCATGAATAATTTTTATGTCCCCCACCCACTATAGTGGGGGACATATTGTTTTTGCCCTGTCTGTTGGTCTGTATGCTCCAACTTTAACATTGGCCATAACTTTTTCAATATTCAAGATAGCAACTTGATATTTGGCATGCATGTGTATCTCATGGAGCTGCACATATTGATTGGTGAAAGGTCAAGGTCATCCTTCAAGGTCAGAGGTCAAATATATGTGGCCAAAATCGCTCATGTTATGAATACTTTTGCAATACTGAAGATAGCAACTCGATATTTGGCATGCATGTGTATCTCATGGAGCCGCACATTTTGAGTGGTGAAAGGTCAAGGTCATCCTTCAAGGTCAAAGGTCAAATATAGGGGGACATAGTGTTCACAAACACATTGCTAGTTGGTAATTAAAATTGTACTGTAGCGTTTTTGAAGTTACTGGGAAAGTTGTAAGGCCTTGCGAGTTTTTTAAATTTTACAACTTGTAATAGCAGAGGTTTTCCCTTGCTGTATTAGCACCCTCCATGCAAACTGTCCTCCTCAGTATACATATTACATTTTTTGTTGGATAACACTATTAGAATCTAATAGAATCTGTAGACAGTAATGATGTCTTTGGAAGAGATCTTTACAAACACTACAAAAATAAGCATTGAAAAATAGGACCTTCTGATCTCTTAGGTGACACAATATCCACCATGCCATGGCAACCTTAATATTTATAAAAACAATTGTTTTTCACTTCCCTTAAAAAACACACCAAAACCAAAAGTGGCTTTTATCATAACCATTGGTATTAATACGACATATAATTTGTTTTGTAAATTAATTTTAGACCCTGAATCTAGAATTACTTTAGGCTAATCATTGTTTGTATTGTTTTTCAGTTGATGAGAAATATTCTTGCTACCAACCCACGTGTAACCCGCTTTAAAATAGACTGGGATGACACAGTAAGTGAAATACCAGCAGAAAATGGAGAAAACGTACCGCCGGCAACCAATCTTGAGTCAGAATCAAACCAGATGAATATGCTGGGCTCAAGGTGTCTGGAAGAGACAAAACTTGCACACAATGTCAACTCACATGGCATGGATATAGATGAAACGAGCATTAGCATGTCCTGAATCACTGTGGGGTGTAACCTGCTCAGTGGGGGGGACTTCCAAGCAAACTGTCGTTGGACTAAACTGTTTGATATGAGCTAGAGAGAGGTGTTATGGTGGGAAGGGAACCTCTGAATATATTTGTTCAGGATAAATGCAGTATTTTGATGTGATGGAGTCATATAGTTAAAATTAGATTTCTTTTATCAATGGTGGGCTGGCATTTATTCGTTGTTGTTTTTTCACAGTAGGTGTTAATTTGTTGCTCTGCAAACATATTTCACTGTTAAGGTGAACATGATTGAGGTAAAATGCTCCTCTAGCTGGAAGGGTTGGTCATGCATTGATCAGTAGCTTGGTTGGAAGTATGTTAATATCAAGTTGTACAAATGGGCCGTGCTCTGTGAAAAGGGGTTTAATGCATGTGCGTAAAGTGTTGTCCAAGATAAGCCTGTGCAGTCTGCACAGGCCAATTAGGGACAACACTTTCCACTTGTATGATATTTTTTGTCTTCTTAGCAAAAAACCAGTTATGGCAAAAAGTGCACGACTCTTTATTCACATCCATTAGACCCCCTTTTCACAGAGCATGGCAAATTCAAATAAATTTCGTGATACCAGTGATGTTGGGCAAATTATACTGCAATGTCAATTAATTAACTAAAGGGGTATCACATTCAATAATGCTTTTGTTAATTCTCTGTTCTTTAATTACTTTTTTCCAGTTAAGAGAAGTAGTTGTACAAAAATGTGAAGTCTTGTAAAGATATTCAAGATTAGGCTTGCTAGCCTTGTATTTGATTGATTATTGTTTTCATTACTTTTTAACTTTGCAATGTCTCATGTTCTTTTCAAGTATACCAAATTGTGTTAGATTGCATTTAAAATCAGCATATGTGATATTAAATTGATCAAATGATGGTTTTAGATTGGTAAGCCAGTACAGATTCTCATCAGTCACCTTCATAATTGATGTTCGTAAGAAAAAATAATTTACTTGATGAAGTGCGTTTGCAAGTAAATTGTTATTTGGTAATTGTAAATTGTAATTTTGATTGTGAGTATCTAGGGGTTCGTAAGTGTATGATACATTGAAATTTTCTACTTTTTTGCAAGGATCAAATAAATTAAGTGGAGTTTAAATTCTTGGTTATTTTTGTTAAATTTTTATTAAATGTTAGTCAGATGTGTCAATTTAGACAGGGATGGCGATTTAGATATAATTACATGCTTCTTTACTCTTGAAACTGTACTCGATATTTATTACCTAATAAGTTTATAAATCAGCAGTTTGTTATGTTTCTGTCAAATGTTGTGCATATGAACCTTTCATGGCAGAGGCCTTTCAATTGATGGAGAAACTTGCTATATTTCTATTATTTATTTGTCAGAATACAGATTACAGATATTTTTCCTTTGAAAATGTTAAATGAGGTTTCTTTAAACAGTGTGTGCTTGTCTATTATTGCGCTCAAAATCAGGGAGCAATTTATAATAATGGATGTGCTATGTTTTATTTAAAACCTTATGTGTTTGCAAATGTTGTGTTTTTGCAAGAATATAAATATGAATTTAATGTTTCGTTGCTATATTTATGTACTCCAAAATAATTCTATCACTTAAATTCACATTTGTGTACATTCAAACTGCGAGTGATTGTTATGACTACAAATTCGGAGACACTTGTCCGTTCTTGCCTCCTAACCTTTCCCGAGTCTTAATTTAAGCATTCACTATTATTAAGCAACTTCTAATTACTCGCCACATTCACTTTGAAATAATGAACACACAAAAATCATGCCACCATCTCAAAGGTCAAGGTCACACTTGGCGGTAAGTTATGGTAATACAACTGCTTATTCAGACATTGCATTCAGCATAAGTTAGGGAAATTTTACATTATTAAACCCCCAAAAACGAAGTTTAGGGGGGTATATAGGAGTGAGCATGTCTGTCGGTCTGTCTGTCGTATTAAGTGTCCGCTCTCTAATTAAGTTGTTTTCATCCGATGTTCACCAAACTTTGTCAGATGTTGTTTCTACATGATGTCTAGGTCAAGTTCGAATATGGGTCATGTCGGGTCAAAAACTAGGTCACGAGGTCACTTAGTGCGTTTTAAACATTGAGCATGATGTCCGCTGTTTTTTGTGAAAACAACATGCCAAATATTCTATGCCCATGCGGCATGTGAGGGTATTCGTCACGTCTGTGACAAAGCTCTAGTTACATGCAACAAATGACCTCTGTCTATAACGCATAGGTCAAGGTCATAACACGTCGGTCATCGAATTGGAGCATAAGACAATGTGTTATTTATACTGTTTATGTCGTTCAAATCTTTGACTTTCAAAATAGCGCTGTTACATTCTTGACATTTGGTATAGTGTGATCTGTGTGCATGATCAACGGGGTTTACACACGGGCTGGACAGAATGTAAACACAAGGATTAAAAATTTATTTTTGCAAATATCTCAAGTCATTAGAATATATTTGCAAAAATCGTTTGTGCATACAATAAGTTTTTCTTCAGTTTGTGTCGATATCTTTTTAGAATTAATCCTTGAATACGTCTGAAATCGGTGCCAAAAGTTCACGAGTGCAGCTTAACCATGTACATGAATGTTGTACACATCGACTTTTCGGCCAAAAAATAAAGAAATTTTGATGTACATGTACTTCACATTGCCATAAGCAGCATACACAACTGTCTTTCATGTAGTTGAAATTCTAAAGAAAAATCGTTTTTAACAGTTATTTGAAACAAAGCACCACTTACCGGTGAGTTTACATCCATTTACGTTTAATTGTGGACCCCACAAAGTCGCGTGATCTTGCACCCCTTGTGGTGCATTCATTATTGCTGTATTAAAGCAGAGGGATTTGCCTCTTTTGCTGCTGAGTGGTATATGACATAGATCGTACTTGGACACTAAATGGACATTTTCTGCAGTTTCAATGTTCTGTCAAGGCCATTACATCGCGTATGCTATTTATTGCTTTCAGTATTTCGGACTATGAAATTTGTTTTAACCCATTTATGCCTCGCGTCTAAAACACGGCATTGACAAACAGCGTAGCCCCAGATGAGACGCCGCATGATGCGGCGTCTCATCTGGATCTGCTCTGGTTGCTTAAAGGAATTTCTGTAAGAAATAATCTAAATATAGAAATAAATATACTGGACATCTCTAATTATGGAAATAAATTGATCCAATTTAGAAGGATGGGATAGTCCACTAAGCATAAATGGGTTAAGAAAAAACAACGTGCAGTTACCGATACACCGTTGGCCTGGCTGTGCACGTCCGACGAAAACACGCGTTTTGGTCATGCATGCGATTATTACATCTAGTGACCCTCAACTTTGGCACATGATCAGGGGCCGTGGGGGCCTTGGCCTCAATACTAGCCAGTCATACGCTGAACTGCTGCGCTATGCATACGTACCGGGTGCCATTATGTCTGACAGAGATGATAAAATAAAGCAATTAACACGTTACCATAATTTACAGCTGATATTATGATGCATATTAGAGATGCCATGTAAAGTCATCCTTCGTTTGAACGCACAGGCACTCGGCATTAGCTTCAACCCTCCCCCAGCTGCTACACCCCCCCACCCCCGAAATAAAAAGTCATCAAAATCGCCTATTTGTGATTCACAATAACAAATCAAAACAAGACTATTGCCAAGCAATATATGTCCCCAACCGGCTCCACCATTGTCAGAAAGTCCACCATTGTCAGATTTTGTTGTTGTTTTTTTTTTTTTTTTTTTTAAATATTTGTTGCAATAACAATCAGAATGTTTGACGTATGAACAAAATAAAATGACGTGCATATTGTCCATATTGCCATCTATCCATGTTTCAAGTTTCATAAAAAAAATATGAAGAACTTTTAAAGTTATCGCAGGATCCAGAAAAAACACCTTTTTCAGCAGTATTTCTAGTCTATTTGTTGCCATAGCAACCAGAATGTTTGACGTAGGAACAAAATGAAATGACATGCATAATTTCCATGTTGCCATCTATCCATGTTTCAAGTTTCATGAAAAAATATGAATAACTTTTAAAGTTATCGCAGAATTCAGAAAAAAACACACCATTTTCAGCAGTATTTCTAGTCTATTTGTTGCCATAGCAACCAGAATGTTTGACGTAGGAACAAAATGAAATGACATGCATAATTTCCATATTGCCATCTATCCATGTTTCAAGTTTCATGAAAAAATATGAAGAACTTTTAAAGTTATAGCAGTATCCAGAAAAAAACACCATTTTCAGCAGTATTTCTAGTCTATTTGTTGCCATAGCAAGCCGAATTTTTGACGTAGGAACAAAATGAAATGACGTGCATAATGTCCATATTGCCATCTATCCATGTTTCAAGTTTCATGAAAAAATATGAAGAACTTTTAAAGTTATAGCAGGATCCAGAAAAAAACATTTTCAGCAGTATTTCTAGTCTATGAGTTGCCATAGCAAGCCGAATTTTTGACGTAGGAACAAAATAAAATGACGTGCATAATGTCCATATTGCCATCTATCCATGTTTCAAGTTTCATGAAAAAATATGAAGAACTTTTAAAATTATCGCAGGATCCAGAAAAAAACACCATTTTCAGCAGTATTTCTACTCTATTTGTTGCCATAGCAAGCCGAATTTTTGAGGTAGGAACAACATGAAATGACGTGCATAATGTCCATATTGCCATCTATCCATGTTTCAAGTTTGATGAAAAAATGTGAAGAACTTTTTTAGTTATCGCAGGATTCAGAAAAAACACCATTTTCAGCAGTATTTCTAGTCTATTTGTTGCCATAGCAACCATAATTTTTAACGTAGGAAAACAATGAAATGACGTTCATAATTTCCATATTGCCATCTATCCATGTTTCTAGTTTCATGAAAAAAATATGAAGAACTTTTAAAGTTATCGCAGGATCCAGAAAAAAATACCATTTTCAGCAGTATTTCTAGTCTATTTGTTACCATAGCAAGCAGAATTTTTGACGTAGGAACAAAATGAAATGACGTGCATAATATCCATATTGCCATCTATCCATATTTTAAGTTTCATGAAATAATATGAAGAACTTTTCAAGTTATCGCAGGATTCAGAAAAACACCATTTTCAGCAGTATTTCTAGTCTATTTGTTGCCATAGCAAGCAGAATTTTTGACGTAGGAACAAAATGAAATGACGTGCATAATGTCCATATTGCCATCTATCCATGTTTCAAGTTTCATGAAAAAATATGAAGAACTTTTAAAGTTATCGCAGGATTCAGAAAAACACACCATTTTCAGCAGTATTTCTAGTCTATTTGTTGCCATAGCAACCATAATTTTTGACGTAGGAACAACATGAAATGACGTGCATAATGTCCATATTGCCATCTATCCATGTTTCAAGTTTCATGAAAAAATATGAAGAACTTTTAAAGTTATCGCAGGATCCAGAAAAAACACCATTTTCAGCAGTATTTCTAGTCTATTTGTTCCTATAGCAACCAGAATGTTTGACGTAGGAACAAAATGAAATGACGTGCATAATATCCATATTGCCATCTATCCATGTTTCAAGTTTTATGAAAAAATATGGAGAATTTTTTAAGTTAACGCAGGATCCAGAAAAAAAACACCATTTTTAGCAGTATTTCTACTCTATTTGTTGCCATAGCAAGCAGAATTTTTGAGGTAGGAACAAAATGAAATGACGTGCATAATGTCCATATTGCCATCTATCCATGTTTCAAGTTTGATGAAAAAATGTGAAGAACTTTTTAAGTTATCGCAGAATTCAGAAAAAACACCATTTTCAGCAGTATTTCTAGTCTATTTGTTGCCATAGCAACCAGAATTTTTAACGTAGGAAAACAATGAAATGACGTTCATAATTTCCATATTGCCATCTATCCATGTTTCTAGTTTCATGAAAAAAATATGAAGAACTTTTAAAGTTATCGCAGGATCCAGAAAAAAATACCATTTTCAGCAGTATTTCTAGTCTATTTGTTGCCATAGCAAGCAGAATTTTTGACGTAGGAACAAAATGAAATGACGTGCATAATATCCATATTGCCATCTATCCATATTTCAAGTTTCATGAAAAAATATGAAGAACTTTTAAAGTTATCGCAGGATTCAGAAAAACACACCATTTTCAGCAGTATTTCTAGTCTATTTGTTGCCATAGCAAGCAGAATTTTTGAGGTAGGAACAAAATGAAATGACGTGCATAATGTCCATATTGCCATCTATCCATGTTTCAAGTTTGATGAAAAAATTTGAAGAACTTTTTAAGTTATCGCAGGATTCAGAAAAAACACCATTTTCAGCAGTATTTCTAGTCTATTTGTTGCCATAGCAACAATAATTTTTTACGTAGGAAAACAATGAAATGACGTTCATAATTTCCATATTGCCATCTATCCATGTTTCTAGTTTCATGAAAAAAATATGAAGAACTTTTAAAGTTATCGCAGGATCCAGAAAAAAATACCATTTTCAGCAGTATTTCTAGTCTATTTGTTGCCATAGCAAGCAGAATTTTTGACGCAGGAACAAAATGAAATGACGTGCATAATATCCATATTGCCATCTATCCATATTTCAAGTTTCATGAAAAAATATGAAGAACTTTTAAAGTTATCGCAGGATTCAGAAAAACACACCATTTTCAGCAGTATTTCTAGTCTATTTGTTGCCATAGCAAGCAGAATTTTTGACGTAGGAACAAAATGAAATGACGTGCATAATATCCATATTGCCATCTATCCATGTTTCAAGTTTCATGAAAAAATATGAAGAACTTTTAAAGTTATCGCAGGATTCAGAAAAACACACCATTTTCAGCAGTATTTCTAGTCTATTTGTTGCCATAGCAACCATAATTTTTGACGTAGGAACAACATGAAATGACGTGCATAATGTCCATATTGCCATCTATCCATTTTTCAAGTTTCATGAAAAAATATGAAGAACTTTTAAAGTTATCGCAGGATCCAGAAAAAACACCATTTTCAGCAGTATTTCTAGTCTATTTGTTCCTATAGCAACCAGAATGTTTGACGTAGGAACAAAATGAAATGACGTGCATAATATCCATATTGCCATCTATCCATGTTTCAAGTTTTATGAAAAAATATGGAGAATTTTATAAGTTATCGCAGGATCCAGACAAAACACCACTTTCAGCAGTATTTCTAGTCTTTTTGTTGCCATAGCAACCAGAATTTTTGACGTAGGAACAAAATGAAATGACGTACATAATTTCCATATTGCCATCTATCCATGTTTCAAGTTTCATGAAAAAATATGAAGAACTTTTAAAGTGATCGCAGGATCCAGAAAAACAACATTTTCAGCAGTATTTCTAGTCTATTTGTTGCCATAGCAAGCAGAATTTTTGACGTAGGAACAAAATGAAATGGCGTGCATAATGTCCATATTGCCATCTATTTATGTTTTAATTTTCATGAAAAATTATGAAGAACTTTTTAAGTTATCGCATGATCCAGAAAAAACACCATTTTCAGCAGTATTTCTAGTCTATTTGTTGCCATAGCAAGCAGAATTTTTGACGTAGGAACAAAATGAAATGACGTGCATAATGTCCATATTGCCATCTATCCATGTTTCAAGTTTCATGAAAAAATATTAAGAACATTACAAGTTATCGCAGTATCTAGAAAAGTGTGACAGACTGACGGACTCACAGAGCGCAAACCATAAGTCCCCTCCGGTGAAACCGGTAGGGGACTTATAAAGCGAGTACATACATAATATTAGCAAAAAAAAATATAATCGACTTACTTTTGTGGTGTTATTGTGTATAGCAAATGATGGCGAATTTTGAGGGTTTTGGGAGGGGGAAAGCATCTAAGATGGGGGGGGGGGGGGTGTTAGCAGCTAATGCCGAGTGCTTGTGTTTCAACCAAGGGCGTTTTTAAACCTCTTTGGAGTATACGCCTAGACGCTGTGGGGGTCCGGGGCATGTTTCCCCGAAAAATCATTTCCCCTTGGATGTCGGAGTGTAATTAAAACCTATATCTACCGGATTTTCCGACTTTCTGAAACACCAATCACGTATTGTCTTAGTTATGCCTTCAGATGTTATACCACAGTCAGAAATAGAGACCGATCAGCGGACGACGTCTTTCCGCTAATCGGACTGGCGCCCGGTCGATGGTCGCACGGACACCGGATCATTTTGTACCATCGGGCGGCGTCCGGATTAATTTTAATTCTTACTTTAAATTTACCCGACGTCGGGCCCGGGAAGGAATCGATTTGAGATCGAAAGAAGATCGGACGATCAACGCACGGTTATCGCCCGGCGATCGCCCGACATCGGATTAATTGTACGGGTATCGGAAAAAATCAAATTTTATCCCATCATCAGACGTGCATTGTCGAAATAAACCACTGTGGAATAAATTTTCCTCTATTTCAGCAGTGCTGAAATATAGCTGTCACGCGCGGCGAAGAATGTTCATTTTACTCGGAATCAACTATAAAGTTATCATTTTTAGTAAAATCGAATCAGATTCAACAAAACAAACAATTTGATACCAAGATATAATATATTTTTAACACATAATGCAACTCAAAAAGCAAATAAACATTATTTACAAATATTAAGTGCGCGTACTCGTGACGTCATTATTAACACGTCATACGACACAAAGCATGTTGTTTCACGCTAAAAATGCAGTTGTTTAGTGTCTTTTTTTTCCATTATTTCTTAAAAATCTGGGACGTAGAGCTATGATAAACAGAAAAACAGGTTTGTTATTGATCTTTTTGTAATGTATTAGGCTCGACACGATTAAAATAATGAAACAATGTTTGCTTAAAATATCTTTGGGATTTTCCGTCTTGTTCGATTTTCCTATTCTATTTTTAAAGAAATATTTTACGACTAAGAAAATTGATGGGATAAATCGAATACTAGGTCGGTGCCAAATAAAGCAAAGTTTATCTTGCTCGGCACGAAAATCTGAACCACTCGCCAAGGCTCGTGGTTCAGATTTTCTAAGCCTTGCAAAATAAACTTTGCTTTATTCAGCACCGACCTAGTATTCTCTATATATCACAGGGGCACGCTGACTGACGGAGCTCGTCATGATACACGTTCAACGATATTTATTGGAGTTGCCCTGGAGGGTGGCGACTAGTATGTAATGCATTTTTTTCGCTTATGGGAGGAGAAGTTATTTTACGGATCAATGATATATTTTGTCTTAAGAATATCTTGCATAGTGGTTATTTTTTGTGTAAATTAGTGTAAATAAGTACTGCATTTGTGCCTTTTACATTTATTACAACATTTATTGCCAATAATGCAAAGCTAACTGTTTTAATTAATAACTGATCCACAACTGATCACAGGGGAAAGATCACAGGGACTGGGCAAATGCGCGAAACTTTCTGGTTTTGTATAAAAACAAATGATGTTTTGTATAAAAACAAAACATAATCAATATATATTTATTTTGTGGTTTTTCTAATTTGCTTATTTAGTGGAGAATCAATGTAGTACGATAGTTGACGACCTATCGCGCAAGCAAGTTTATTTGAAGGCGTAGTGGTATGAAAACGTACAATGTATTAACTTCACCAAATAGCAGTACATAAGTGAATAGCTCAGTTGGGAGAGCGTTAGACTGAAGTTGTTTCCTCAACAGTCATCTAAGGGCCCGGTTCAATTCCGGGTTCCGGCACGAACGGAACAGTTCGGCGGCTGACATTTGTTTTCAGTCAGGTTAATAAATATAATAAAGCTTTATTTTATGTAGACATTTTAAAATTCATTTTACTACAATTGGACATTTTTATTAAAATTATTGGATGCAACGTGGTGACAGCGTTAACTAACATTTCTTACATCACTTAAATATCTTATAAAAATTACACGTGTTTTTATAATTACAAATAAATGCAAACAACACATCTATTATCCATGTATTTTTATGGTTGTCTATCATAGGCCTATCCCTACCACATATAGAGCGCGAAGCGCTACACGTATTATTGATTGTAACAATGAGTTGCGATAAAGGAAGCAGCCGCTTATCAAGGAGGAGCTGTGTCCCAGCAACCCGTTTCCCTAGAGTCAAGCACTCATCGGAGTTTTTTTAAGAACCACATATAGAGCGCGAAGCGCAATACGTATTATTATCCAGGTGGTATGGGCCCTTTAGCATTATCCGATCATTATGTCCATAGTTATCTTCCTTAGGATTTGAGAAATTTTGAAATCATTGTTCGAAGTCCAAAATTTTCAACCGATTGTTCCCAAACTTTCACAGGTTTTTTTATCAATGAGGACCCAACCCAAACTCTATATGAGCAATATCGGACCATAAGTCCAAAATTATGTCTCTTTGAATTTAAAAATAAAAGTGAAAAACTGCTTGGTTAGGTGATTATGTCAACATTTTTCATCAGATTCTTTCCAAACTTACAGTGTCTTCATATCAATGAGCATTTTTACCTCATTTAAAATGAGAAACATCGGGACAATAAGTCCAGAATTTTTTCTTTTTAATTTGACAACATAAACAATTTCCACTTGTTTAAAAGATTTCACAACTTTCGTCTGAATCTTTCCAAACTTGTTAAGTGTTATATCAGTATTACTCGAACCCTATTGAAAATGATGAATATCGGAGCAATAAATCTATTATGATCTTTTACTGATTTTCAAAGTATTGTGAAATGCAGCTTCTTTATACAATTTACAGTTTTCATTCTTTTTTTTCAAACTTTTACAGTGTATTCATATTAATGAGTACTCAACCCCTATCGTAAATGAGCAACGTAAGAATAAGTTCAGAATCATCTCCCCTTGAAGTTGAGAAAAATATGAAATTACGCTTGCAAGATGAAGCAGATTGTTTAAAACCTACACAGTTCTGTTCCATTAATGAAAACTGCACACGGATACCAGTAAAAAAGGAAACCAATGTAAATAAAATGAACTATGAAATATTTGGGGGTTACAACACAAAATCATAGATAATGGTTATTTGGGGGTTATAACACATCATAAATAATGGTTATTTGGCGGTTATAACACAAAATCATAGATAATGGTTATACCAGTATCTTTTTCTATTTTGTTTTAAATAATCGGTCAATATATTAATATTTACAGTAGAAAAAAAATCGTCCCATGTAACTTCATTGATTGCCTTTTACACTGAAATTCCCGACGCCCTTTGATGCTTTGCATCAATACTTATCTTGTTACTTGAGTTGAATACCTAAAATATATGAACTAAATACACCAATGTGTTACTTTAACGTTTTTATGATGTAGTGTCAATATAACTACCTTCTGTATTAGTAGGTCGCCCAGTTCCCTGAATCTTTGTTTCACTAGAATGCTATACACAGCAGAGATCGCAAGAAAAAGTTCGGTAAATTAAAAACGTCATCAATAATTGAGCAAGCGAGACAACTGACACCAGACTGCCAGTTAGCAGTGTACGTTCAAACAAAACTTGTTACACTGTTGCCCCTATTGAATTCAGTAAGGTATGCACATTATTTTTGGACAAGTTCACTGGCTTTTGTGCAATTTTCTTTGGCAGCCTGTTCAGTTTTTGTATAGGTCCAAAGACAAATATCTCAGTTTTTGTATAGGTCCAAAGACAAATATCTCCATGTAATGACAAGGGCAGATTTTTTTTAGAGAACTGACAAGCAGTGTAGTACATGTATCTCTTAAGATATTGTGTAAATTGTTTAAAATATAATAACAGTGTACTGACACTATAAATATCAAGATAAGCAAGAAACGATACAAATAATGAAGTTTGCTTCGTATGTTCTTAAGTGAAATTCACAGAAGCAGTACTTGATATTCTTAACACTTTTGAAATCTGCACATTATGGGCCAGTCCTGCATCCATGTGGGTAACACGGGTATTGGTAGTTTATCAGATGTACCATGTATTACCATGGTCATTCTACATTATAGGAAAAATGTTGATGTTGTTTTAGCATTTATGTGACAAACTTTGTTTCAAAATAAATTACATTTAAAGACCGTATGATTACTGTTAATTCATCTTTCAAATGTGACTGTATTCACACGCGAAGCAATACAAAGCCGTTGAGGATTTCGTAGCTGTAGATCATAAGAGAAATAATTGTTTGTTAAAGTGAGAAAAGAATGAGAATGTAAACATATACATTCCGCATAGTCCATACAATTCTTACGTAAATAAAAAGGAAATAACTAAATTACATTCACATGTGCTTTATGGTGGTGTACTTTGGGGGGTCGCCACCATTACACCATTGGCCTTCACGAAAGAGAACACGCGTATTTGGACTTATAAAAGCCATGAAGAAAAAACGATACGTGAGCGCGTTTGAACACCGATTTCATAATGTATTTTTTGCTTTGATTAAAAAATAGCATTAATTCGATTAAAATTTCCAGTCTACAAAAGGCAACTTGGCAGCTGCTTTCGCAATGTTCTCGCCTTAATGATGTCGTCAGTGACGTCGCACTGACAACGCTGTCAGAAATATTGCCATCTGGTAAGAAAACAGTATACACTTATTTTATTGATGCGCGGTGAACAGTCAAAACTATTTCCCAATTATCAGGGATGACTTTGGTACTAAATGTCAGCCCTGATACCGAGGGAAAACAGTTTTGACTGTTCACCAAGCATCCATGAAATAAGTGTTTTATTACCTGATCAAATTTCCAACATAGAAATAACAGCAAACTAAATTTTTATTTACACACAACAGTAATCGATGAAATAAATAATTTTGACTGTTTAATTGTAAAATGACGTCATTTTTTCGACGAAATGACGTCATTATTCCAGCGGGCAACAGTTCAAACTGTTGACCGGTCAACAGTTCGATATTCACCGGTAACAGTTTAAAACATTGCAAATTTCTTTTTCTACGAGGAAATAGCAAAAAATAATTAATTATCATTTATATAAGACATCAGGTAATAAAGAAAACTGTTACGCTAAGATCGGCGTAGGACTGTTCACCATTGATGCCATCGCTGTGTTGTAGATCCCAACGGTGCCTAATCGTATGCCGGGGATTAAGGTCACCGGACGTACCTTTAGCAAGCAAAAATGAGAAAACGAGCATGCACTTACCCATAATTTATGAAGAAATTCTATTACAGCAAGTACGAAATTTCCGGTGAACAAGTGGCACATGGACCGCTGCTTCCGGTGTAGTATTGCCGGTATGGTGACATGTTGAAATCACTTTGCATGTTACCGTCGTGCAAGAGATTGAGAAATGGTTAGGCCTCTCTTTTCGGATGATAATTTTCGGATATTTTAGATATTGCATATGTTATTACAGCTATATTATGGTATACGGGTGTGTTCGGTCACACTTCTACTGTATATTCAATTTGAAAAATAAACGACGAAAACAAGAAGTATGAAGAAGAAAATAATGACTGACATTTCCTCTGAAAATAATGTAAATCGTGGTATATGTGGTTGGAAAAAAAATGCATTGCAATACGTTCAGTTTTTAATGGTAAACCATTGCCTTATAGCTGGTTTAATAAGAAATAAAAATACGGTTCAAGCCGAATATGTACGTTCAATATTAGAAATATTAATAGCAATGCATTTCGGCTTTTCTACTTAGTTTAACTTAATGATAACATAGTTCCTTATTTGGTTTGAGTATTGAATACGGAAATGGTTCATTATTCTTTATTCATTCCCTTACCAAACAAATCAATTAAATAAGCCAAAAGAGACTAATAAATGAATGAAAATGTTTGCAAACTATTGCCAATGTAGGTTCATTATAAAACATATTAATTTCAGTACATTTCTACTTTGTGTTACTTTTATGTAATGAGAAAGCAGTTCGTTGTCGGTGTAAATAAGGAAAAATAAATTATGTTCGTATTCCTTATTTTAATACAAGAGCACCGCATAACGGGTGCCACGCTTGGCTGCGAAAGCTTGTCAGATTTTTTTTAGAGTTCACAGTGACCTTGACCTTTGACCTAGTGACCCAACAAGAGATGTGTTTGTCAGAAACACAATACCCCCTACTGCGCCGCATTGAAATAAAATTTCTATTTATCATTTGGCAGGTATAGAAATCATCTCCCTTTAAATGTTATTACTTACTTGAATTTTGTCCAATCCAAGGGGGTGGGGGGGGTCTCAGAGTCAATTATGACCATGTCAGGCATCACTGACAACCAAGGCCTGTGGTTTAAAAGGGATCATAACCAGAGTTGATCATGTATCTATGGACATAAGTCCACAGGTATGTAATGGACATCAAAGAAATTATAATTATATCATTTAAATAAAATCAATCATTTTGGTTATAAATAATCAAAATAATAAATCTGTACAGTAACTGTGAAAAGAACTTCAATTCTTGGTAAGGAAATATATAATATGAGATTTACAATTATATAAATTACTTCCCTTGAAAAAAATTGCCTGTAACAAATCTCTATTTTTAGTAGCAAATAATTAAAAGCCACTATACTGTGACTGTAGATTCACCACTCAAAATGTGCAGCTCCATGAGATACACATGCATGCCAAATATATAAAGTGACTTTGTTCAATATTGAATAATTTTCTCCCTTTTTAAAGCTTATTACTTCCCTTAAATCTGTATTTGTTACCATAGACCGTAAAGGATGACCTTGACCTTTTATTCCCTTAAATCTGTATTTGTTACCATAGACCGTAAAGGATGACCTTGACCTTTTACCACAATGTGTTTGTCAGAAACACAATGCCGCCTACTGCGCCGCTTTGATTTATTTAACAAAAATATATACCTGGACAGGTCAGATAACTATGTCCATTTAAAGCTTATTACTTCCCTTGACTTTGTTTTTTCGACCCAAGACCTTGAAGGATGATGTTCACCTTAAAATTTTACCACTCAAAATGTGCAACTCCATGAGATACACATGCATGCCAAATATCAAGGAGCTATCTTAAATATTAAAAAAGTTATGGCCAATGTTACGGTTTTAGCACGACGCCTACGGCGGACTTCGGACGGCGGACGACGGGCTGGCCATGACAATAGCTAGGGTTTTCTCCGAAAACAGCCTCGCTAATAATAAGGACCTGCCATATAAATGTACCATATATAAATGAACATTATTGTACATATATGTTTGATATTAAAAATATTTATTGCGATACCGATCCACTTTGTTTTATTTAATGATAGCCGAGTTTATAATTCAGTTTGAATAAAGTATACGAAAATTGCTTCCTATTCCTTATTGAAATCTAATAAGAAACTTGCATGTTATTACTAAAAAATATAATTAAAGATAAACAAAGCGACCACTAAAACAATGAAAATCATTGTAAATGTAGGCTTGTTATCATAAATAAGCATTGCAGTACATTCCTGTTTTTTTGTATATTTAGTGATAACCTTATAATAACCTGATAATCTAACTTAAAAAGTAAATTGAAATGAACCGAAGAATGTTACATATCAATGAAAATCATTGATTGTTTTGGTGTTTTTGTGTGTTATGGTGGGTACGGGTCCGTTTTACTACGGTCGAATACGGAAAGATGTCGAAGGAACAGATCATATCATTTAAGATCAAAACACTGTATATAGGCACAAGCAGCTGGTCAAATTTCAGTGTATATAATTATAAAAAAAATACAAGTTCTATGTATAAGATTACAAAACAAACATAATGTATAAACATGTATAACAGTATATACTGTACAAGTATGCACAAAAAGCATACAAATATATTAAATATCAATGTAAAACGGTGAGAAAAAAAACGTATAAATATGTACACGTGTATATCAGTAAATCTGTACAAAAAATATGCACAAAAAATGTGCAAAATGTATAAGTTAATTGCAAAAGTAATCAATGTACAACATGAACAGCTTTGTAAATAGATTGTAAATCAAAATGATATGTATATAAATAGTTTGCACGCGTATATATACAAATGAAAGACTCAGGGGCGCGTGAGGAACAAATTGTAACATTCGTTAAAAAAAATCGCAAAATTCGTTATTTTTTTCTATATTTACAGGCGCAATTAATACATTATTCATTATATATGAAAATCAGATCAACAAGTATTAACACATACAAAATATCACAAATATACCTTTTTAAAGCGATTGTTCTCTAAATTATCTCTTTTGTTTTACATGATACGAAGTTCAAGTACGAGTGTATTTTCTTTCCGTCTTGTCGCTAGTTATATTTAAGTTTATCCCCAAACACTTGACAATCATTTTTTAATAATACCACTTCAAGTTATTTAAAATATACTAAAATAATTCATTGTAAACAAAACACCAGATCAGTCATGCAAAGGTGTCATAACGCCGCTATATGACGTCACAAATGCAGTTTCCAGATATTCAGGACATCGACGACCTCACTGGCAGACGGCCGGTCGAGAGGGTTCGCGGTCCAGCACTGAGCATAAAGGTCCTTGTAGCTGAGCTCGAACGGATCCGTCTCCGCGGGGCTCATATCCGGTGGACGCATACCGTTTGCGACGACGGCGAAAATGACGACATGCTGGTTCTGGTTGCAGAATGGCGTCTCGCGGCTCTTCAGTTGCCACAGGGTTATTCCAAAAGAGTACACGTCTGCTTTGAACGTCGGCGGCTCGCCGCGTAGCAGTTCCGGTGCACGATATGCGAAGGTTCCCGTAAGGATCGACCGGTTTGTTGGACTCACAACACCAGTGTCAATTTCCACTTTTTGCGAGCAGCCGAAGTCGCCCACTTTGCAGTTGTCGTCGTCCGTTATAAGAATGTTCGCGGGCTTAAGGTCCAAATGCGCCACCTTGTGTTTGTGGGCGTACGCGAGAGCGCTGGCGATCTGGATCGCGAACTTCAAGCGCCTCTCATTCGCAATGACTTCCTCTGAGTCACTGAGAAGCTTGTACAGGTTCGAGAAACCGACGTACTCCATGATAATCCAGGCGCCCTCATCGAACTTGTCGATGTGCGTGGCGGCCAGTGTCCTCACGATGTTCGGGTGATTGAACCTCATCACATGCAGCTCCGCCTTGAAGCTTTCGATCTGAGCGGCGGGGTTCTTCGTGTACTTGTGCATCACCTGAACATCATATAACCCGCGTTATTAGTATTTTATCATAAGGCAAATATATATAAAAAAAAACATGGCTTCAGGTATTTTTTTTTAATATTCTTAAAAATAGTCGAAACAGTCGATGCCTTCAATTTCGGTATCGTTTTTTATTATCTGATACACAACGAACAGTCAAACAAGTTTTCTTTATTTAGTAGAGTTTTGATGAAATGTAAACTAGAATTGCGTGAGTTATTTATGGCTAACATACCGGTAGTATCGCATTTTACGCTCGAAAAATCTTTAACATGTTTTCTAAGGACACTGGCTTAAGTCGATAAATGACTAATGTTCGATCGGTCAATTGTGTTCATCTTGACATCTTACCATAATATGCCTTACGAGTTACCAGTATCGCCAGCGTTTTTATTATAAATTCTTAAGTTAGAAGTGAAAACAAGGAAAACAAATCGGGTGGATGTGTACTTACTTTAATTGCGACCTTCTGCTTCTGGAAAATGCCCAGATAGACGGAGCCAAACCCACCAGCGCCCAAAACACGTCCCAGTTCAAAGTCGTCTTTGTTGATCGTCTTAGATGCTGTAAAGTCGTCGCGAAATAGCGACTCTGGCATTTGACAGTCACGAATAAGTGTGTCACTTTCAGTTAATATGCTTGGCAGACTTTCAGTCGATTTTATATCGGCACTACTTCCGGCAAGACTTAGGTTTTGGAATCTGTCAATAAATCCAAACTTTGTGTGCTTCAGCAGCAGATGGCGCACTCTTGGACTGACGTGCGTAACACTGAGAACGGAATTGACGTTGATGTTGTTGTTAACGTCGGAGATTTTTGCCTGCAGGACAACGTTTGAGTGTTGCCGCTGTAGAGTATGGCGAGATTTTTGTCTCTGTAAGCAACTATGTTTGTTAATATTCCGTAATGTAGATTGTCTATGCAAATTTCCTCGGGAACTTTGCCTCTCCAACATTTTGCACAGTTCGTTTGATATGTTCGATTTACTTTTGACGTGTCCAGTTTAACATTCACCAAACTAAAACAACACACAATAACAGAATGATAATTATCCTAAAACCTTTGTACCATTGCATTTGCAGTCAGTTTTTTGAGTGAGCGAACTCAGCCATATTTTATTCGCGCATTTTTTAGACTGGTCGATAGGCAAAAATAGGTTTTCGATTTCGTTACATAATTGAACTCAATTTACTGTTATATTCAGCCACACACAAAGAAGTCAATAAAATGTGTTATTTGCATATACACAATTTATAAATATCGATTGGTGACGCTTTTAATCGAGTGTTTTTGTTTTGTTTTGTATTACCTATCATAGGTCAATAAGATTAGATCTGGAACCAGTCTACGGTTACCGTAACATGCGTGGTCGCGAAGTGTTGCCCATCATCCTACTTATCAGACCAGAAATTCACACTGCACGGAGACAAAACTTAATTTAGCCCTATTTATTATCTATACGCATTGTTAAAGATTTTTCTGGACATTTATATAAAAAAAAAAAACCACCAACGTATTAAAAGCTTTCAGTAGTAACTAAGACTTACAGTTGACCGTCACATGTTTTGCCCAGGTTTCACTCGCAGGTGATGATCTTTCTAATACCCAAAGGTATTAATCGCATGAATGCATTTCATAAAGCGGGAATATTATTTCCACCGCAATGCTGACCGTGTTATTAACAAATAGATGACCACAATACGCTTGAATATGTTATATAGGATTGCCTAGAGTTGCTTCCCCCTTACAGTACGTTATTTGCGTGTAGTAAGACAGAAACAAGACACAATGTAGGACGACACCTTAAACCTTTTCAGTTTGTCAGATTGTGATTGTTGTTGTCACTGGATTGAACGCTGCTTCTTCATTTCCTTTTGTCGAATATTAACTGAAAATGATCTGACCAGAAATGGAAGAGAATGCTAAGTCGAAATGCAGGGTACAAGAATCACATCTGAGTCTTCGATAGTATATGATTTCGATACGTAGTTATTCCTCATTGTTTGACTATTTAGACAGCAGCGGCAACTATTGTATTCCAACTCGTAATTAATTGATGGAGGACGCAACGATATGTATCATAGTACAAGTACGATAACTCTTTTAGGGTATTTCTGTAGATATTGCTTTTCGAGCAAAGCGGGTTTTGGCTACCGAGTAAAAGAAATTTGTTTGTGCGCACTATTGTCTGGCGAATAAAACTAAATATATGGAAGGAATACAATTAATACTTTAATATATGGGCCGAGCTCCGTGAAAAGGGGGTTTAATGCATGTGCGTAAAGTATCGTCTCATATAAGCATGTGCAGTCCGCACAGGCTAATCAGGGACGGCACTTTCCGCTTTTATGATTTGTATCGTTTCAAGAAAGCCGTTTCTTAGCAAAAATCAAGTTTAGGCGGAAATTGTCGTCCCTGATTAGCCTGTGCGGACTGCACTTGCTAATCTGGGACGACATTTTACGCACATGCATTAAACCCCCTTTTCACAGAGCGCGGCTCATATTAATTCATGTAATCATGATCGCATGTTGCAAGGCACCCAATGTTACCTTTACAATTTACGGGTTGTTGACCTGCAGTTTAATTTTATGGAGCGAATTATACCTCTATAAGAATTGTAGGGTTTAATGTGCATGCCCCAAGGAGTAGGAAGCATCAAGTGTTCCACGTGTCCGTTCGTACGTACCAATGCTTTTTTTAAACTCCTTCAATAACTTGAAGAAAAGGGTGTATGGCTCTCAAACTTTCACAATCGAATGACTATAAGGGGTAGCTTATCAAACATTTTTTTGCAGCGATCGTTTTTTGTGTGTGCAGAATTATGGCCCTTTGTATGTTTGGTTTCACAATAGAATATATAGTCCCATCTTTTAAAACGGCTCTTTAACTACTTGGTTTATCTCGCAAAACCATTAATTACTTAATAATCTTAAGGCGGTGTCGATCGGATTTTTGGCTGCCTCAAAATTTGGCAGAATTATGACCATAAGTCTGTTTTTCCACTATATATGTATAGCCACACATGTTTTCAACTCCTCCTCTTAAACTTCTGGACAGATCTTGCTTATACTAGTTGAAAGGAAATATGACTGAGACGAGTTTTGGCAGAATTATGGCACTCTGTCTGATTTTTAACCATGACATATTAAAGTCTCAAAATGTTGCCTTTTGAGTTGCTTGGCGAATTATCCTGAAACTTTCAGTGCTGAATTGATTTAATTTCTAGATAACCATAACGAAATGAATTTGAATGTGACAAGTATTTTGCTTAATTATGTCCCGCTTAATTATGTCCCTTCGTCTTTTTGTTTACGTTATACTACTATATAGGGGCTTTGTCTGTGTCTAAACAAGTTACGGAGTAGTACTATCTCTGAAACATTTTTTACCTGACCTTTAATTATCATTGAGGGCAATTTGAGTATTTTGTTTGTAATATATGACTCGTAAATCATCGTTCCATTAATGAATGATTTACCTTTGATTTACTTTCTTAAGCGGAGCAATCTTTGCTACGTAAGGCATCTTATTTGCCAAGCATACTCTATGCTTCGCATTCAACACTCGAAGATCAGTATAAGTACGTATCTTAACAAAACAGTGAACTCAAACAGTATGCATAATTTACATGATTTATAAGTTGTTCAACTTGGCACAGTTTAACCCATTCATGCCTAGCGTCCTGAAAAAAGGACATTGCAAACAGCGTAGACCCAGATGAGACGCCGCATGATGCGGCGTCTCATCTGGGTCTACGCTGTTTGCTTAAAGGAATTGTAGTAAGTAATATTCTAAACATAGAAATAAATATACTAGACATCCCTAATTTTGGAAATAAATTGATCCAATTTACAAGGATGGGAGAGTCCACTGGGCATAAATGGGTTAAAAAAACAAACTATCAAACAATCGTCATAATCTGGTATTCCATCGCATCTTTTGTTTTAAGTAAGCGACACAAAACATTTAGATGGATACCAGATTACGCAGAAAAATATTCAGTGTTTATTGTGGTTTATAGAATTAAACCGCACATGATACACGTACAAATGTGGCGGAAACATATTCCTCTTTTTGCGGAAAGCGAAACTTTGTTCAGATATGTGGCATACGTGATTTTAGTGTGTGTATCCATACAGTGCGTCTACTCGACCAATCACACTCTAAATTTCAACTACAGGTTGTTATTTGAGAACTATGTCGTCTCGAAAATGGAGTTTCCTGCTAGTGAGTTTAAATTAAGTGGACTACCAAGTTTTTAAAGTATGAAAATACAAGTGTAATGAGTCGAAATGTGATGTTACTATTACGTTCCTTTATGAAAATGCGGATTGTTTGTTTCTGCACCAGTGATTTATTCGTTTCAAATTTAATTTTTCCACCATTTTCATGATGAATGCGTTTCTTTTGTTAATACTCACAGTGACATTCTTTTACTCTTAAAGAGGCCTTTTCACGTTTTGGTAAATTGACAAAATTAAAAAAGTAATTTCAGATTCGCAAATTTTCGTTTAAGTTATGATATTTGTGAGAAAATAGTAATACTGAACATTTACCATGCTCTAAAATATCCATTACATGCATATTTTGACGATTTTAAAACCTGAAAATTATAAGCGTTGCAACGCGAAACGATTGAATAATTTGGAAAGCTCTGTTGTTATATTTGTTTAACTACGAGGATTGCTTATATAAAGTAAAAAAATTACATCCCCTCACAGAATGAGCACGAATGGCCGAGTGGTCAAAGCGGAAGATTTTTTACTCCAGGACTTTAGGGGTCAGTGGTACGAGCCCAGTTGAGGGTTACTTTTTTTTTAAATTGCATTCTTGTTTTTTTTACTGGAGATTTTTAGGTCCAATGTTTACATTTGTCAATATAAAGCATTTAATGATCAACTTCAATATATACCAAAATCTGTGAAAAGGCCCCTATAAAAGTCAAACCTTTCAACTTCCCTTACCTTATTAATATAATTTATTGTTTTATGTTATTCAATGTTGATTTGTAGTTTGTGGATATCTACGTTTTTTAATGATTTCTTAACTTTTAAATGCTCCAGTGAATTCGAAAAAAAATCACACAAACATTAGAGTTCGCATTAAAATGTTCAACTTATGTGTTAACTCCGGATCTACGTGAATCAATGTAATTGTCCATTTAGTAAGCTTAAGTTTTACATAAACGTATCAAACTCAGCTTTTAACCCATTTATGCCTAGCGTCTAGAAAAAAGGCCATGGAAAACAGCGGAGACCCAGATGAGACGCCGCATGAGGCAGCGTCTCATCTGGGTCTGCGCTGTTTGCTTAAAATATTTTCTGTAAGAAATATTCTAAATATAGAAATAAATATACTAGACATCCCTAAGTTTGGAAATAAATTGATCCAATTTAGAAGAATGGGATAGTCTACTAGGCATAAATGGGTTAAGGAACATAACCAATACGTCTTAACTCATACGACGTCAATACACCGTCGTTCCAGACTGCACGGATGGTAATAACGTGATGCGCGCGCATGGTGACGTCTGGACGACAACGGCAGGGTCGTGTGACCGCAGAATCTGCTACGAAAATAAGCGGTCGAACAGGAGATGGCAAATAAATCAAGAGTGTGTTCTTTATTTTTATTAATATTTTATTATTGTTTTATTAATATTGACATAATTATACGAGCCGCGGCTACATTTATGTGATATTTAAAAGAACTTGCGACTCTGTTCTTGTTCAAAATGTATGTATGGCCAGTTTTGTCAGTTGCGGATGTCGGAATATTTCAATTTTGAAATATTATGCAATTTCTAAATCCGCTGTTAACACTCCACAACAGTGAATATTTTTTTTTAATTTGATACATGTTCAATATTGATACACACTTCGTGTATTACATTTCACGCGAGTGATTTAAAGCTTTGATATGAAACATCGTATATATGGCCGCGAAAAAAAATTGCTTTAGGTTGAATATATTTAAAGGTACATGACAGGGCGACGCTTCAGACATAAACAATCCATAAGAAATCATAAATAATGTACGTCGTTTGCAGCTGCCCTCCGCACATAGATTACTTGGACAGGATCAACTGTGCGTACAGGAGCGACTCCACGCAGACCTTTCCTAAGTGTTGTCCGTACCTGTACTGTCAAAACCGGGAGCCAGAAAACACCACGGTGCCGGGTAAGGTCATTCATATTCATAATTGGACCCGCGTTAAGGAAAAACTGGGCAAGATGCATGTGCGTAAATTGCCTTCCCAAATTAACCTGTGAAGTCCGCACAGTCTAGTCAGGGACGACAATTTTCGCCCAGACTTGGTTTTGTTCAGAAGAAATTCCTATCAAAGAAAAATTTTATTCTGAGGAAAGTTCTTTCCGTGTTTAACCTGTTCTGACTGCACATGCCTATCCGTTCCGACACACAGCGAGGCTCTTTTGTTGTATGTCTTACTTAACTGTTCCAATTAGGCCCAATACGTTGCCCATCACTCTGCTGTGAATACCGGGCGACAAAAGACATAAGAGTGCCGAGTAAGTTCAGACTCATCCTTAATGTTAATATCGCCCCACTGGTGCGAAAAAATGTACCATTTGCCACAGGTGGAAGTAACGTACCCAGGATAGTATTTTTTTATTTGTTTTTTAGGAGCCCAATATATTCAAATAAATATATAAAATCATGTTTAATGAGAAAAAAATTGACAAAGAGCAATGAAAAACAATTCCCCACCCTCTGATATTGGAATCTTAACAAGGTCATTAACTAGAATTTATAATAGACATGTCTTCGCGGGCCGCAAAAATGTCAAAAACAGCTTTAATCCAAAGCATCCCTTGATCCTCCTGTGGGCAATTGGACAACCTTTCAAAAAAAGTTAACTTAAAAAAAATCTGTCCAGCCGTAAACTCACAGTCGGTCGACAATCAAGCAATATTTCCAGTCCATTTGTCAACCCGAATAAATGTTCGACAGATTTTAAAACAATATTTTTTAGTTTTTGCCCCTTAATCGATAGCTCGCGTCCTATTCCTTAAAAACAACGAGGCGTGATAAATAATACATGCATATGCAACCACTTAGCCCTAAAAACTTATTCCAATACAATCAGTATGATAAGTATTTTTCATTTATTTACATTTATTAAAACGTCGTTGTTGTTGTTGATTGGATATTGCTGTGCCTGGCTCGGTCAGTGTAATTCACTGGTAAGCTGGGTTCAAGAGCGATGGCTACTTTCGTTTTCAAGTAAATCACATTTAGATTTAAAACAGTTGTTGCAAAGAAAATATAAACTTTTGGAATTAGTTTTAAAGGGTAAAGAACCTACCACGGTATATGGTAAGTTGGGACATAGCATAGTTTGATAATATTCTCAGAGGAGCTAATTACGTGACAAACAAAATGACTACGTCCATGTGAGCGGCATTTAAACAATAAATAACAGTAATAAATGGTATATAACGAAGAAAAATACCCGTCTCGGCATGGACGTCGCCATCTTGTTTGTCACGTGATTACCCCTTATTATTCACTGATTTAATACTTTTTCGCGTCTCAGGGCTTTGCCAGTACCCGTCATGTCGGTAGCAGGACAATGAAAGCGGCACAGTCACTCGTCAATTAGCCGATGCATACCTATTTTGCATGTTCGTAAAACTATACACAGGTTTCCGAAGAGTTGTTCGTACTTTCAATAAATGGAAGGGTAAAACGCCACTTTACCTCATAGGTTTCCGGAACTATTATCAGTACCTCCGTTTTAACTTTGCCCTGTTTAACTTTATAATGCATTTGTGTGTAGAAAACTACCAGAGTGTGTATACCAGGTAGCTTTTTTGTTTGTAAATCATAAAGAACAATTAGTTATAGATACGCTTACAAAGTTTGCTTGTGCAAAACCATTGTCCCGTAACTAACAAAACGTTTCATAAAACAACATTAAGTTAGTTTTACACAGTTTGTGAAATCGAACCCTTTACTTGGACGCCAACAATATCTGCCAATGCAGCTCCGTTTGTCGTTGTCGGCTCAATTATTACTTACAGGTACATCGGGTACTCTAAAGTATACAAAAATGTACCCCGGGTCGCGGAATATTCGCATAAAGGCAGCCGGTCATATTGAGGAGTACTTTTTAGTATATTTTCCGCGACCCGGGTGCTATTTAGTATAATTACGAGTACCCGGGGTACTTTGAAGTAGTACCTGAGCCGACAACGCCCAACTGAGCATCCGCGCACAATATCGTTCCCTCCAGATCCGTCTCCCGACGACTGCGTTGATCGATCGCCGACGACAGCCTGCATGTACTGGAAACTCAAGTCCAACTGCACTTACAGCGCCGACGATCTCGTCCAGAGACTCTACAACTTCACCGTTGGCTACTGCAAGTTCACATGCGGGTAACATTTGTTATTTTCATATAGATATATTAAAGCTTAAGCTACATTTTTAAAGAAAAATTGTCATGTGTTTGTAGAAGCCTAGCCTGCTGAGCTCGAATGAGCCTTGTTCTGGGAAAATTGGGCTTAATGCATGTGCGTATAGTTACATCCCTGATGAGCCTGTGCAGTCCGACACGGTATGTTCGTTTAGAAGTAACCTCCTTTAAACGAAACAATCCATTAAAAATCGGAAGTGTCGTCCAAGATTAGCCTGTGCGGACATCGGGACTTGACAATTAACGCACATGCATTAAGTCCAGTTTTCCCATAACGCGGCCCAAATGTTGAGTAGTTTGCAATATAAAATTTAATTGTAGCTATATTACTTTATCATGATCAATTACTAATTGAGCTCAAATGTTAACCAATGAATTTATGACGCGTACATCATTTCGCTATATTGTGCCCAAATGAAGACTTATTTGCAGAATTGCTATTAAATTTAATAGTGAGTGTGTGTGTGTGCGCGGATATTGTAAATGAACATTCCGAACATTCAATAAATTTGAGCGCCATATTTTTCAGGTTCTGTTAGAGAAGCGGCTAGGGCGTATATACATTCAGAACAGCATTGGATAATTCGGCATTGCCATATAAACTTATAGATTCTACTGGCAGAAAATACGAGTCCAGCAAAAATTCTTCCACAGAAGTGCCTGTTGTGGAATTGCATTACTTATTAATTACTATTCTGAACTTCTATGTTTTACTTTTGACATGAGGATTTTTATGTAAAAACTTCTGGAAATATTGACGTCTAAGAAGTATTTTTTATGTTTGTATGCTGTCTATGCTGTGTTGTCAAGATTGTTTTATTATTACGACATTTTAGCTGTGTATAACCTGTGTATAAACTTTAAATATGTATACACTTTTTACTGGTCTCACTCACAAAAGAGAAGAAAATAGAATTAATTGAGTAGTGCTCTGTGAAAAAGGGGTTAAATGCACGTGCGTAAAGTGTGATCCCAGATTAGCCTGTGCAGTCCGCACAGACTTATCAGGTACGACAGTTTCCGCCTTTATGATATTTTCTGTTTAACGAAAGTTTCTTCTTATCAAAAATCAAGTTTAGGCGGAAAGTGTCGTCCCTGATTAGCCTGTGCGTACTGAACAGGCTAATCTAGGACGACACTTTACGCACAAGCATTAAACCCCATTTTCACAGAGCACGGCTCAATCATGTACACAACACGTTCAAACTGGAACTTGTGACGTCAATCGTTTACATGCACATGCGAGAGATGTTTTAAAGGGGCCTTTTCACAGATTTTGGCATTTTTTTAACTTATTCATTAAATGCTTTATATTGATAAATGTAAACATTGGATCATAAAAGCTCCAGTAAAAAATCAAGAAAAAAAAAGAAAAAAAGAAAAAAGAACATTGTCAGGAGCAGGTTTCGAACCAGTGACCCCTGGAGTCCTGCCAGAGTCGTGAAGTAAAAACGCTTTAGCCTACTGAGCTATTCCGCCGAGTACACATACTTGACGTATTTTATACCTTATATAAGCAATCTTCGTAGTTTCACAAAATTTAACGACAAAAACAGAACTCTCCAAATTATTCAATCGTTTCGCGTTGCAACGCTTTATAATTTTTAGGTTTTAAAATCGTCAAAAGATGCATATAATGGCTATATTAGAGCATGGTTAATGTTCAGTATTACTGTTTCCTCACAAATATCATAACTAAAACGAAAACTTACGAATCTGAAACAACTTTTTTCAATTTTGTCAATTTACCAAAGCGTGAAAAGATCCCTTTAAGGTATTCAATCAAGGCGGATTACTGAACAGTTGTTCTAGATAGGTCATAACGTCGGTTAGTTCCCTTGCTGCTGGACGGACACTACGCGTCAATAATGATATTTTTATGTCCCTCAGTATATACTGAGGAACATATTGTTTTTGCCCTGTCTGTTGGTTTGTTGGTTTGTTTGCGTCAAACTTTAACATTGCCATAACTTTTGCAATATTGAAGATAGCAACTTAATATTTGGCATGCATTTGTATCTCATGGAGCTGCACATTTTGAGTGGTGAAAGGTCAAGGTCAAGGTCATCCTTCAAGGTCAAAGGTCAAATATTAGCGGGACATAGTGTTTCACGAACACATCTTGTTTGAAATAATAAATCTTCTGCAGAACGGAAATAAAAATAAGGAATTTAAGTCGCAAATCATAATGATATGATAGCAGCAATTATATACGCGTTTTAGCTCAGAACAAGTATGTATATCTGCGCAGGTGTTTATAAGATTTTTAATTCAAATTAAAAGACAGTTAGGGCGCATATGTAAAGCATGACATTAATTTTAATATAATCCTCTTTTCCATAGAAAAGGTACGTCTTCGTGTTCGTGTTGGTTACATCTAAATAATCAGTCTGCTTGGTATTCAACGTGTTTGTAGGCATTTGCCCCATGGCTATATGACATTTTGCGGAAATAGGAAAACTGTATGAAACCCCAACAACCATATGACGGGATTCACCCGAACCTGAACGCACCTTAAAGGCACCTTTTCACGTTTTGGTAAATTGACAAAATAAAAAAAAAGTTTCTTATTCGCTTATTTTCGTTTTAGTTATAATATTTATGAGGAAACAGTTATACTAAACATTTACCATGTTCTAAAATATCCATTATATGCATCTTTTGACGATTGAAAACATGAAAATAATAAAGCGTTGCAGCGCGAAACGATTGAATAATTTGACAGTTCTGTTGTTGTCTTTATATTTTGTCACACAACGAAGACTCCTTATATAAAGTATAAAATACGTAATTCTTTGTATGAGCCAAGATGGCCGAGTGGTCTAAGAAAAAGACTTACTCCAGGTGTCAGTGGTTCGAGCCCAGTTGAGGGTTACTTTTTTTCTTTTTTTAATCTTATTCTTGTTTTCTACTGGAGCTTTTTAGATCAAATGTTTACATTATCAATATAAAGCATTTAATGATAAACTTCATTACATGCCAACATTTGTGAAAAGGTCCCTTTAATAACCTCTTGATCTCATTAAATTTGCAAAATTTACAGAAAATCATGGGAATATCAAGTACATTTTTTGTATATTTAATATTAATGATATTGGCTGCCGCGAATATTATAAAAGTAAGTTTAAAATTGTGTTATAAGTACGTATGTGTATCTATAATATATTCTTACTGTTAATGCATTAAAAAGTCCATACTTTTTTCCATTTTGTTTTAGTAACGATAAATATGTTAAACTAATTCTCTATTAGTAATTATAACACGAAGTATCGCGTATCGCATCACATTTAAAGGCCATGTAACGATTGTATTTGCAACTTGTTTAATTTGTCCGTCCGTTTGTCTGTCATTGGATATAGAATCGAAATCATAGTCGCATTATAGTTGTTTTTCGGCAAATACATAGTATTTTTCCGCATGGCTAAATAATCCCGCATCAGTATAACACATAGATGTTTGTGGCGAAAGAAAAAAAAATACATTAATTTTTTTTATTTCTTATTTTTATTTGTTTAATTTGAAACGTGTGTATTTATATTTTTATTTATCAGTTTAACTCATGTATACATTCTTTGATTCTGTAATATACTAGATGAATAAACTTTTTATGTTTATACACTTTTGTTCTTAGCATAATTATAACATAACAACGATGTCTTTAAGAAACTATTAGCATTAAAAAAAACAATTAATAATCACAACAACAACTCATATAAATCTATTAAAAGAACACTATTATACTATAGACTCCTGAACATTGTCTACAGGCAAAGGCACGGAAGTTGACTTATTGTCGAACGATTTTCCTTCAAAACCACCGTTGTCATGGAAGCGCTTAGAGCTTTCACCCAAGTTGTCATGACTACCATCTCCGCTTTTTGGGTCACGAACTGTCTTCAAAGGATAAGGTCTTTCGTGAAATTTCTTTTCTTTCCCTTTGTAATTAAGACTAGAGAATTTAAGCAGGAGTCCCTTTGGCTTCGACATAAGCTTCCGGAATTTCTTCTTCTCCTTTTTCACTTCAAACGTCTGCATTGCACTTAAACTCACGTCGGTGTCGCTGGGCACCGACGGATCGTTGAGCGTGGAAAACGAAACGTCATTGGCGGAGAATTCTTGCTCCATCGCTTCCAGCCAGTGCATTATGTTTTCCGTTGACGATTTCTTGTCCGGAATGTTGAAGGATTTCAGAAGATTTGCCGATTGCGACGGAGGCCACGTCGCCGCACCGTCTGATGACGTAGAATCTGACGACTCCGACGTCCATGAACCAGAATCTCCCATCGAATAATCGTTACAACTGAGGTAATCAGAACTTGACACATCCGTCGCGTAGCCGTCTCGAGGGTTCAAATGTTTTGGCCTTCGGTTTGCTCTCTGCGCACGTGCTCTGTCCTTACGCCATCGTCGCTCACGGCGTTCATTGTACGTCGAGACGCTGGACGTATCTGATGTCACAGAAGGGTAAAGTTCCGAGGAGTCCAGCGAGTAGTCCATGTTTCGATGATGTCCGTGACGCGCATGATCTTGGTGGCGATTTTGATAATGGCGATGGTGCGAAGCGTAATTACGTGGATGGTAATGATCTGGGTGACCTTGATGACGATGGTCATGAGCGTAATTGCTGCGAGGATTTTTATTAAGCTGCCTTTGTTCCCTGTATGGATCCTCAAACCCGTTATACCCATAGTACTTCCCGCTTCCGGTCAACGTGTGGGTGTTTCTGCTGTATTTACTTTGCGACGACGCCAGGGTTAGATTGCTGGCTTTCTCAAGCGTGGACGCTTGCGTTTTATTGTTCTTTTTGGGTAACGTGTCGTGTTTGCTTGTGTCAGATATAATAATTGTTGGTTTAACAGTAGCTATACGATTATGCTTAAAGTCAGGCAGGTGTTCTTTGGAATTTTTCATATTTACTGGAGATACCGATTTAGCTCTGTTCAAAATAGGGTCCATATTTGTATTTTCTCTTTTCCCGCCTAAACTGCCACTCTTATTACTGCTATCAAAAGAAACTTCCTGACTTTCCCCTGAGTTTTTGTGACTCCGTCGCCTTGACGAGAGTGTATGGCTGCTGGGAGTGTGCTGGGAACTCACCGACAGATTCCCCTGCGATCGTAGGAAGCCTTGATTGACGTATTCCTGTGCGGAACCGGTCAATGCAGACGACGACGTTGAACTACTAAGCGTCGTCGGTCGGGAGCGGCGACCGACCTCCACTGGGTGAAGAGCGGAGTCTACCGTCAATGTGACCGTGTTGACATGTGCAATCGCATCGTCCGGAAGTTCGCGCTCGAAAAGCACGTGGTCGCAGGCATCAGCGTTATGTCCTTCGTTTAGATTGTCTTGTTCGTTCTTTTGAAACAACTTTTCTTCTTTTAATTCCGGATTATTAAATGCGTCACTAAGGATATCGGATTCAATATTAAATATGCATCCGCAACTGGCGAATTTAAGTATTAATCCGATGACGAAACACAATATCACTATTAGCACAACAAGAAGTTTGTTCTGATCACCGTTTCCGTTGTCCGCGGTTAACATCCAATAAAAACTCAGAGCGAGATTTTCGATCAACATCACAGAATAATATAGCACGTATGAGCATTTCACACCGGTATACCCTTGACCTATCATGTCGAATATATTCACGAATGAGATGAAAATTGCATTAATTAATTTACCCAATAGTGCCTCCGAGGAGCACGAAAAGTTGCACACTTCTATAAAAAGATGGACGATGAAATGTAATGCCAACGGAAGCACAATCCAATATGCTTTTGCCACAATAAACAGCACTATGGCTTCACCTCGAGCTACCAACACTAGTAACGTGCTAAGAGTTAACATAAAAGTGCCAACTCGAAAACGGTTTATTGTGGCTCGAGTGTCCGATTCAGATGACTCGTAAACTTTACTTCCGGTTCTAAATGTTACCATGGCAACGGAGGCTGAGATCATTGAAAACAAAACTGTGACAACATTCAGAGCGCTTTTTGATTCGTTTACAAACATACTGTACACTAACGTAACGCTAAACGGAAGACTCTGAAATCCTGAGTGAAACAAGCGCATGCGCAGAAAATCCAACCAATCATTTTCGTCGTACAATATCCACAGTTTAAACGAACGCCACAGCAGTCCGATTTGGACGGAATGGAACCCAATACAGACAGCTTTGCCACATCCTTTTCCCGTGAAATCCTTAGTTCGAGTGACCTGAATGGCCGAAACGAAATTAATAAAAATTAGCGGAGCCATTACAAAGGCTAGTAACACGGCGAACAGTGCGTCCGATTCTCCACTGTGGGTACCGACGACACAAAGTTGCAAAATGGTCTCCAACAGGAAACTTCCGCCGCTCGCGATAAGGTATACCGTTCCCATAACACACACTGGTGGCTTTCGCCTGCATTAAATGGTGTGAAGTTGTAGCCGCTTCCGCTTCCGGTCACGTGAAATATCGAACGCGTCATCGAAACGACAGACACGAAGCCCCGAAGACCGGCATTTTTGTCGACTGCCAAGTGGCTTGGTGACGGTGGATGACAATACCAAAGGCAGATCTGCAAACAGAAGGAACACAGGGTTATAAATTAATTAATATCAATTTCGTTCGACAACGCCATACGTTTAAGAACAGTAGTATTACCTAAGAACTATAAAATAATTTCAGAAATGTTGATATTTCAATAGGTTTCATAAGGAACTAATGATGAAAACAACGTGAACACAATACACCTGAACCTTAAAGGGACCTTTTCACGTTTTGGTAAATTGACAAAATTAAAAAATGTTTCAGATTCGCCAATTTTCGTTGTAGTTATGATATTTGTGAGGAAACAGTAATACTGAACATTTACCATTCTTTAAAATATCCATTATATGCAACTTTTGGCGATTTAAAATCCTGAAAATTATAAAGCCATATATCCAATTTATCTGTGAGACTCAAATTATGTTTCAATGACTTACCCGCTCACACTAATTGATTGTACTAAAATTTCATATCAATGTTTTTAAGTTTTAAACATATGCATTTATAATTGAAAATTACACTTCAACATATATCTCATACACAATATTGACGGAATATTTCGAGTCACAACATTTCAGTTCACATCGCCATTTCATTATTCATATTCTCACATGTTTTGAGGCTTATCTTTATCTAAAACATGCATAACGGGACGAAATGCACAAAGGGCGAATATGGTAAGAGAGATAAAATTCTGACATATCGATCGTAAAGCACTCGCGAGTAAATCATGTAGAAAATTCGGAAATTCACATAAAAGGCTCACAAACATGCTATCGAGTTATGGAAGGTAATTATGGGCAGAAAGGCCGCCATGTTTAAGCGATATACTGACTTTAAAATTAGAAGCGCCTGATAACCAAACAAGAATACCCCAAACAGTAAATCTGCTCGCTTTAAAAAAGGGAAAATGAGCCAGGTCAAAGAATGTATTAATACGTGATACAGTTTTGATTGTGCAATAGATATGCAAAGATATGCAATAGATATGAATGTTTAATACCAATCTCTGAATTTGTTTTAAGGCAATTAAAGTGAGAAACAGCTTATGGTGTTTTTTTAATGCCAATCATGCATTATAAGATTAATATGCACTTTTTTTGTTTTCGATGCCCTGCAAAACACGAAATACTAGGATTGCCATTTATGCCACCTTAAGGCACCTTTGCCGACCGTTTATTAACTCAAACACACAGTCAGTTGTTTCGACAGGCGGAAACCGAACGTAAGCTAAATTCGCATGAAATTCAGACTTTACAAACATCAATAGTTCAATACTATTATTAATACTATAATGCTACTATTATTATAATTACTATACCGATACTATATATCAGATCAACATTCGATCAAATACAATTTACCAAAGTACGTACTGTTTTGTCACGCCGATATACACACTAAAATACTTAACCATACAGTATATACATATATATATAAGCGTCATACCACTTCGAAAATTTAAAATGATCGACACTGTTGGTGCCAATAGGAGACAAATGACATACAGACTAAAAGACTTCTTGACAAGCGATGCGCCTTTAACGAATTCGCTCCTAAACAAACAATGATAATTTTTATCAGCAAAAGCCACTCATATCGACTTCAACACATTTAAACGTAAGTAGATAAATGCTTCAATTTTGGCAATTGCTAATTAGGACATAACACTCAATCTGAGGCCTCGGTCATCAAATGCAGTCAAGATTTATGGTTTACGTCACAATTGAAAAACTGTCATTGTACAAATTAAAGAAGCGATTATCTTGTCCGTTTAAAAGAAGAGTACTTGTCATTTTATAATTGGATTGCAAGAAATGTTGTGTACTGTCAATATTATATGCGTTTTTGTTGTTCAGGACCGATTACCTGTTAGATGTCTTAGAGTTAAGCTCCTCTTGTTAGTTGAAGAAGAATTTTAAACCAAGGCATTTGCTCTCCTTTATTTAAAATCAGTATCCATAACTTGCAATGATGATGATGATGATGTTGTTGATGATGATGATGATGATGATGACGACGACGACGACGACGACGATGATGATGATGATGATGATGATGATGATGATGATGATGATGATGATGATGATGATGATGATGATGATGATGATGATGGTGGTGATGATGGTAATGGTGATGAGGATGATGATAATGATGATGATGATCATCATCCTCATCATAAAAAGATGCTGAAACAAGAAATGTGTTTGTCAGAAACACTATGTCCCCTTCTGCGCCGCTTTCACATAGTTTTTTTACCTTTGACCTTGAAGGATGACCTTGACCTTGACCTTTCACCACTCAAAATGTGCAGCTCCATGAGATACAAATGCATGCCAAATATTTAATTGCTATCTTCAATATAGCAAAATTTATTGCAAATGTTAAAGTTGGCGCACAAAACAATATGTCCCCCACTATAGTGGTGGGGGACATAAAAAATACTGACATTTCCAAGAGCAATACTTGCAATGCTTAAAGTACTTAAGCTTTGAAAAAGTGTAATAATAACAGCAAGGCTTATCATATAACATTTGAACTTCGCAAAGACTGATTTTTTTTGTATTTGTTACACAATTTGTTACACAATTATGATATAATCTTGCACTTACATTACATCCAAATAATAAACATCTCAGATTGATGCTTACCGATATACACCGGTACATTCACGTTACATCAAATATCCAGCCTTGTAATTATTTACCATGTATGTCGCCAACAGGTTTTCAACATATTTCTTAGCAAGGAAACACTTCAGTTAAACGTAAGTCCAATGTTTCGAATCAATTCAGTTTGATTTTTTCTGACACTGTTTAGTTTTTTGTTTATTCATCAGACACCCCAGATTACGCGAGTAGGGAGCTAAATGTAACTGCTTTACTCACGTGGGATATTGCTGTGCTCACTGTTTTCAACTCTTTACCTGGTATCGATCTCATGTCAGGTAAACACACTGTCTGCACAAGACGACATGCGTGAAAAGATCAATGGAAAAATGCGTGCCTTATATTGCTTTTCCGGACGTAGTGTATTTAATTATTTTTTTATATATAAAGTGAAAGGTTTCTTATAATGCGTATGTAATTATTAATAGTAAAGATACATTGCTAATTGGTAGTTGCGGTTGTATTATTCAAAGTCATGGTAACGGTGGTGATGATCATAGGTATGGTGGTGGTAGCAGAAGAAGTACTAGTAGTAGGATTTAATGGAAGTAGCAATGTCGACAGTTTCTATAGGAGTAAACAATGCTCTTTATAAATAGAAAAGTAAGTAGAGGTAGAAAGATCGACAGTAGTTTAAGGAGTAAAACAACATTCTAGATTAAATGAATAATTAATGGAAAAATCAATGTCGGCAGTTGTTTTAAGAGTAAAACAATGTACTAGATGAATAGAAGTTCAAACTTACTTCATTTAAAGGACGCCCATCGATTTGTTCGCCTCCATATCCACAATACGATAAATAATTGAACACCACTTACAACAAGTGTCACAACATCAAGTCATAGATCCATAACTAAATTAAAGCCCGCTAACATGAACTATTTAACTCTCCGACTGTTTTAAAAATTCTATTCACAACACGCCCTAAAATAACCTCGGCCATTATTTCGTTATGACTATACAACTTCCACCGACTCCAATAAAGGCCCGTTACGCCTCCGCTCTCTCTGGCCGTATCAGATCTCTCACATGTTGGTTATCAGACTTTCCAATCTGTCCACTTCAATAAGAGATTACGTGGGGACCTAATAAGCTATTAGACGTCGCATTACTTACTCGTGTCTTTTCAATTTGCCATACAAATGTTATTACTAAACCCGTCAGTGTTATCATCTTGACACGGTTTTTGGTTTAAAGTTTTTGAGGCCAAACAAATTTAATTAAAGTAGTTTTATTTTTTGGTAGCAAAATCACAGTTGCCAATTGTATGCAAAAGGTAATTAAAGTGTGCCAATAATTTCCAGTAGCAAAACCTTTACTTAAAAGGTCACTCACGTTCTTAATTATCTGTAATGATTGGGGATTAATATTATCCTGTAGATTTATTATTTATTATAGTCTCATCCAATATTTGCATTTATCACAGATTTGCAAATAAAAAACAATAAGATATAACATTGGCCACTCATAGAATGAGTTATAAGAGACTTATAAGACTTATACATGACAATTAATATGCATGTTAAAATGTACGCAGATGACGCCTTTGCTTAAAGCCACAAACCTTGACGGTCAATCAAATCGGCTCGTGAGAATCTTAATAAACTTTGTTCCCAACATAGTAAACGTTTAAACCAGGGGTTCCTTCGAGACTCGGTATCTTGAACCTCAATGAAAGTAACATTCCAACATATGTCTTGATACATAATTAACAGTCTCAATCGTCAGTAAGCACGTACTAATCCTACACACGAAATAATCTATTGAAGACGAAATTCACGCCTTACAATCGATAATCGATATCGCTGATTTTAGTTCAGCGGGCACGAACAGTGGTAATTATGTCACCTCATTGTTTTTCAATCCAATCCTATTATTCCGTTTCAATTGATCCCATCGGATCGGTCAAGTTGAGTGATTACCCAAAAACATAAAAGAATCTTGCTCTGAGAAAACGTGGCTTAATGCATGTGCGGAAAGTGTCGTCCCAGATTAGCCTTACAATCCGCATAGGCTTATCATGGACGACGCTTCCCGTGGATTTTCGTTAAGAAAATACTTTTTTAAATGAGTACTTCCATAAAAGCGGAAAGTTTCGTCCCTTATTATCCTGTGCGGATTGCTGCGGCTATTCTGGGTCGACACCTTACACGCATGTTATTATTATTATTATTATTATTTTAGTCTTTGACATAAAATGAAGAAGCATGCAATAAGACCCGTTTTCCCAGATCGAAGGGCAAATATTGCCAAGGTGAAGAGTGAACATTTGGGTCGCGCCTTGATTCCTTGGCTTCAGCGTCCTTTCTTAGCATAAAACTGAATTCCTATTTTCAGATAAACACATTTTAAAAAGCATAATAAATAAATTGCACCTTGCTTGATCGTCTGTTTTGTTCATAAAATACTCAAATTCTATTTGCAGTTGAATTTTGTTGTTGTGTTTGTTACAATTTATGATTTCGAACGTGAAACGCAGCGAATTTTAACCCATTTATGCCTAGTGGACTCTCCCATCCTTCTAAATGGGAGCAATTTATTTCCAAAATTAGGGATTTTTAGTATATTTATTTCTATATTTAGAATATTTCTAACATAAATTCCTTTAAGCAAACAGCGCAGACCCTGATGAGACGCAGCATCATGCGTCGTCTCATATGGGTCTACACTGTTTGCCAAGGTCTTTTTTCTAGACGCTAGGCATAAATGGGTTTATTTCTCTTAAGATTCGCTACTTTAAAGACTTTCAAACTTCAGTAAATCATTTACACGAGGCACTTACTATTTCTTTACTTCGGTAAAATATGCTGAACCTCAAAGAAACCTCGAACATTTATCATTATGTATGCATAAGTTATATTCTTAAGTTGTTTAAAAAATCAAGAACAAGCATGCATTTGTTACAGAACAATGTATGTCATACGAGCATCTATATATATACTTCACACACAAACATATATCCAATTCTAAAGTACGCTGAATAAACCCTGTAAGTCATGCACGAATAATAAGGCTTTTCAAATACAACTCGGTGCGGTAGTAATTTGATAACGGGTTTGAATACAAGAGTCGGGTTTCTAGCGCCTTGTAAATATCACTTAATGCGACTACATGCGTCTGTATCGCCCATTAAAGCTATTAAAGCTATATTAATATCACTCGCTAGATGAGGTGCGTCTTCAAATGACGACTCGGGTCCATTTTAAGTCCGAACAATGGTCCATAAACTTAAGAACGTCAATTAAATGTATACTGTTTAGTAATGCAATGCTATATAATGCTACAATTATATTAGTAAGTCGACTCATCTTTCTAGACAAGTCAACTATTTACAAGGGTTATTTAACATAAGCCTTATTTGGTTAACAGAAGTATTACTTGAATAGCACATACCACTACTACTACTACTACTACTACTACTACTACTACTACTACTACTACTACTACTACTACTACTACTTCTACTACTACTACTACTACTACTACTACTACTACTACTACTACTACTACTACTACTACTACTACTACTACTACTACTACTACTACTACTACTACTACTACTACTACTACTACCACTACTACCACTACTACTACTACTACTACTACTACCATCTACTACCACTACCACTACCACTACTACTTCTACTACTACTACTACTACTACTACTACTACTATACTTCTACTACCACTACTACTACTACCACTACTACTACTGCTACTACTACTACTACTACTACTACTACTACTACTACTACTACTACTACTACTACTACTACTACTACTACTACTACTACTACTACTACTACTACTACTAATTCTACTTCTACTACTACTACTACTTCTACTACTACTACTACTACTACTACTACTACTACTACTACTACCACTACTACCACTACTACCACTACCACTACTACCACTACCACTACCACTACTACCACTACCACTACTACTACTACTACTACTACTACTACTACTACTACTACTACTACTACTACTACTACTACTACTACTACTACTACTACACTACTACTACCACCACTACTACCACCACTACTACCACCACTACTACTACTACTACTACTTCTACTACTACTACTACTACTACTACTACTACTACTACTACTACTAATGTAAACAAACAGTATGTACCTGTTATAGCGAAATCCACGTACAGTAAATCAATTCCGATTATTGTGTGTACATCCAGCTCTCGAAACACGGCTTAAAATTAATTTCCTGATTGAACAAAAGTGTGCAAATACATAAACCATCCTCGTCTTTCACTCAGTGTGACACATCCCCTCTTGTAAACCGCACTACCGGGCTCGTGCACAAAGAGTCGCGAAATTGCTGGCCTTTTATCGTGTTTCTTTTCTCTATCGCGCATCCATTGATTGCATCAAGGAGTTAAATTGTGAAATTCTACTTAAATCGTTAAAACTTGAAATGCTACTCCTCAATTACCCTATATATTCCATTGTTTTTCCCACAATGTTGTTTATCTCCGATAGCTTCACTGATCGCTTCTTCGTTATCAGCTAGTCCTGTCTTATCTTTATGTGAATCTTTCATGCAAGCGACGTCGCGCTTAGTTGCACCCAGTTTTCATTGAGATTCGCAGAGGCGTCTTTTGTTTTGGGCCACAGCGCCCGATTGAATGAAGCAAGTCGTATCTACAGACAATGTTGATTTTAAAGATAATAAATAACGACTCCGTTTTGGACTGGGTTTATCTGATACGTTTGAGAATGCTTTTGTTGTAAAGTAACTTTATTATTCCCCGGACGTGATGTCGCCTGCCCAAGGGGCTGTTGTCGATGAATTTAATCTAGTGGGTTCCGGTCAAAGATGACCAATGCGGTAGCCTGTTGACCACTGTTGATCTTGAAAATATATAAAAACATGTCGTATAAACAATTAAATAAACACAGACCTGTATTGTTATCTGTTAAATAAATAGTTAATAGATATGAATCGATTGATCCTTATCGCCTTAACAAACGAAGCCGGGGATGTTTGATAGTGGTATTATTACTGTGATTTGTACGTATATATATGGGCCGTGCTCTGTGAAAATGGCGTCTAATACATGTGCGTAAAGTGTCGTCCCAAATAAGCCTGTGAAGTTCATACAGGCTAATGAGGGACGATACTTTCCGGCCAAACTGGATATTTGCAAAGAAGAGACTTTCTTTAAAATGAAAGTGTTTTAAAAGCGGAAAGTGTCGTCCCTGATTAGCCTTTGCGGACTGCACAGGCTAATCACGGACGACATTTTACGCACATGCACCGAATCCCCTTTTCACAAACATAATAATTATATTTGATGGTTTAAGATAATAAATAAAGTTAATCAAATCAAACAAGAAGAAATCGATGGTTAAATAAAAAGTAGAAGCAGTAGTGGTAAGGTAGAAATAGCAGCAGTAGTAATAATATCAGGAGTCACTAATAAATTATCCACTCACAAACTTGCGAAGTTTTATTCACTTTGCCAGTAAACGTACCCACAAATTCAATGCTATATATCTCTTTATAATCCCACGATATATCTGTGATTAGGGCTGCAATGCAATCGTTTTACCTAACCTTTCTAATTTCAGCTTTACAACTCTCGCAGCTTTTACCTATCACATGCTCTGACACTGATTCGGTGTGAATAAATGTTAAATACCGTTCTGGATTACCCCGGCTTTAATAGCAATACAAGTGTCTGATCTGAACTTGTAATGTATGTTACAATTCGTATAATCCAGTATTTATAACACATAAAACGTCGCTCATTTCTATGCGTATAATGATTAATGTCAGTCTGATTGGAAAATGTGCAATAAACTGACAGATAAGATCCTAAATTTTGCGACACCAATCAATATTTGATAGTCTACAACGTGTCATGTAAACATAGTCATAAACGGTATTCTGCCTGTTATAAGATATGGACTATTATCTTATCAAATTGTTAAATTTAATGTTCATGTTCTCAACTTAAACGGTATAAGATAAACAATACCATTTGTGTTACTTTAACATAAGTATATGTATATAACTTATAAAAAAAATGTATTTTGATGAAAATTTAACACAAATTATAATAGTAACAACAGAACGTGGACTTTGTTCTTCTGTACAATACAATGCTTCGGTATTTTAAAAATTTAAATCGAACAATTGAAAACGCACTCATTTATTTGAAAAAAAAAAACACGAAGGAAATGCACATCTAAAACAGAATAACAGTTTGTTTGATTGCACTGTAAGGTTATGCTACCACCGTCAAATATTGAACATACATATTTTCTCAACACATTAATTACATTGTTGTTGTTGTTGTTGTTTATTTATACGGCTCTTGCTACCTATCAAATGAGACTTGCTTATTTGTATTGCATATTTATGTTATTTGAACTATATACTTTGTACAAGTCTATGACAAAAGTTATGTTCTTTATCGCTATTCAAAACAAGATTAAGATCAACGAAATTACAAAACGATTGCGCACTTAATTTACATCTGATATCACTATCCGTTACAAATTACGCATCGTACAATTTATTTATCACGACTTGTAACGAACGCATTTCAGTGGTGTCAGATGTAGACCTGTGCATCATTGATTGATTATGATAATCTAAGCATATAAAAGTGTGAACATTACCGCCGATAAAGTAAAAGGTGACAACCACACGCGGAGATTGCTAATTAATATGAATAAATGAACCTCATTATGGAAAAAAGGGGGTAAAATACATCATCGCAAAATGTCGTCCCAATATAACCTGTACAGTCAGCACAGGCAATTCAACGGCGACACTTTACGCCTACGTTTTCGCCAAGAAGACTCCACCGGCTCATATGGGACGACACTTTGCGAACACGCATTAAACCCCGTTTTCCGAGAGCGAGGCTATATTTATGATTACTTAATACTGCAGATGAAAAAGATATGAGCCGCGTTCTGAGAAAACCGGGCTTAATGCATATGCGTAAAGTGTCGTCCCAGATTAGCCTGTGCAGTACTTTTAGTTTCAATGATGTCCCTCCTTACCGAAAATTAAGTTTAGGCGGAAAGTTTACGCACATGCATTAAGCCCAGTTTTCTCAGAACAAGGCTCATATAAGAATACATGGAAGAGCATGTCAATTGATCAGAGAACATCGATAATGAGAGGATCATCAAACTTGTAGATAAAGCTTTCCACTGGGTATTTTCTTGCTTTACTGTTATCTGCATAAGAAAACCCTAACCGTAAAATAATAATTTAGTAAAAACAATACTGACACAAACTATCTGTGGAAGCGCAGGATTGTTGAATTTAAAATTGCAACACTGTAGATGATTGCCCTCATACAAAACATTGTTTATTGCATCTCTAAGAAGGTGAGAATTGCAGTTATTTATAAAATATTATTGCGACTTTTGCAACGATGATGGGACCAGTACCTGGTCCTCGCATTTGAGCATAAAACATGTGTGAAACGAACGTCGAGATACGTACGAACGCGTCGCGTCGTAAACGGCGCACAGCTGAGTAAAAAGGTTTGCCTTTTCATTATGCTGGCTTCGATGTCGTTTTATTTTGGATAGGCAGGCGGGAGGGTGAGGGTGCGAATTTAAAACAAAGCTGTTGCTCTATAAAATCAAAATGGCGCGTTAATGCGTGGAATTCCCTCATCCTCGTGTCCACAACAGATTGCGTTCCAGATTGATAATCAACTGAGACAGCGAGCTGATGCGTGCTACAGTATGCAGATCAGGGTAATCTGATAGGCCCAATGTTTATGTCATACCGTTAAGATCTTCAGCACGAATGATGTTTCACATAGAATATGTACACTTGAATATGAGCCTCGCTCTGTGAAAACGGGGCTAAATGCATGAGCGTCAAGTGTAGTCTCAGATTAGCCGATGTAGTCCGCACAGGCTAATTATGGACGATATTTTCCGCCTTTTTTGGGATGAAACTTTAAATAAGTCGTTCCAAACGAAAATCCACTCAATACAGAACGTGTCGTCCCTGCACTGTACGCACATGCATTAAGCCCCGTTTTCCCAGAACGCGGCTCAATATAAAGAAAATACATGCAATTTGCCTCGGGACAACCAGGAGTGCACTACGTTGTGAAATAACTGAATTTGATAGGGTATTCTTTTGTCAACAACTATGCACCAGAAAACTCCTGACCGGGATTTTATACTGACATTGTGTCTTTTTACTTTCATGCCCTGGATTTATTTATCGTGTTTTTAAAGTTGATCATATTTTGCCAACTGAAACACATAATGGTTAAGATTTTTCAATACAAACCCAAAACGTCAAATCAAAAATATTATTTAGTCTGTATACAGAAGCAACATTTGTATAGTTTCCATGTAGCTATTTCGAGAGAATAGATCGTGTGACCTACGTTTTTCCATTTCAGGTTACGGTACACTAATATTCACAGTCGACGCACTCGTTACCCAGATTCAAATGCGCCTTTTTTAAAATTGTGATCAGTGCAGGATAAAAGGTAAAATTGAGTGCCACGCACACATACAAGTTATGTTTTTATCCACAAATACAATCATGTTCATCTTCCACAATCCTTTTTTTAAGTTTGAGGGGGGGGGGGGGGGGATTGTAAAGTAGTGTCGTGTTTTTTTTTCAATCTCAATTTTCGTTTAAAATGCTGCTGTCTTGTGAACGTCTACCCACATTTTACGCATTCATTATAAAGAAGCATTTTCGTTTCATCTTATCCTGTATGAAGCCCTCCGTTAAAATGGATAATACATGGGTAATACAACCATCAATACCTTTGCGCAATAAAACCGTTGTACATTTGAATACTTCGCATTTGTGCACGCAATAAATCCCGGATAACAATAGCCCAGTGTATCGTAAAATTAGCATTTCATCTAAAATCACATCGCAATAGACGCAACCTGCTCAGGTGTCTGAATATGTATAGGACAATTCAACTCGAACAACATATTCCCATTAATGCATTGATAAAGCCGTAACCATTTGAGTTCCTTTTGTTAAATGATCCTCGAAGCACAAAATGGAGACAACAAGAGCTATGTTATTGAACATGTTTTTATATAAATATTTAAACACGATTTGTTGTTATCTATTTAATAAAGTTTTTCGATCGAACTATAAAGCGGAAAAACAATACGGACTCTCATCTCAATGCGGAGACTTAGAGGGGCATTATCTGACCTGTTTGAGACCGGAGTGCCTTGTTGAGAGGAACAGACGCTGACTTGGACGTGACGTGACTTGGAACTTACAAGGCTCTTACCCGTTACCAAGACTTTCAGCGTTTGTTTGAGCTTTTTTAGTATCAGAATGGAATATTGTCACAGATACCAAGATGTAAAATTAATGCGTAGCTTTTTTTATAACAAATCGTTCGCATGTCATTAATTGCACATGTCTATGCATTCCCGGAAACCCAACTAGATTTACCAAATAAAGAGTGTGATGACATATTACAACCCTAATGTCTATCACTTTCGTAATATTTGGTGCAAACTGATAACTTCTTTCATCTGCCTACGTTTTGTGTACCATAGTTTACATTATCAGTTGCCTTATGAATAGTTCATTATAAGCGTACAATTCATTATACGCATGCTATTTATTGTAAGCATACAATATGACAGCCGTTTTCTCAACATTAAATCAAATGCTTAACACATTTATGCCTAGTGGACTCTCCCATCCGTCTAAATTGGACCAATTTATTTCCAAAATTAGGGATGTCTAGTATATTTATTTCTATATTTAGAATATTTCTTACAGAAATTCCTCTAAGCAAACAGCGCAGACCCAGATGAGACGCCGCATCATGCGGCGTCTCATTTGGGTTAACGCTGTTTGCCAAGACCTTTTTTGGACGCTAGGCATAAATGGGTGTAATATGTAATTGTCATTATAATTAGACATATAAGAGGCATTATCGCATTCATAATCAGCCGTACGAATATCGTCATTACCTGCCATCCATTTACTATATTTGAATTTCAAGGTGCTCGTGTTTCACTCTCGTCCTTTGATCGTTTCTTCGTTTGCTTCAATGATCATTTGTAAGATACTAATATCCGGTATCCTTATTTTCCATCATTAGTGGGTGGACTAAATTGCAATATCAGTCACGAACGATTCGTTCTAAATCAAAACTAGATCAAATATCATTTTTCCGCTTTTTATTTTGACGCCCTCAATGCAATCTTAGATTGATGAGAGAAATTAATGGTGCAGGATACAAGATCCTTATAACATAATGCTTTTACCAATTGTAAAATTGATTGTCTCACACTATATACTGATTAATGTAATTAGTCCAACAATGAATTTCAGTAACGGTCTGAATAATAGAGATTCGCGCATATACGATATTTTAATGTTAAACACGTTACGTATTTAAGATAAAGGTTGAAATAAATCGTGAGAGATTTTTAAGTCGGGTATTTGGAAGATATAATTTAAAACACGTTTACAGTTTTTATTACATAGTCAACTTGCACTAACCAAATATGTCATGGTCTGGTAAATATGTAAGCAGGTAGTGAGTTTGATGTAAAAAACTAGCATTGTAATACTGTTAAGAAATCTATTGGAAACAGTTAGTGCTCAAACATGGTATAATGCATCATAAATACATGTAATGAAAGTGTTAACCTTCGTTAAAGGGACATGTTGAATAGTTTTTTTTCGTATTTTCGAACAGAACTATACTATTTTGAAGTATATCAATACTAGTGGTATCATAAGAAAAAGTTTAGCAAACCAAATTAAGCATCACCTGGACCTTTTGGGAGCAAAATATATCGCGCTTACATTAGAACATACCCGATTTAAAACTTATAAGCGAATTTCGTACGCCGTGTTAGTAATATGTTTTTTCCCCGAGTTTACCGACGAAAAGTGGTTCAAACCCTTTATTATTCGAGCCGCGTTTTTTTAAATTTGGGCTTAATGCATGTGCGTAAAATGTCGTACAAGATTAGCGTGTGCATTCTGCAAATACAAATTTACGGACAAAACTTTCCGCTTTGAACGAAATTTTTGATTTGAAAGTAAGTATCATCTAACCGAAAATCTTAAAGATTGATCAAGATGTATCGTATATAAGCGACGTTTTGACAATTATTCCATACTGGATCAGTTCAAACCTTAGCAGACTTTGCGAGAATGTATTAATCACATTTAGATCTATCTTGATCATGTCGCCTTTGTTTTAACTCTAATGCATTTGTCAAAGTGAAACGTGCCTAATCTTTGCATAGTAACTGAGTATGTGCGTTGCTGCAAAATTAATTGAAATGTTTCCTAGATGTATTGGCATTTCTTAAATTAAATATACCACCGACCGGAGTCGACTGAAATGGTACCAAGAATGCCCATCTGGGTTGCTAAGTTGTTTCTGTGAATAATTGTTGAATAATTGTTGAATATATGTGCATAATCATAGTAAAATTTACCATATGTACTTTGTTTCCATTTTGCTTAACGAGCTAAATGATTGGCATAATGATTTTACTCTAAACAGAAATCTGGAAACCCTCCCAAGGAAACAGGAATGGTAACTTGCTTACATGAATCATAGAAAATGATCTATCTACCTTTACAGTTTTGATACAGTTTAACAAGTTTTTCAAGGGACTAAACGTAATCTTCTTTAAACCTACAAGGCGCGATACCTGCTATCTATAAATATTGTTTATCGTTTTATTTATGTAACCACATTCATTTGAATAATTTGAATATATGAGCCACGTTCTGAGAAAACTGGGCCTAATGCATGTGCGCAAAGTGTCGTCCCGACACTTTTCGCTTTTATGGTATTTTTAGTTTCAAGGAAATCCATCCTTACCGAAAATCAAGTTTAGGCGGAAAGTGCAGTCCGCACAAGCTAATCTGGCACTTTACTCACATGCATTAAGCCCAGTTTTCTCAGAACACGACTCATATTTCAACTTATGACCAAAGACAAGATCATTCGCAAATATGCGTTGTTCTTAATGAACATTATTTTTATTCAATTTCAAAGTAAATATTATAAATACAAGAAGATAACGATAAGCCATGAGCAAGCTGTTACGATATCCTCATACATCATGATTTTCAAACAGAAAACGTACTCTTAAACATAATGTAAGTATGTTTGATACAACAGAACAAAGGCCACAACCCGTCAAGAGGATTTTATACAATGCATTTACTAAGTAACGTGTCTACAATTAAACAAAAGATTAAACGGTTACAATAAGCATCAACAGACAATACATCTTTCATCTCTGAATCACAGAATCCACATTCATCCGTATTACTATCTACCAAACCTGTTCAGATACAAACCACAAGGCTTCAAAGTGACCTATTGTCAGCCACATCAAATGTGTATAAATCCTTCGAACGATGGTCCACCTTTTGTCTTCACCCCGCGTTCCCCTCAAATTTAAGCCCCTTTAATCCCAGGTAAGTCCCTAATTGATGACCTATCATAGCACAAAGCCTCCTCAAAGCCCCTTTCACAGTTGAAAGGTCAAGCGACGATTTGGACTCCATGGCAAAGATTTTGCCGTTCGGATATTTGAAGAATTGCTGTCATGTATCCGAATGTGAAAGTAGTTAAAAACTTTGTGAACGTGTCAACCGCATTCCAGACTAAGCACGAATGATAACCGAATATTGTTTCAAATTCCATACTTTGACGTGGATGCATACATTATTTAAAAATGAAACGCATGTCATCATTCCGCGTTTAAATAAGTATTACGGTAATGATACGGTGCGTTTGTAGTATGAGCTATTTAGACCATACCACATGGGTACAATAAAGTATGTATTACAGCAAATATAGATATCATTAAAATATTGTAGAATACTTTCAGGGTTCCAACTATGTCATTGATAAAGCTGGTTTCTGGTGACTATTTCCCGACTAGTTTGTGAATGTGCTTTGGAGGAGGCCACGAGGCTAAATTGAGTCTTACATCCTGTTTTCTTTGATAATGTAACATTCGCTGCATTCTTTTTTACCAAGGTTAGATATGCTATCAGAACACAATTACTATTTACTCGTGTGTTTTGTACCTCCACAAATAAAACGTATTAAATACAATATATTTTAAGAAAACCATTTTTCAGGATTTTAAATTATTAGAAACACGTTTTTACTTAGGCACACCAAGCTCATTGTTATAAACGTAAGCATACACTTTCAATATGCGTTTGAAGGAAATACAAATCATAATTTACGAAAAAACAAACACATAATAAACATTGTCACACTTAGTATAAAACGTTTCATCAAGTGAGAGATTTTGGACCTTGTGATTCCTTTTAAGTTTAAGAAGAAGACAAGTCGATGATGATCTACAAAGATGATTTGTTTGCTAAATGCGTTTTAATTGTCGCGCGTTTTTATATGATTTTGTGGCGAAGTAACGTGAAATTCACATAGAAAATCCTATAAACAAACAGGACTTTTCGAGAAAAAGTGGAAAGGCTAATCTATGACATAATCAATGTATTAAATCTTTTAAGTACTTACATAAATCATATGGCAAATTAATTCTCACACTTCTCCAGCTGCTACCGCATATTTCACTAATGACTCCTTTTACAACCAACTGAATTCAGTCCATGAAATGAAATTTTCACAGACGTGCGATCTCATAAATTCCCACTTTATCACAAAAGCGTAACATTTCTTTATAGTTCAGAACAAATACCTTAACGCCGCGAGATCGCAAAGCAAATGGAAGAATTGTCAATTTTACGAAAATCAATTGAAGCGCCGAAAAATAAACACAAATTTTCGGGGTCAATATCGCATAAACCCACAGCCAACTCGCCGTATTTGAAACGCGGTTAAGCACACTCCTTAGAGGCCATTATGGCCCAGTGTAAATATGCACTTCTGTGGTCGCATATGCAATAAAGCTGAACATACAACACTAAAAGGTTCGGTTTAGAATTGAATCTTCAACAATTATTCAGTGAAATAAATATGATCAATATTGATCCTAGTACTTGTTCATTGACGCTGTGTTTGAAATTGTCACAGGGTTCTATAAAATTGTAACATAAGCCTGACGAATAAAAACATTTATAATTTGTGGGCAAAGGTACTTTGAAGTAACGGATAGCTCATTGTGACTTGATTGACGTCATCAGAGACCGTATTTGCACAGTCGTTTCTAAATTGTTTAATTTTGTTATACAGTTTTCTGAGGCCAATAACAACTCGAGTTCTATAAAATATTTAAAACTTTGCCTAATGCTCTAAACGTTCCATGACTGTTAATAAAGTTCCCGTTTAACTTGTGTATGATATAAAGGGCCCGGAAAATCATGTGATATTCAAATGGACTACGCATCCTGATCATAACTCGATAACGAAATATGTAATTTCCACTCTTTCCTGTTTATATGTTTTTTTTTTAAATGTTGTTCTTGATCAGTTGCTCAAATGGAGACGAATTCTGTTATATAATCTAGCTGCGCCTATATTTAAATATCGCCATAAATTAGTGTCACCGTTTGAACACTTCCAACTGATGTCAAAACTAGTAGAATTTCTAGAATCCATTATTAATACAATGCATGCCAAATAATTGTAGCATTCTTTAAAATAGCAATAAGATCAATAAACGTTTTATTATGCTGATGCTCCTGATCCCGTTGTAGATGGGAGTTTCTATTTAAATAATACGTGTATGTGTAGTACAAATGCGTAACAGGACCCATATTCGACAAGTGCACCTTTAATTATTTACCCAAAATAGGGCTTAGCCTGTCCAAACATGGCGACCTTTCATTCAAAATGCAAAACAATTATCGCGAAGTATCAGCGAAATGCTACGCGTTCGATAAAGCATGACATTGTGAAATTCAAAATTCAGTTATTTGAATTCCTTTGAAGTTTTCTATGAGCTTCTAATAAAATTGAAATTTAAAAATCAAAGGGAAAATCTCTCGTCAGACGATATAATGTAAATATTTTATTTCAATTATCTACAATAACGCAGATCTTTACAGAGATATCAGAATTGATTTTAAGAATTAAAATATAGGACGACGTAAAATGTAACGACTAATTTAAATTGGGTGCAATAATTGTCAACCTTGAACAGTCATCGTACCGGTATTCATTAATGTATGAAACATTGCATCATACATCATGCAGGTAATCATACATAAGAATGCAGAAGCGTAAACTGTTTGTCTGTCATCATTTCAAAAACGTGATTTTACAAGACCAGTCTACATCTCAGCTCACTCAAAGGCCAACACTAAACCATACCGCCGAACTATGAAAAACACCAGTCTGTAGTAAAACGACGCCTTACTGACCTTTTTGCGTGAGTGAAATTGATTTGCCCTAAGAGCGCAAACATGCTCGTAATCTTTTTTTATAAACATTTTATTGACAAAGTTTGTAGTGATTCCATTTAGGTTTTTCTCAATTCAGATAGTACACTAGGGGTTAGTATGGTTTATTAACCCTTTTATGCCTAGCGTCTAGAAAAAAAGGCCTTTGCAAACAGCGTAGACCCTGATGAGACGCCGCATGATGCGGCGTCTCATCAGGGTCTTCGCTGTTTGCTTCAATAAATTTCTGTAAGACATATTAGAAATAAATATACTAGACATCCCTAATTTGGGAAATACATTGATCCAACTTAGAAGGATGGGAGAGTCCACTAGGCTTAAATGGGTTAATGTTGTGGATCTTGAGCAGCCAGGTATCGTAAGAAATCTTATAAATATTGGCAACTTGATTAGGCTAGATTGGGACCGTTGGTGCATAATATGTTCGCATATCTACCTAATAATACCTATAATATTCTTAATGAATCAGCTGGTGTCATCCAACTATTTACAAAATGTCGTGTAAAATAAGAGTTTGTCAGTATAAAGGTAAGGAAGCGTAGCTGAAGTAAATACGTAACCACCTGCTGGACTGCAATTTTGTTTACACGAGCCGTGCTCTGTGAAAAGGGGGTTTAATGCAAGTGCGTAAAGTTTCGTCCCAGATTAGCCTGTGAAGTCCTCACAGACTTATCACGGACGACACTTTCCGCCTTAACTGGATTTTGCAAAGAAGAGACTATATTTAAACTAACTAGAGGACCATTGGCCCTAAGGCGCTCACCTGAGACCCGAAGGAACTAAACTATTCTGGGAAGGTGGAGTTCAAAATAATAAAAGTACTTCATGAAGCATAAATGCTAACATAAGGTTCACAAGAAGAAAGTTGATCGCCCCTGGATACCATGCTATTCAGAGCACCGGAACCATTTTCAAACTAAATCAAGATATTATAGGAAAATATGTTCTCAGCATGTTTCGTTACAATTGAATAACTAAAATGGGACTTATAGAGAGTTCACAATATTTCACTATATCAATAAAAAGAAATCTGTCACCCACCTCAGGGCCTTGCTTTTAAACAAACAGGAACTATTTACAGACTCACATTGAAATGATACTCAAATTAAAACAACAATCAAACCTATATAAAAAAATCTTTGATAATCACACCAAAACAACCGACCTCATCGATAAACTGTGTGCCATAACAATTTGTATTTCACTATTATCAGTCTGAAGGTCTTTGATGTGAGTTCCCAGAGGGGGCCTATTTCTAGGGACGAAGGGCACTTAAGCTGCAAGCCTGTTACACAATCACCACATTACCATTTCAAAAGGCATCAATGAATAATACTGTACCAGAACAGTTCAGGCACAGTCAATAGAGAATTAATTAGTTGCTGAATGGGTTCAATTTGGGGGATAAGAGTTCATTCCTGACAAGCAATGCATTCATGAATGGAGGTCAAACACTATTCAAGTTATATATACAGTTGTTTCTCCCGTAAGTAATTTTCTGTGAAATCAATATTACTACTTGAACGTTTGAGAATATTTAATAAAGGGTTTTCAGATGGCATAAATATGTTTTTGCACTTCATCCCCAACCAATCATCATCATAATAATCCTCTTAAGAAAGGAAAAAAAATAAATAAAAATTTGGCAATTTAACTGTGTATCATATCGGCAGAATTAATATTCAGATGACTGCATGTAGATCATGAATATCATAATATGTATACATTTCGTTCACAGTGTACATTGGTAATTTCTAAGTAGAGTGTAAACAAGGTTACACTATAAAGCCATTTAAGGAAAACTATCCCATCCCGTGTCAGCCATGTTTTTCAACAGACCGTAACCATAAAGATTATCGGCCGAGATATCATAAAAACAAATGCTGTGGCTAAGTTTCATGAAGATTTGACTACAAATATGACTTATAGAGGGTTAACAAGGTTTTCCTAAAGCCATATAAGGAAAACGGCCGCGCCCCCTGGTGGTCATGTTTTGGAACTCAGCTGAGATATTATTGGGACAAATAATCTCACCCCGTTTCATGAAGATTGGACTTTAAATGTGACTTCTAGTGTGTTAAGTTGTTTACATGGATTCACTATAGCCATATAATGAAAACTGCCCCGCCCCCTGGCAGACATGTTTTTCAACGGACCGGAACCATTTTCGAACTCAGCTGAAATACCATTGGGACAAATATTCTGACTAAGTTTCATGAAGATAGACTATAAATGTTACTTATAGAGTGTTAATAAAGTCTCACTATAGCCATATAAGGAAAACTGCCCCGCCGCGCGGCAGTCATGTTTTTCAACGGACCGGAACCATTTTCGAACTCAGCTGAAATACCATTGGGACAAATATTCTGACCAAGTTTCATGAAGATAGACTATAAATGTTACTTATAGAGTGTTAATAAAGTCTCACTATAGCCATATAAGGAAAACTGCCCCGCCGCGCGGCAGTCATGTTTTTCAACGGACCAGAACCATTTTCTAACTTATCTGAGATATAATTAGGACGAATATTCTGACCAAGTTTCATGAACATTGGACTATAAATGTGGGCTCTAGAGTGTTAACAAGGTTTTACAATTGCCAAATAAGGAAAACAACCACGCCCCCTGGCGGCCATGTTTTTTTAAAGGACCGGAACCATTTTCGAACTTAACCGAGCTATCATAAAAACAAATGTTCTGACCAATTTAAATGAAGATTGGACCTTAATTGTGACTTCTAGAGTGTTAAAAAGGTTTTACTATAGTCATATAAGGAAATCAGCCCCGCACCCTGGCGGCCATGTTTTTCAACCAAGCGAAACCATTTTCGAACTCGGCTGAGGAAACATTAAGACAAATTGTATGACCAAGTTTCATGAAGAATGGGCAATACATTTGATATGGTGAGTAAACAAGCGTTTTCTTTAATTTTACCTAGTGACCTAGTTTTTGACCTCACATGATCCAGTTTCGAACTCGATTATGATATCATTGGGACAAATCTTAGGACCAAGTTTCATGAAGATCAGACAAAATAGTGGCCTCTAGAGTGTTAAGAAGGCAAAATCTTGACGACGCATGACAGACAAAAGGTGATCCCAAAAGCTCACCATAAGCACGTTGTGCTCAGGTGAGCTCAAAATACAATAAAAGCGGAAAATGTCGTCCCTTTTAAGCGGACGACACAGGCTAATCTGGAATGAAACTTAACGCACATGCATTTTACCCCCTTTTCACAGAGCGAGGCTCAAATGTATGAATTTGAACTTAAGTAGTTGATCGACGAGCTGCAAAGGGTTATCTGTTGTAGAACAAACATGCTTTGTACATTCAACTTTGCATATCATTGACAGTTAAATCACAATTTCAAACATTCAGCGGACAAACTATTCGGGTTATTGTGCACGTTATTTCTAATACGCTACATGCAAGCAGTCGAACATACGTAATTTAACGCGTGTAACAACAATCGGTCCCGATAAGCGTTGAATATCTTCCTCATAACTATTTCGCACCAGACAGTGCATCGAGATAGGTTTGTTTGATTATTAAAAAAAACAACAATGAAATACTAGGGCATGCTGCGTAATTAGAATTTACAATCTGTATTTCCTTAATGTATCATATAATATTTATAATTTTTCCATGAGTATATATTTGTTATCAAAACAGAGAAGTAACATGTGCTTGTATCAAGTACTGTGAAAAGACAAAAAACTAATAAAGCCATATCGCATCATTGATACAACTCTGTGGTTAAGTAAAAAAAACGTGGACACATATTGGACCGGTCTTGTTCTACAAACTATATAACTATATGACTCGTCCTTAACGAGTCTCCTTTTTATTGACAGACGAACAAATTGAAACTTATGGTGTCAAAGTGGCATGCCGTCTAATAGTTCTTCTTTTTTGTTTGCGGACCTTCTCGAATTTTAATGAAATACATCGTCAGATTTATTTGCACATATGTTGATGCATTAAAGCCGTGGAAAAATTTCAATTTAAATTTTGACACATCTTTAATACTGTAACGCGATATATTCTTATTAAGGGATTGTATAATTCTATTGCTCTGCCTACAAAGTCTAAACTTAATAAACAGACATTCCTTTTAGGGTGTTTATCGGAAAATGCTTACAGTGCTTCTATTATAACATGAACATTACACATAGAATATAACATATGCAATCACCTTTCTATCAATTGCTAGCTACACAGGCACGTTATTTACTTTAAACAATTTATTCCCCATTTTATACAACTTTGCACAATCGCCCTCCTCTTTTACATATTTTTTTCTGTTTAAGTTTGGAACTTTATTGCCTTTCATTATTTTGAAAAGGTTTTAACATTTACATATCATTTAAGACAATGAGCACTAAACAGCTGTTTCATATGAAGACATGAAAGTGAGCGGAAAGTGAAAGACATACAACAAAATCCGTGTACGAGAATTTGTATTGAATTAAGGTGTGATCAAATCGGTTTTAAATTGGACAGTGTGCATGATTAGAATCGTGCATATTTCAATGATATTTATAGGACAACTACATGACATATCTATCAGCCTGTAATAAAAACTCTTATCGAGGTTTTCTCTAAATTTAATGACAAATTTTTATCGCTTTATGACCATAATTGACTTATTAAGTGGGGACCAAATCATTAATAGATAAATAGATCCCACTATTCTTAGAATAATTTAGTTTAAACACATGATCTCTGCTTAAAAAAAAAGTCGTTTGATATACAGCGTTAAATTTTAATGTTCCGGATGACACTATAATAAGCGAATCGGGTATTAAGATCTATTATTGCAGGTGATTAATACATACCCCATTGCCAAAACGTTACAAATAGTTTGACATACTAATTGCTTTATTTGGATCTTCGATTTCAAAGTATGATCTTGAAGCTGCATTCGGATCATATCAAGTAAAAAACTGATTTTCATTATATCCAGCTAGTAAATCAAGAGTAAAGGAAATTGTAAATTTCAAAAACTCGAACCATTCTAAGCTGTCTATAAGTTTACCGTCTTAAATACAATACCTTTTTTGCACCGATGTGTGAAAGCTCCTTTTTGACGAGCGCCTCTCCAATGGCTTCGTACATTTGTATTTACAAACATGATGTTCTTAAATTACTTACCATCATGGGTAATTATCAGAATGATTTTATCAAAGAATGGAATTCATGGATTCAAAAAATAAATTCATTCAGTTTTCGAATAGGAATTTCGACCAATATAATTTTGAAAACTCAAAGGAAGTATTATTTCTCAGATGATATAAGTCAAACATTATTTCAAACATAAACACTAGTTAACGAGATTTATCAGATTCAATTTCTACATTAGAAATATAGAAAGACATGCCAACTTTATTTAATTCATTTGGAATAACATTAAACTGAAAAAAGTCCTTTATTAAGTTTCATGGCTTTTTTCGTGATTGGGGAAAAGCACTGCCGTCATTTTAGGTGAATTATAGATCGGCAAAACTAAGAAACGGTTTTAAATTGTTCTATGTAAACTTGACATTTTGGAAATTGGCATGATCTAAAATACATCCTCTTGATAAGCAGGGCTTAAAGTACGGGAGAAGGGTAGAAAGAAGTAGAGGCATCATTTGAAAGGTGGTTGACAGACACGACTCTGACAACAGGACTTAGAGCCCTTCTGTCACCGACTTATCACTTAAGACATCAAACAACGTTTGCATTTGTTTGAAAGGCTATACGATCAATACAAGTTTTTTATGTTGATGTTACTGATACCGGGTGTAGCTGAAAGTTTCTTTTTAGCACATGTATGCCTAGTGAACTCACCCATTCTTCTAAATTGGATCAATTTATTTTCAAAATTAGGGATATCTAGTATATTTATTTCTATATTTAGAATATTTTCAACAGAAATCCCTTAAAGCAAACAGTGCAGACCGGATGTGACGCCGCATTATGCGGCGCCTCATCTGGGTCTACACTGTTTGCCAAGGCCTTTTTCTAGACGCTAGGCATAAATGTGTTAATGTTTCACTTTTTAAATAGTACGTGCCTATGTAGCACAAATGACGCGACCAATTGGAATAGTGCTCCTTTAATTGTTTACCCATAGTAAGGCTATGTCTGCTCAAATACTGCGCCCTTTAATTCGCAATTCCAAACAATAATTTAGTATCAGTCATATGTTATGCTTTTGATAAAACATGACCTTGTGGAATTTAAAATAAATCGAATTCCTTTGATGTTCTATATAAACATTTAATACTGTTAAATTCAGAAATCTAAGACAAAATAACTCGTTAGACGATATAATGTAAATACATGTATTGTATTTCAATATCAACAATGACACATATCTTTTATTGATATTGATTTTTACAATACAAATGTTGGATGACACAAGTTATAAAGACTATTTCAATAATTTGAAAACCTGAAAAGTGGAAAGCGTCGCAACGCGAAACGATTGAATAATTTGAAAAGTTCTGTTGTTGTCGTTATATTTTGGGAAACTACGAGAATTGCTTTTATAAGTAAAATATACATCCGGTGATAGCATGCGCACGGATGGTCGAGTGGTCAAAGACATTTTACTTCAGGACTCCAGGGGTCAGTGGTTTGAGCCCAGGTGAGGGTTACTTTTTTTTTCTTTTTTTATTGTATCATTGTTTTTTTGGTGGAGATTTTTAGGTCCAATGTTTAACTCTATCAATAAAAAGTATTTAATGACAAGCTTCAATACATGCCAAAATCTGTGAAAAGGCCCCTTTAAATGTTTGATATGCAATCATTTAAAACACGTGATTTAACAAAACGATGTCACATCCAAGCTCACTTAAACGCTTGCGATACATTATACCATCAATTTATAAACAACACTAGTTTGAAGTAAAACGACACACATTTCATTGAAATGCCTTACTGACCGTTTTGTCCGGAGTCTAATCAATGTTTCCCAAAAACATAAACATGCTCGTAACCTTTCTTATATTGTATTGACATTTCTTTATTGATTGTATTTAGTTTTTTTCTCAATGCATACGATATTACGGAAGTTTTCATGGTAATGTTGCGGATTTTGGGCAGCCATATACCGTCAGAAATCTTGTAACCACCGGCCACTTGATCGGGCTAGATTTGGACCGTCGGTACAGATGTTCGAATATCTCGCTAATTGTACCTTTAACCGCGCTAATGAATTGGCTGTTGTCTTCCAAATATTGACAAATGTCGTGGAAAAGACAGTTTTTCAGTATTAAGGTGTGGTATGGCAGCCTACTTGCAGTAAATAGGTCACCACGTGCTGAACTGATATTTTGTTCAAATGTATATACATGAACTCGAGTGTGCCATCCTTAATCGCAAATCTGCAAAGCTTTATCTATGGTAGAACATCATGCTATGTGAACACACCTTTGCACGTCCTAGACACTAATGATTGAATTCGATCACATTATCAAATACCTGGCGGACAAACTATTTGGCTGTGAATCATATAGAACCTGAATGCTTGTTGTTGCATTGTGCATGTAATATCCAGTATGCTTCATAGTAGCAGTCGTACCCTCGTAATTTAATGCGTAAAAAATTGTGCGCGAGTACCCTTTGAATTTTCACCTCATAACTATTTCGCATCAATTCATACGTAAATGGAGTGTTTGTTAACTATAAGTCATCATCTTAATCTAAAAAATGCATTGTCTGCCATGTATGGAACAAGTCGCGTTAACATGTACAAAGTCACGACATGAATAAATATGGTATTACCCTAATGTAATTTCAACACGATTATGTATTATTTAGAACACATTTATATTTAATTATAAAAAACAAAGAAGTTACATGAATTTGAATTAAAAAAATACCATTTCTTTATTATATTGATTGTGTTACTTATGAACAGATATTAAACCATTATAAGTGCCACATCGCACTATTGATACATTACTGTCGTTGTTTAAAAGAACTAAATATATTGGACCTGTCTTGTTCTACAAAGTACATAACTATATGACTCGTCCGCATCCTAAACGCGTTTACCTTTTTATACACAAACGAAGAAATTGAAACTTACGGTGTCAAAGCGGTATGCCGTCTTAAAGTTCATCGTTTCTGTGTGTGGACAGAAATTTTAATTCAATACAAAGTAAAATTTATTTGTACATACATTGATGCATTAAAGCAATGGTAAATTTTCAATTTAAATTCTGACACATAATTTATACTGAAACGCGATATATTCTCACAAAGGGATTGTTTACTTCTTTTTACCTTACTACAGCATTCTAACCTTAATAAATAGACAAACATTATGTGGGGTCAGCGGTGAATGCTTATGTTTGCTTGTGTTACAACATAGGCATTAAACGTGTTATATTACAGCAATAATACACACAAATCTATTTAATGCTTACACCATCTTGATATTTACTTTTAGTTACGTACAGCTATGTATTTACCATTTTATACAATTTACGCAATCAGCCTTCTTTTAAACATCATTTGCTGTTTAAGTTTTGGAACGTCCTTGCCTTACAATATTTTTAAAAGGTTTTAACATTTACACATCATGTCGGACAATAAGCTCTAAACAGCTGTATCCTATGATGAAAGGAAAGTGAACGCAAAGTGATTGGCGTACAGCAAAATCCTTGTCTGATAATTCATATTAAATTAAGAAGTGTTACACTCCGTTTGAAATATTACCGTCTGCATGATTACAATCGTGTCGATTTCAATGATGTTAATGTTTACTAATGAAAACTGCATGGCTTATATGTTAGTCTGTGGATAAAAACTCTTATCAAGGATATATCTGAATTTGATTACAAAATGTATAGTCAAATTACCATATTTGACTTTCGTGAGTAATCGAAATTAATTTATGTAGAACTATAGATAGTGAGGCATGGTAAAGTTAAGGCTTTATCAGAAATTCCCCGAGACGATGTTCTGCTTATGATGATATGCGTTATATTTTGCGACTGTTTATTGATTTAAAGAAGTAGTCGGATGTTCTATATAACTCTGTGAAATGCTTACTAACGCTCATATATATGTAACGCATATACATACACATCGTCGGACACCCTCGGTCTATTCATTACGTTACTCTCCATTCCTATATGATGTATGAGCGGAGCGTAATCAGCAGCCGTGGGTTTCCGACGATGATACATACAAGGGTTATTTGTATATTTGACCCATAATTAAATAATGTTATTTCATTCTTGTTACGTACACACACAAAACATATAGCATTCCAGACAAGTCAAGTCTGTATTTCAAGTATTAAAAAAAGACACAGAAAGACGTTATGCAATAACTGAGCCGTAATATCTGATATATATGCCACGAACTATTGCAAATGAGTAATTTTTTGTTGACATTCAGACACGAGGTGTATTTGTCCAATTATCATGAGAATTTGTGCATTCGTAAGAAAGGTTTAAATGGTATTTGGAAGGTCCTTCGCATTTTAACCACTCTTGTCGCTTTTTTGTAATTTGGTAGGCTGATTCAATTCTGTAGTAAAAGTATTTGTACATAATTGGTCTTGCGAAAGTAGGCATTTTTTAAAGTAAAATTGATGAAAATTACTATATAGCGTACATTGAATATAAGGATTTGATCATAAAGATGATATCAATGACACTAGATATTTTACATATCGAGGAAAAGCTATGTTAAAAAGTCATCAAAATGGCATGTATGTACGATTGTTCCACCACCCTCGTCATCATTCCATCTTCGATAGAGTTTGTGATAAGTGTTTGGACCTGCGGAATACTATGAACTGGATATATGCTTCAACTCATGGACCAGCTCTTTTATGCACAAATGTGTTAACGGGTTTTAATTTTAGATTTTCGTACATGTTTTGTGAATGTCGATCATCCATTTTCTTGTTTATGACAGAGAGGTAGCCAAAAATGAACAGAGAGGCAGCATTTTGACAGAAAGGCCACAGACATGCATCTTAACCGTGTTTCAGTTCTTGAATTTTACATTTTCTTAAAAAGTTGCCAAAATCAAATGTATTAGTGTTTTATGTCACAAGTCCCAAATGAGATGAACTTTTCAGTGTCAGAATGCTGATAAGTCCTATGCAGCCTCTTTTAGCTCAGGCTACATGGATATAGGAATATGGTAAATCTGATAATATTCTTTGATCTTCATTTTTAAAGATTTTGCACCACTCCAGAGGAGGCTTAATTTTAATGGACAGAACAGACTCTGTGACCATGTATTATAGCACTTTTCTTAGCGACACATCAGTTAAGACAAATGAAATAGGTGACTACACTTTTTTACGTTTTGCATAATAATAATGTTGTCAATACCTATTGCAGATTTGAAGTCCTGTTTAACGCTGTGTCCTCTTTTCAAACAAACAATTTAACGAATGGTGCGTTTCGTTCTCATGTAAGTTCAAGGTTAAATGATATATGCTATCGAATATTGGAATTTTAAGCTTGTACTTGTCGTCAGAAATCTTATTAATAATGGCCACTTGATTGAACCGTAAGTCGATCAAAAGTTTTAAACAAAGGTGATACTACGTACTCTTTTTTTCCGTATCTTGCGAAGTATACCTTGTTATTGCGATCAAGTGTCATTTTGTGTGTTTGGGTTTAAGACAAATGCTATGGAAAAGACAGTTAATCAATTTTACATGTTGATGTGTGACAGCCTTGTGAAGATAATAAGTATCATGCTTGATTCAAACTTTTATTGTTATCTTGATTGTGCCCTGAGATTGGGAATAACGGCCTGTTTGCAAGAGTGTATCTTAGCTAAAGCATCATATTTTACCAATGCAAAAATAACCTTCATTAGCATTATCACGAGATAAATTATTACAGCTATCAACTTGTAGTTGATTTGAAGCAAGTAAATGCAAGTGAATTCGACCTTCATATATTTCACAAAAAGTTCTTGCTTATTATTAATAATTTAATGCTTTACTATATAGTTTTCTATTTTGTTTCTTCTCCTTGTTTGGTTTCATGTGAATGCTTATCAGAGTTTGTGTTACACCGTCGTCGCCATTGATACTGAAATAAGGATTGCAAAAATCCAACATCTATTTGTATAATATATAAATATATATAATGTTCAACAGTTGACAACATTTTTGTCCTCCAAGCTATGATACAAAAATATCTATCGAAAAAGAAAGGAAGATTCTTTTGTTTATATGTTGATTAAAAAAAAGCGTTTGATTGAATAAACCATTTAAATTGTTTAAATGTCTTGAAAGGAAAGGCTTACATGGTAAATTGTTGAATGTTCTAAAAGCTATGTATACGAACTTAAAATTCTGCGTAAAAGTGCAAAAGAAATATACATGCTCAGATGATTATAAGACACAATCAGTTGAGCACGCTGTTAATCTTTTACAAATGCCGCAAATCGTTATCCGAGAAATTGCTATTTACTGTTGAAATCACTTGATGACGCTGGGCGAATCTGCTGGGCATCGAAAATAAGAAATTTGTTGTTCACATACGGATTTGGTTATACTTGGATAAGCCAAGATGTTGATGATAAAAAAATGTTTATATCATCTTTCAAGCAACGCGTTATTGATTGTTGCACGCAAAAATGGCACGGCGACGTTTCAAACTCGAGTCGATGACGTCATTATAAACATTATAAAAGCCTTCTTATCACAGAAAAGAACTTATCAATTGATTTAACACAAAAATATAAGATTGCACTTCTACAATTCCTAGCCTCAAACCACAAATTACAAATCGAACTAGGTAGACACAATAATGTACAAAAAGAGAACAGAATATGTAATAATTGTTCTACAAACGAAGCGATATCTGGATTGCAAATACCATGCTTTCTTCAAGTGTACCAAATACAACGAAATACGATTAAATTATTTTTATAGCTGGTATTCATCAGGAGATTCACCGCTAAATTTGTATAACTTAATGAGCTCTAATGATGAAACTATTTTTAAAAAGTTAAGTATATATGTGTATCATTAATTGAAAATTATCAATAACTAAAACAATACTTTGGATATATTAATACAGCTGTTTTGCCTGTGTTTTTGTTGTTTGTGTATGTGTTTTCGTAAGTATAGACATGTTCTTACCGCAACTATTTTAATATCTAAAATATGAATAACTTTATAATGTATATTGCTATATTAACACAACCCGTATGTATTTTTATAAATATGTACTAGACACAACTCTGATATGATCTTATATTTAGTAACAATGTATTACTATGTATTTTGGGCCGGGGGCCTTTGTTTACAAAATAAAATTGACTTGACTTGACATATATCCACAAATTGACGAATTGATATATACTGTCTTATATTACCCAAGATTGTTAAGCGTCGCACTGTATTTTATTTACTCTAAATAAGTGTTATGTTACATTTGTGTCTATATTCTATTAACTATTTTTCTTAAGTTACTCTTTATAAACCGCTTATTATTTGGTTGTTTGCATCGTGAAGAATATTTGACGAAAGGCGCTTTTTGCTGATATCTTCTTTCACTTCGTTCTAACAACTAAGCAAATGTCCCAGATCTAACACCTGGATGAAGTGTTTAAGGATCACTGTCGCCTTTGTCAACATAATTCTTTGCTTACTCAATGAAAACCAGGATGTCAAGGTACGGAGTACAGCTGTTATTAAAGATTTCATTTTCAAACAACCGCTTAAGTTTATTTTGTACTGTGTGACACCTACCTTGTCACGTATGTCAGATACAACGTAAACGTATCAAACCCGTATATTTGATAGATGAGCGCTTTTGAACATTATTAGGTTATCGTTAAAGTAACAAACGGACCACATCTGTGTCGAGACATTTGTTTTAAAGTTAGCCTTATTTGTGCCACGTGAATTGTCTAATAAAGTAGAGCTGTGATCAAGACAAATTTTTTCGAGTCTCATGATGCGTTAGAAATACATTTTTTGTTACACTTAGTAAATGGTTGTATATACACGTATTAACAGAAAACACTAAGGTGTACAATTAACATATTCCGATTTTGTTTTTCAAGAAAATACATGTTGTAATGTCAATAAATCAAAATGTTTAAATCGCTGATTAACACGGTTGATATTCAATTTACTTTTTTTGGTTTTATCTTCTAGAATGATCACTATTTACTTTCAATCGAATGATACAGCATGCAAAATTACCCAGGCCCTGTTGCTGAGATACAGCAAGACACCAATACAGTTGAGTGCAATGAGTGTACATTTAATAATTGAAATAACTATTATTATTGACAATACCGGTAGGTAGCATTTATTTCGTGCGGCAAGTTTCAACCAGCAAAACAAATTGCATGAGCACCAGCAGGACAGAAACATTTCCCCATGCGGTCTTTTATTAACCCATTAATGCCTTGTTTACTCTCCCATCCTTCTAAATTGGATCAATTTATTTCCAAAATTAGGGGTGTCTAGTATATTAATTTCTATATTTTGAATATTTCTTACAGAAATTCCTTTAAGCAAACAGCGCAGACCCTGATGAGACGCCCGTCTCATCTGGGTCTACGCTGTGTGCCGTTCCTTTTTTTTTCTAGAGTTATGAGTTGAAGATCGCATATTAATTATGGGCCACTATTTTGGTTTATGCTCTCGGCTTTGCTTAAGCCTTTTTATGTTTAAAGTATTCAACATCGCTTGGCATTCTGGAATCCTCAAACAACCGTTATAATGTTAATTTCAAAAGACAATTACACGCAGAATATTTGTTGGATTTGGTGGAATATTGATTTTTATTCACCGGTGATCATAAAAAAAACCATTAATCACGAGTGAATTAAAATCGATATTCCACCGATTCCAACACAGTGTCTTTTTATTTCATGCTTACTAATGATTATTTTTTTAATTATGCTAAAATAACGACGTCATAAAGTCATGAACATGACGCCATTTTACAGTATTATAGTGAAAAATATCGATACTTTTCACTGTTAATCTGCCCTGTTTGAAACAGTGAATAATACGTGTATTTCTCTAAAACTCACAGTAAAGCACACACCAATCATTCTACATCATATGAATACCCTTCACTTTTCTATCAAGAGCTGCAAGTTAATAATTGAAACCTCAATGACGCGTGTAAATATTCAATACCGTCACGTATCTGGTGCTTGTCGACAATTGCAAAGAGTTCCTTACTGTAGGTCTCCAACATGACACTCTGAAATTGGATTTCATAAACAATCATGTTCAAGAATCAGCTTCGAATGTCACCCTTTTGATAAAGCAATGCAGTCTGCAATTAATTTTACGGTAATTGTACATTTGAATTTTTTTCCATGAACGTAACCGAAAATCAGACGCATGATAACTCTTCATATGTTGAAGTGTAAATACCATACTTTTCACATCAACAATGACGAAGTTCATCATCGAAATGTTTTTTATTCGAAAGATTTTGTATCTGCACAGTTTTGTTGTTATCGATCGAATCTTTATCATGTTGCTTAGTTATTGCTGAAATATTTTAAAGACTGAAAAAAATGGAACATACTTGAGGTTTCAAACATTCAAAGTATAGTTTCACGTATCCTCCGAGTACCATGCATTTCAGTTATGTGCCGTATTATTTAGACTCGTGTTGGTTAAACACATAAAGGGATACATGTTCTTTAATAAATGGGTCACATCCCGCATAGAAATTGTCTTCTTTATTTCTTAAATAATTAACATTTTGACATGAACTAAAGTATCTTGCATGTCGTCTAATATTTCTCCATTGCTTTGCAAAGACATCTAGAATGAAATACCTGAGCATATCCATCTTTAAGTCGTGAGCATATCCATCTTTAAGTCCGCATAGGATGTTTGTAAAGCCTGAGTCAATTTTCAATATAAATTCTGACACTTTGTTAATGCAGTAATGCGATATGTTCTTTTGAAATGACAGTGTATTTGTTCTCCGTAAGCATTTGGGTTTATCATTTTGTAGTTCACACGTAAATTCTTATAAGAGCTTGTGTAGCAACATCACTAGTAAAACAGTACGTAAATAAAATCAAAGCGCTGAAGGCACTGAAGTTGTTCGCCATTGCATAATCTCAGACGCAACTAAGTTTTCAAAATTTTGTTATAGCTTTTTATATCGCAAGTTTGAAATGAACCCAATCCATTCAAATTTATAAAGAGTGTGTCTTAAAGCACAGGTCGTGATGTGTGTGCACTGTTTATCCTCATATTTATGTTATAGAGATAACTAAGCCAAAATAACAACAATATGTCTATTTTTTCACAATTGGTTGCTTCACTGGCAACCATGTTAAGAATTTTGGTTGCCTTGCTAAAGAATAACAAGCCTTTAATCATGTTCATGTTGTGTTATGTGTTTCTAATACTTTATCTATTATCTTTAAATTATTGAGCAACAATTTTGCCCTCATGACAGACTTTTAATGCAGCATTTAAGCCCATTTTCCCTGAAAACAACCAATGTGTACAGATTGTAATGATTAACTGGCCAATGTCGTAGCACAAGCTGTTATAAACATTAGACTGGCCAATATCGTCGCCAAAGCTCTTAAACCTATTGTTTACATACTGGCTGTCTGCTGCAGTATATCCAATTAATAATGGAGACATGTTATATATGAAAAATTCTGCATATTTAAAAGTTATTATAGCGACCCCAAATAATGGGAGCATGTTGTTTGACCCTTGTTCGAGATGGGGGCATGTTTAAAACCTTTGTTCGAGATGGGAGCATATGGTATAACCATTTCTCGAGATAGGGACATGTGGTATTACCCTTGTTCGAGTTAAAAGCATGTGGTATAACCCTTGTTCAAGATGGGGGCATGTAGTATGACCCTTGTTCGAGATTGGAGCATGTGGTATTTCCCTTGTTCGAGATGGGATCATCTGGTATGACCGTTGTTCGAGATGGGAGCATATGGTTTTACCCTTGTTCGAGATGGGAGCATGTGGTATAACCCTTGCTAAAGATGGGAGCATGTGATAAAACTATGTCGAGATGGAAGCATGTTGTATGACCCTTGTTCGAGATCGGAGCATGTGATGTTACCCTTGTTCGAGATGGGAGCATGTGGTATAACCCATGTTCGAGATGGAAGCGTGTGGTAAACCCTTGTTTGAGATGGAAACATGTGGTATTACCATTGTTCGAGATGGGAACATGCGGTATGACCCTTGGTTTATATGAGAGCATGTGGTATGACTCTTGTTCGAGATCGGAACATGTGGTGTAACCCTTGTTCGAGATGGGAGCATGTGGTATAACCTTTGCTAAAGATGGGCGCATGTGATATATCCCTTGTTCGGGATGGAAGCATGTGGTATAACCCTTTTTCGAGATGGGAGAATGTGATATAACCCATGTTCGAGATGGAAGCATGTGGTATTACCCTTGTTCGAGATGGGAACATGCGGTATGACCCTTGGTTTATATGAGAGCATGTGGTATGACCTTGTTCGAGATAGAAGCATGTGGTATAACCCTTGTTCGAGATGGGAGCATGTGGTTTAACCCTTGTTTGAGATGGAAGCATGTTGTATGACCTTGTTTGAGATGAGAGCATGTTGTATGACCTTGTCCGAGATGGGGGCAGGTGGTATAACCCTTGTTCGAGTTTGTGTCATTTCGTGCCACAAACTGTCATCACATCAAGAGAACGTGTCGCATGCAGCGATGTCAGTCGCTTAGATGTCAGGGTCACAGTTGACTTTTGACGTTTTAATATATTTTGAATCGTGCCGAAACCATGACTTTATCATATGCACGTGATACGATTTCGAACGAAATTGGCAAAAATGATCATCAAATCAAGACGACGCGTTGCGTTCACCAACTGTTGCTGACGCTTGCTTAAAAGTTAATGTCACTTTGGAAATACGCATGATGTGTAAAAACCGTTTCAAAAATACACTACTATGTATTTACATTCGTCAACATGTTCACTGTTTTTATTGTCTGTTACTCAAAACTCAGTCTTGTGTCAAATTACATTAATCATGGAAATCTGAGTTATATGAAAACATTTCTAGATTTTATATGACAAATATGAGCATATGCATTGTGAAATTCTAAATTATTATTTATTTTATTTATTTTTTATAAATGATATATTGTGTTGTATTGTATATTGTGTTATGTATGTGCATTTTGAGATGTCCATATTCAAGTTCCAAATTGAGACTGATTTGTACGATTATTAATTAGTTTCAAAGATTCAAATAGTGTATGGTTTATTTTTTGTAGAAAGAATCTTGTTTAGCGTAAATATGCCTTTTTAAATATTGCGTATTTCATTGAATTACAAACACATTTAATGTATGTTTTGAAGGATTCTTTATACGAATGAAGATATACATAAATGCGTAAACGTTTAGCAAATTACTAGGCAGTTATGCCTAAGGGTTTGTTGTTAGTAACTGATTAAAGAAAAAAACAATAAAGCACCGGAAACACCATCCCCACAAGAGTCGATCAGTAAATTTGCTTCACGTGTCTAAATTATTAAAATAAAACATCGTGCGATCGGAAGTTGTGGCAAATATTCTCAATCTAACAACATTCGCTCAGCCAATCATGGATGACGAATGTATGTAGGAATAGGAAGGTGTTTATTTCTATCCAATACGCCATATTAGGCACACGAGGACAACATAAATTCACAATAAAATTAACAGAAACGAAGGCAATACAAAATGAAAACGAACAACAACAAACAATACACACGCACGTCCACACGCATACAATCACACCTTCACACGCGCGCACGAATACACCCACTCTCATGCCCACACTCATAAATAAACTAAATATACATAAAACGTGCATGGACAACACAATAATCATGAAAACAGGCGGAGAAGCCCATTATGAGAGGAAAAAATTATAATTGAAAAATGCATTACAAAATAATAATAATACAATAATTTCTTAAATGAGCTTTAACAGAGGCGATCAAGATATAATTGCCGATCACAAGTAAACAAAACAAAGATAAAACGTACATTAACAACACAATAATCATCAAAACCCGCGGTGAAGCCTTTAATAGAGGCGCTCAAGATATAGTTACCGAACACTCAGTAAGAGCATATAACGGATCATAATTTTATGTGTACGTTGTATACATAGAAACGTAAGAAAGAACATTATTATTGACACCAGCAGTACATAGATAAGTAATTTTTTTCATATGAATTTCTTAATTATACTGGGTAAGCAACTAAAGTTAAGTTAAGTCAAACAATTAATATGTATTAATGAGGAAATCTCTTTGCGAAAAACATATTTTTCGTTCAGGTGTTTTGCTAAAGGCAATGTATGTTGTTTTCGTGTATCGTGATTTAAAATCAGATAATTAATTTTGCAATTTGTAAGATACGAAATTAAGACTGAGTGTTATCCACAATATCAATTGTATCTGATTCTTTGTTTTCTATCTCATATAAGAGAAATTATAAATAAAAATTGGAGTCCTAACTTGTTTTGTCTAAATTACATATGATTAAGGGTTACATGCTGCTTGGCCGTTTCTATAATAAATATATCGACTGTTGAATATTCACAGTTCACTTTTGTTATAATTTCTTATTGCTTGGATTTTCACCAGCATCTACATCAAAAGTACATGTAATTAAAACAAGTCAAAGCACTTTATGACATAATACTTGACGCTTCAACAACTGGCGCTATCATGAATATTCGGGCACACAATTGCAGCTTGAAATCACTTAAAACGGTCTTAACGGTTTAACCTTCAAAATAACACTTGATCAATGAGGTTTAATTTATTTTAATCGGTCTTTATCTACATCTGTTTGTTATTCGTTGTTGTTTTTTTCGGTGAGACTACAGTGGGGCAATGTACATTATAGTATGCGGCACCAACACAAGCCTGAATGAAGCCGAGTGTTTATATTTGAAAAAATACGCACGGGAAAATAACCTGTTGCCATTTTGTGTCATAAACTCCCAAATAAACAACATTATTATAAAAGACCTATCGCGTCTATTAAAAGAAAATAATATATTATATTGATTTTAATGACGCTGACGTGTTCGGACAATGTTAATTTAACGATGTTAAAACTACAGTTTCAATATAAAGCAATACAAGGGCTACAAGGCCATTAAGTGAACGTGAACAAATGAGAATGAACTGTCAAACCAAGTAGACAAACATTTAACTCAATATAGATATACAATATTTTATTACAATAGTTTTTCCCTTATTATGACATAACATTTACAAACAGTTTTAATCTACCTTATTCATGTTATAAAGACTTTTTAATGCCAATTTTCGTGAACATTCTGAAGCAAATTTCTGATTAGAGAGTGCTTAAACAGCCAACAGCGGAAACAAAGTTTGCTTCATTTTTTATCATCAAACGTATCAACACTTAAGTAAACCCAATACGTTTAATCCAAAGACTTTCTAATTTTACATGGTCAAGGACGGCGGAGATCACGACATGTACATAAAGACCTCGATGCTAATGAGAAATTGTATGGTCATTATTAAAGCATTTATGTATTAATATCGGAGCGGTTTTCAGTGAAATAATATCAAACCTTGAACGCATAATTCATTTCGTCTACGTTTCATTTCAGTAACTAAAGATTATTTTATTGAAAAAAAATGTTTCAAATATTTATATTTCCATTCATGGCTTTCAGTAATTCATAGAAGGTGTTTTGTTATCAAATATGTTTTTGTTTTTAATGAAAAGTTAACCAAAGCCGATAATTTAACCAATCCTACACATGTCAACTTATTTTTCAAATAATTTTATTTGCCACACAATATTTATTGACATGATCAATGGATTGGCTTTTCTCAATCCGATAAACAGTGCCCGGGACGCCGGAAACATACATGACGGTTATAATTTATCCAAAAAGGAGAGGCTTCCGATTTGAGTATTTTAAGAACCAGTTATACCAAGTCTTTCTTTTGAACATAAGACTTGGAAAGTGAGTATTCATCGTGTTTTTACGATGCTCACTATTTGAAAGGATACATTATATTTGATTGGAAAAATAGTTTTAATTTAGTATATATTCATTTACAACTCACTTAAAGGAAGCGATTTCAAATTTTGCTAATTTATGTTGGTAATTTATAACAACTTAACTTATAGTTATATCCTTTTCAATATATATAATACACTTGATCCTAAACGTATGGTGTATCTACGAGGAATTACAATTGTGATATCAACTCGCTTTTGTATATACGTGTATAATTATAATATACAATATTAAGTTTCTTCCATAGCAACCGATAAAATAATAACATGAAAATATTCGTGCTGTGAGCGCTGTTCGTGTTGAGCGTGATTGCCATGGTATCCTCCACGGTACTGTACGGGGGATATCCGGCCTATGGTGGTGCTGTTGGATACGGTAACTGTGGATACGGAGGTAAAGGAGGCGGCATTGGAGGCGGCGGCGATGGCGGATTCGGGGGCATCTTCGGCATCCTTATTTTTTGTAAGTGCTTGGTTTATTTTCTTTATTTTGAAATGTTGTATAGACTTGTTGTTTGTTGCTGCGTCTCTACAAATATTTAACGTCTCTCTAGTTTCGTTTTTTAAGATCTCACATTAGGTGGGTTTAACAAAGTTGGAGTTACAAAGTGTGTCTCATATTCATGAACGTTTATTCTAGTTGTGCATTATATAAACATTTTAACAATTCCAAAGTGCCATTTAAATAAGATTTATACTTTGCAAATTTCATTTATGAAAAACGGCTAGTTTTTCATCATGTATTCTCAAAATAATACCTTCGTTTTTACCAAGTTTACGAGTTTTATTTTGTCTTGCAGTGTTTGTATTTATCATCATAATCAACGTTTTGTTCGGTAGCGCTGGTATCGGAGGTGGCATTGGAAACAATAACAACAACAACAACAATTACTAGACACTGGTTACTGTTTATAGAACGCAATTTACACACTATGTCATTAATAGTTAATATTTAAAGGCACATTGTTAAATCTCCATCATTGCAAAAGAACATATTATTGATGATGCGAATAAAGCTTGTTTGTTGTTCGTAGTTACTAGTAACTACATATCTATAATTGTCATAAATATGCAACCATGGCTTGAACCATGACAAAAATGTGTGCATTTGATGGTTACACATATGGCATCTATCCGCTGTACTCTATATTGATCTTATTTTGTTGTTGAATTTGTGTTGTTGTTCTTTCTGTTGTTTTCTGCTTTGTAAAAATAGCATAATTTTATATTGCAGATTTACTAGCATCGTGTAAACCGAGCGACATGATTTGAAGAAGACAGAATAAACTACTGCACCATGTAATACTTTGTATAATAACAATTAATAGCATGTCACAGTATGTTTCGCGTTGTTTATTGGTTTCATTTTCAACCAGAGAACATGCAGATTAACAAAATAATTACATTTACGTAAACGAATAAAGCAACATGACCTTTTAGAACGGGAAACGCAATGAACTGTATGTCTACATACATATTGAATGATGACAACAACACATTCAGTTGGTCGAAAGTCTAATGGTGACAATGATACTTTCATTCAGATGGTCGAGCTGTTCATGTGCACATCTAACGCCATCAACAATTCTCTCAATTCGATCAACGATATACAAAGTTAAAGTTAAATATGACACTCAAAGAAGGAATATTGGAACAGGTCTAACAATCTAGATTGTATAAGAAGCCTAAGGCTGGTTGAGAGACTCTCAAGACCGTTTCCGAGATAGCACTAAGACATGTCTTTGGTATAGATGTAAAGAATGCCCGCCTATTCAGTGCGCCATTGTGTACACACCGATCTTACTGACCTGTTTATTAACGCGAAAGGAATTGTGGGTAGCACTTCTTTTACGAGTTAAAAGTGAAAGCGAAAGTAGGTCAGGTTATCGTGCTTCTGAAAATCGCTATCATTCTTATAGAGATTCAAAATCACATTTAAACATATTTAAATAATATTTCTTTAAACAAAGTTCCGTTTTAAACACACAATAAAAAACGATTTTTCTGTTATTATTAACATTTTTATTCCTACGCAGAATTACTTGGCGGAAGCATAATTCCCAAACCAGGGGAATGTGATGCGTCTTAATATAGAGGTGACAATAACGTAGTGACGTCACCATCTATAGCATGTTCAGTACGCCATTTTAGAAAGCGGACACTGTATTCAGTACGCCCCTTCAACATAGAATCGGGTTGTATTCGCTTTTAAATCTAATGTTCAATTTACTTTTCTTTAAAAACACTATGCATATTGTACAACTGTGTTGAATACTGCTTTCATTAGCATCTAAAACATTGTCAACGGGTGAAACCTATTATTAGACGTCATTTTATAACCATCATTTTTTTTTTCACAATGGCGACCTATGTAAAAGACCGAGCCAGTCCGATTGAGATAACTCGATTTTTCAGTTACTTCCATTTTGTATTCGCCACTGCGTAGGAGATTGCTCGTCATTGATAACATTCTCCTAGCAGAGTTTTCGTTCGTGTTTCAACATACAACAATGGCCGCCACCATGAGAGTCTCGATTCAAAACTTTCTTACTGCATAAATTGGTTTGTTTCGCTATTTAGAAGCTGTCATTTAGGATATATGAATTATGTATTCACTAAATCTCCGCTTATGACAACAATAGTAGGAATTCGAAGGATATATACTCGATGTGAATGAAGGACTTTCTGGATCGTAACAGCTTGACACGGCAAAACTGGCATACTGGTATTTTTAGTTATCAATGTAAGTCACATTGTGCTTTATAAATTGTATTCGAGCATTTTGCGACTTATTGAATGACTATGATACCCGATATCAACATTTCATCGGGGATTTGCAGATCACCAAGCTGTCCTGAAATTCAACATTGATTTTAAACTCTTTACTGGTTTGTATACTCTTTCTTAGTGTTAGTACTTTTTATCATTTTAAAGTTAAATGAACTGTGTCACAGTAAAAGAGACATTAAGGCGATTGTGGCCAGTTTGGATCTAGATCAGACTGCAGTCGCTTGAAAGCTGTTTGCTTAAAAGCGTTTTTCTGACGATAACAAATAATTTAATTGGATACTGATTTGACTGCGCTTTTCCTCTGACCTGGCTCAAATAATAGAATTGTCATTAATCAAATTATTTATTTCGAACATTAATCAATTGTTTTTCTTGTCCCTCGGGATCAATGACTCCAGCACTTTCCTGTTGAGAATTGAATACTGCTAAAGGCGATGCTAGGGGGCGTGAGAGATGTTGCACCTTCCAGTATCGCTCGATTGTTCATTGTCGGCTCGGGTACTACGTACATGTACCCCGAGTACTCTTAAGTATACTTACATGTATCCCGGGTACGGTAAATATACTAAAATGTACCCGGGAAATTTAACCCTAAATCAGTCGTTGTCGACTATTTTTTGTAATAATTATATATACACATCAGAGCTTAACACTAACTTTTTTTCAACTAGCCCGTTCGGGCTAGTAAATGCAGAACCTACTAGCTCTGACCAATCTTTTATGTGCCCTGACCCAAGTATTATAAAAACCTTTAAGTTTATCATTCAACTTGTATTTTCTTGTGCTTAGAGATGCGCAATTATGATTAAATCATCCTTATTAGCTTGCCTTACTAATTCTATTGAATTCAATATTCATCTATTTAAGACATCTATTTGTAATGTTCACGCCATTTCTGGAGAATTTTTTTTATTTTTTTATTTTCTCATACTTTCTCTTACTTTCCTCCTTCCCTTTTCTTTTCGTATCCGAGGAACCCCCATCACCACCCGTAAAGCCAAACTTAAACAACGACATGAACGTTAAAACCTTTTTTACATAGATTGCCGGGTTACCGTCTTACAAGAAATGGTAAGTGAATCTTAGCAAAATAACGTGTTACGGTAGTTGTAACAATTGTACAGGGTTAACTCTCTATTAAAAGCCGGAATCGACCATAAATATTAGTTTTGCTAATTGAATTGCGTAAAAAATACTGTCAAAACACTTCTAATCTAAATAAAGTCTCTATCTTCCTCTAAATGGATTTATTAATCGTCTAAAGGATGGAATAAATTTTCCATAATGACAACAAATTAAAATTATTTAAAATTGATAAATAACTATTAATTTTATAGTTACTTTGTGTTAATGTCGAGTTTTATACCTTCATTATTCCGGACGATCCTGGGCGATCCCGGCTTTTAGTTTCAAACGTATTTTCATTGAGAAAACACGTCACTTCGAGGAAACCAATCAAAAACCGTGTCTAGCGGCATTCCGTTTAAAAATAGGTACTGACGTGTTTTACCAGGAAAACCGGCGGGGATTTTCTGAATTGTCGGCCTCTTTTTTATTGCAATCAGGGGGTTCCGAATCTATTTCGAGATACGATCCGTTTGTTGTCTCCGAACTCACTCTGGGATTTAATTGTCATCTGATCGTACTGTATTAAGATTTTTGCATCTTTGAAAAGCTTATTCAAAACGCAGTTTATTGATATAGAACATATAATCCCGCCCAAAATACACACGACCGGTCGGGCACGTTCCTGGGACATTGGCTAGCCCGGACCAAGGTACGGGCAGTGAATGTCGTTCGGACGTGCCTTAGTGTTAAGCCCTGCACATTTATGTAAATTTTCTGTAGAATGGCCTCTATATTATCGGAACACATACTCAAAAAGCATGTTGATGCAGTGTTTTTTGAAGAGAAGTGTGTTTAAGATAATCGGTTGCGCGTTTTACGACATCGGATTTTGGGCGCGAATACAACTCGGGTACAGTGTAATATGGACCGAGTACAATTACGTTTATTTACCGTACCTGGGGTACATGTAAGTATACTTAGAGTACCCAGGGTACATGTAAGTATATTTAAGAGTACCCGGGGTACATGTAAGTAGTACCAGAGCCGACAATGTCCAATCGAGCTCCATTATCCCTCATGAACCGACTCAAAAAACCGAGTCGGCAATATTTGACTTAATTTTTGGTTTGGTTGCTCTCGAGGGATCGAAAATTTCAGAATCTTCCTAAAAGTCCTACGGGGTTGATCCCCAGAAGGGACATTGAAAACTAGCATACTTTGTTATCTAAAAGGCTGCTAAACCTGATATACAATGATAATGTGAATTTTCTCTCACATGATGTTCATCAGTCATATTATATAAAAACTTACAGCAGTAGTAAACAACTGGACAATAATTAATGAACGCATCTTTCATTTGTCTTTGACACTTTGATTTTGACATGGCCTGGATTTAAATATGTGACTGGACTTTACCAGCACTCTTGTAACAGAGCTAAAGTTTAAATGTACCATTGAAGATCACCTAAATCCAGATTTGCTATTATAGACGTGTGGAAAGTTTTAAGGGTGTGACAAGTAAGCAAAAATTGGTCATTACCCAGAGGCCACAACTGATCTATGACTGTATTGAAACAAGAAAAATCAGTGCCTGATTTAGATTTCCTTAGATAGTTCAATAAAAACTAATTTCATAATCCTGGTAACAGTTTAACGGTAATGCTACCAATGTGTCACACCAGGGCATTGAATTTGAAATCTAGGACATGCATGGTCATTTCTTCATGAAATCAGGACACAAAATTGTATTTTAAGTCCTTAATAGACTGATCCCGGAAAAGCTCGAGTTTAGAAAAACCCACTAATCATCCCGGTACAAACAACGCTGATCAGTTATATCAACCAATGATAGCTTAGTTAAAATCATAACGGTTGATACAGTGTGTGATTTTGAAAGGATTATAAATGGGTCAGCTTTATTTGTACCAGCAGATTAGTGGGTTTTTCCAAAAATCTGTTATAGTTCTCAGATTATTATAAGCTCAATCAGTATATTTATATCATTTATGCGTTGAGTATTGTAAACATATACACAATCATGCAGTTACATGATAGCAATAAATAATATCAAAGCTACCTATACTATAAAGGTCATTGACAAAGCCTATGGTCAAAATGTGAACATATTGAGTTAAATCGCCCTCTCGTGCCAGCAAAAACAACACGTTGACAGGTTGTCAAGTTTGACAGTTCTACTTTCACTTTCATTTTGTGATATCAAACTATTAACAATTATGTGGCTGAGAAAAATATCGCCATTGCTTTTCATGCCCTCGGTAGGGTGGCCTATATCAGTTGAACTGTCAGTCAGTGAGTCAGTGTGTCAGTCTGTCCGTCCGTCCGAAAACTTTCATGGCCATAACTTTTTTAATATTGAACATAGCAACTTGATATTTGGCATACATGTGCATATCATGGAGCTGCACATTTTCAGTTGTGAAAGGTGAAGGTGAAGGTCATCCTTCAAGGTCAAATGTCAAATATAAAGCGTCTGTCTGTCCAAAAACTTTAACATTGGCCATAACTTTTTCAATATTGGCGTGCATGCGTATCTCATAGAGCTGCACATATTGATTGGTGAAAGGTCAAGGTCATCCTTCAAGGTCAAGGTCAAAGGTCAAATTTTGCAATATTGAAGATAGCAACTCCATATTCGGCATGCATGTGTATTTCATGGAGCTGCACATTTTGCGTGGTGAAAGGTCAAGGTCATCCTTCAAGGTCAAAGGTAAAATATATGGCTTCAAAGCTGCGCAGCAGGGGGCATTGTGTTTCACAAACACAGCTCTTGTTTAATATATTTTCTGCATGTTTCTTCAAAAAACTTCAATACACGATTTTGTTCGTTAATTCAATCATTCCTGACAGACTTGTGTACATATTTCGCTTACATTGTGACGCGCGTAGGTAGGACCGCATTACCGCTTCCGAAATGTGTATTCATACTATTGCCTTCGAGGAACTTATCTGATGTTTGACGGAAAGGGCCGAAAATGTGCGAGTGTGGGTCAAGTTCCCCACAGGAACTACTTTCCCGTTCCCCCATTTTTTTTTCCGTACCTAAAATTTTTCGTATTCAATTTTTTTTTCGTACCCAATTTTTTTTCATCCCCAATTTTTTGTTTGTACCCAAATTTTTTCGGTCCCAATTTTTTTGTTCCCAAATATTTTTTCGTACCCAAATTTGTTTTCATACCCAAATTTTTTTCGCAAAATTTTTGTACCAATTTTTTTTTTCGTACCAACATTCACAATTGTGGTGATTGTGGTGATGTAGATAAACTTAATTTGATGCTTTTATATCCATCGTCTCAAAAGCATCGTCACACCAGCACTGTCAGTACTTTGATTGTAATTTAAGCAGTTGTAATACGTGAGCAGGGGAGACAACAACGTCGGACATGTTTACGTATACATTGGATGGCCGTTTGTAGAAATTATCGAAACTTTATGAATTCGAAAAAAAAAATCATATATACACAAATAATAAAATATAAATTTTGTATATTATGAAATGCCGTTTCGTTAGTGAGCAAACATTTTATGTTTAAAAAAAAATCATTGAATGAAACGTCCAAAAACGCACACACTACTCGAGTACGCGAGAAAAGATAATACACTATTATTCTATGTACTTATTAGTATAAAAATTGTTGACATCATAAACATGTTACTTTTGCCGAATTTGATGACAATTAACAATGGTGGGTGCAATATGAAACAGTTTTGATAACAATATGGACCATGCTCTGTGAAAAGGGGGTTTAATGCATGTTCGTAAAGTGTCGTCCCAGGTTAGCAGGTGCAGTCCGCACAGGCTAATCAGGGGCGACACTTTCCGTCTAAACTGGATTTTTGCAAAGAAGAGATTTTCTGTAAATGAAAAATATCATACAAGCGGAACGAGTCGTCCCTGATTAGCCTTTGTGGCACAGGCTAATCTGGGACGACAGTTTACGCACATTCATTAATACCCCTTTTCACAGAGTACGGTCCATACACAATTTTAATATATTCTTTCCAAACACATGTGGTCCTTAAAAGGACAATGGTCTTAACGTTTCTTTTCGAAGTCGTCTGATGGATCACTTCCGGTCCCGAAACGTTACCAGATAAGGAGCGTCTCAGATGTTCTAATTCCGCTGCCGTCTGCTCCCTCGTACTACACTTTCGGGATGCCTTCGATGAATGTCATGCGGATGGGCAGTGGAAATGACATGTTCTTCCTCATTGCCTGCGTGTGGCATGCTGGGCTGGTACTCAGTATGTCGATGAACAGGGCCATCTGGTAACATGGAAAGTGCCCGTCCTTTCTCTCGAAGTCATGCAAAGTCGTCTCGAGAAACAAGTGCATGCGTGGTTCAATGCGTACATGAACGGCTGTCAGTTATGGTCAAATCTTTATCCTTATATAAACTCGCAATCAATTATGTCGTGACGATCCGGATGATTAATTGGTTATGACTAGAACAACGATTTAGTCTTAAAAGAACATTACAGAACCGAATATAAATAGTAAAAATGAAACAAAAGGAACAACACAAACATATAAAATGTAAACACAAAATTGAACTTGACTTGACTATTTTGTTTAGTTTTTGTAAGTTGGGTTCCAACAGCATCTCGCATTAGGGACACAACTAACTATAGAAAAGAATAACGTGCTTATTTATAAACGTTCCATTCCTCGGGTCAGCTAGTTCAACCATGAGAGACAACACATTGACCAACCTGACTCTCAATTCTTATCCTATATACCAGGAGATTAGAAGGAATGCAATCGGTTCTTTTTAATAAAACTGACTCCTTGGTGGCCAATCTGACAAATCATAGTTATAATAAGCCGTATGGGAGACTCGAACCTTTTCCGATCGGTAGGCGAACAAAAAAACCATCCGGTCATTAGACGAGACTGAACGATGTGAGCGAGCCAAACATTTCACCATCGGGCGGTGTAAAACGACACCTTTGAATTAAAATATAAATCCTGACAGAGGAAACCACGCAGGTGGAGACGTTGGGCAAGAAAATACACGGTTGTGCACCGGCAGAAAATATGCAACATATTTAGGAAATCTTCCTCTCTCTGGGAAAACTGAGCCTTATGCATGTGCGCAAAAGTGTCGTCCCAGATAAGCATGGACAATCCGCACCGTATAAAAAGGGACGACTCTTTACGCTTTCATGGTATTTTTCGTTCAAATGATGTCTTTTCTTAACAAAAAATCAGTTCAAGTGGAAAATGCCGTCTGCTTTGAAGTGTATCGCCCCTCAGGCGGTGAGAAGTATATATGTATGCTACTGATACATGTACATATACCATGTACATATTTTCTGACTGAGCAATGGATGAAATAGCCTTACATTCCCTTTCCATTTACTTTGAGGATTAGATATCAATTGGAGTTCATACAATTTATTTGTTTTTATATGAAAAAATGTAGATATACTGTACTTATATTTGCTGCACATAAAACATGTACATTTTTTTTTAGGTTTTGCGATAGACTAAGCTGGTTCTCTATAGTGTGTAATGCCAAAACACATGACACAATTTTTTTCATGTGTAACTGGTCTTTTTTGTTTATACTCATATGTAAGATAGTAATAATACCATCATTAGAAAATGTCTACATGCTGCAGGCCAAGTTCTTTGTTTATGAGGAAGTGCACATTGTAAAATATAATATAATATAATATAATAAAATAAGTGAATATCTTATTTAATTTTGGCCGTGCTCTGTAAAGGAATTTAATGAATGCGCGTTAAGTGCCGTCCCGGACAAAACTTTCTTCTTTTATAATATTTTTCGTTTCAAGAAAGTTTCTTCTTAGAACAAGAGGGCCGAGATGGCCCTAGTTCGCTCACATGGAGGAGTCGGTGCATTCAATCTTTACCAAACGTCAAACTGGACCTAGATATTGTCCAGACAAACATCCTGGTCAAGTTTCATCATTATTGAACCAAAACTCTGGCTTATAGAGTGTTTTTGTTTTTGTAAGATTTGACCTGGTGACCTATATTTTGAGTTGAACCCCCCTTACCAAACATCTAACTTTGCTTACAAAAATAAATATGATGACCAACATTAATAAACTCTGAAATAAAATTGTGACCTCAAAAGTGTTTACAAGGATTTTGTATAATATAATGAAAATTTGGACAATCTAAGGGCAATAATTATGGTATTAATTATGTGATTTTTTTCATTATAAAACTTGACTGAGATCTTTCAGCAACTTTGATAAAGAATGCTTGAGAAATGTGAATGCTTGAGTGTTTACAAACCAAATGTGAACAGGCGGACGGCGGACAAAGACCAATCCTAAAACCTCACCTGAGCAATCAGGTGTGCTAAAAAGTGTGTTTCACCGATCTGAGCGATTTTTCAACTTGTCCGATAAATCAATAAAACCAATGTATTGACTAATTTTTACGATGATTAGGCAAAAAATGTGACTTCTATAGTGTTCGATTAAAAGGTTTCTCTTTAGTCACATAAGGAAAACTGCCCCATCCCCCCTAAATAAAATAAAACTAATCTTTTCCTAGTTTCATGATGATTGGGCAAAAAATGTGACTTCTAGAGTGTTTACAAGCTTTTTTTACAATATAAATATATGAAAACTGCCCCCACCCCGGCAGCCATGTTATTCAACTGACCGCAACCATTTTCGAACTTAACTCTCATATCAAGGAAGAAAATGTTCTGTCCAAATGTCATAAAAATTGGGCCAAAAATGTGACTTCTAGAGTGTTCACATGTTTTCACTATATACATATAGAGAAAAATGCCCCGCCCACTGGCGGCAATGTTTATCACCGATCTGGATCATTTTCGAACTTGTCCGAGATATCAATAAAACCAATGTTTTGACCAACTTTCATGATGATTGGGCAAACATTTTTAGTTCTAGAGTGTTTACAAGGTATCTCTATGGCCAAATAAGGAAAACTGCCCCGCCCACTGGCGGCCATGTTTTTCAACGGACCGGAACCACTTTAGAACTCAACCAACATATCATTAAGACAAACATTTTGACAAAGTTACATGAAGATTGGGCATATAATGTGACTTCTACAGTGTTTCCAAGATTTTTTTGACCTAGTAACCTAGTTTTAACCCCGGCACGACCTAGTTTCGAACTCGACCGAGATTTAATTGTGACAAAGCTTCTGACCAAGTTTCATGCAGATCGGACAATAAATGTGGCCTCTAGAGTGTTTACGAACAAATGTGGTTGGACGGACGGACGACGGACAAAGACCGGTCACAAAAGATCACCTGAGCAATCAGGTGAGCTAAAAACTCTAGTTTAGGCGGAAAGTGTCGTCCCAGATTAGCCTTTGCGGACTGCTTATGCTGATTTTGTATCTTCTGGTGGTGATTTGTTGTTTAGGATTCAGATGCGTTTAGGTATTAAGGTATAGGCTAAATCAAATTGTCGGCATGCAGTTGTTCAGTGTTTGGTACCTTTTTGCTGTATTTTCCCTCCGCATTTCAATGCATAATGTTCAACGGTCTGGGGTCTCTTGTGTGGATAGTGTTCTTACTTAGCCAGTTGCATTTACTACCCGCCTTCGTGGCCTGGCTTCTCGCAGGGGGACGGGCTGGCCTTAGGAAGAATGGGTAGGACCTCTTCGAGACACTCTACCAGTCCTGGGTGACTCCACAGTCAGAGCACCATCACGCAAAGATACAGCGTTTCCCATTATGATAGTGGAAAGTGTTGAATCGTCATTATGCTCTCTTTGACCCAGTGCATACGTCTAAAGCAGTGAATTATTTTCCGAGTTTCCTTGTCGTAGAAGACTTGCCTGTCAAAGCTTTAGAGCGTCGTCCACATCTCAGGGCGTAGTCCACTCTTAAGCGCGTCCACACGTTAGAGCGTCGCCCAAACTTTATTGCGTTGTCCACTCTTAAGAACTTCGTCCAGACATAATAATGTCGTTCACACTTAAATGCTTCGTCCACTCGTTAGAGCGTCGTCCATAATTTATAGTGTCGTCCCTTCTTGAGAGCGTCGTCCACACTTTAGAGCGTTGTCCACTCTTAAGAGTGTCGTCCACAATTAAGAGCTTCGTCCAATCATAAGACGTCGTCCACACTTTAGAGCGTCACCCACACTATAGAGCTTCGTCCACACGTTAGAGCGTCGTCCACACTTTGAAGCTTCGTCAACAATTAAGAGAGTCGTCCACACTTAAGAGCGTCGTCCACTCTTTAGAGCGTCGCCGACACTATAGAGCGTCGTCCACACTTTAGAGCGTCGTCCACACTTAGAAGCTTCGTCCACACTTAATAGCGTCGTCCACTCTTAAAATCGTCGTCCACACTTTAGAGCGTCGCCCACATTTTAGAGCATCGTCCACACTTTAGAGCGTCGTCCACACTTTGAAGCTTCGTCCACACGTAAGAGCGTCGTCCACACTTAAGAGAATCGTACACACTAGAAGGTCGTCCACACTTTCGAGCGTCATCCACACTGTAGAGCGTCGTCCACACTTTACAGTGTCTTCCACACTAGATTTTTCTGTATAAGTAACCAATTTAATACAATTAAGCCTTGAGGGGAGGCGGCCACCATGTATATAAAATTGAGCGTAAATGGTGAGGAGGAAATAACGCTTATAATTGGTATATTTTGTTTGGCTATATCCTTATAATCAATCAAGTATCAATACCAATAGCAACGTATATTTTACTTCACATTTCCATCAGAGCTTGATGTGTGATAATAGTTAATTGACAAAAGAAAGCAGACGAACAACAACGAGAAGATGAAGATTTTCTCTTTAATCCTAGTCATATGGCTAGTGGGCTTCACAAAAACTGCTAGCGCGCAGTCAGATAAGGATATGTGCATTTGCTTGAAACCATTTCCCAGTAAAATTCAACATTTCAGCAGAACCGTTCACATGGCCTCAGCTACTGACGATTCAAAGAGAATCTTTCTTGTGAATTTGCAGGGTTTTGTTTGGATCGTACACAATGGAAAATTATTGAGCAAGCCATTTGCAAAGAATAATGGAAAAATCTACATGTTCTACACAGCCAAAAACACCAGAAGTTACTGCGACTCGTTTAGTCGTGGAAGAGTTCAAAGTAAAAACAGGGTATAACAACACCATAGACACTACAGCATTTAGGAGGCCACTTCTGCAGAATGACGCTGAAGAAGTGTTCCATTTTGGTGGAAAGGTATGTGTATAATCAACATTAAAGGGGCCTTTTCACAGATTTTGGCATTTTTTAACTTATTCATTAAATGCTTTATATTGATAAATGTAAACATTGGATCGTAAAAGCTCCAGTAAAAAATCAAGAATAAAATTAAAAAAAGGAAAAGAACATTGCCCGGAGCAGGTTTTGAACCAGTGACCCCTGGAGTCCTGCCAGAGTCCTGAAGTAAAAACGCTTTTGCCTACTGAGCTATTCCGCCGAGTACACGTTTTTAACGTATTTTATACCTTATATAAGCAATCTTCGTAGTTTCACAAATTTTACCGACAAAAACAGAACTCTCCAAATTATTCAATCGTTTCGCGTTGCAACGCTTTATAATTTTTAGGTTTTAAAAATCGTCAAAAGATGCATATAATGGCTATATTAGACCATGGTAAATGTTCAGTATTACTGTTTCCTCACAAATATCATAACTAAAACGAAAATTTGCGAATCTGAAACAACTTTTTTCAATTTTGTCAATTTACCAAAGCGTGAAAAGATCCCTTTAAAAGCTCAATTTTAAACCTATTTACTTAAGCTCGATTGCTTTTTAAAACTTAGTCTGATTGAGTCGATCTTGAGTCCATTTTCTATGTAGAACCAGTACTTGAAGTCTTATTAGATCTTAAAGGGGCATTTTCACGTTTGAGTAAAATGACAAAATTGAAAAAAGTTGTTTCATATTCGATTTTTTTTTTGTTTAAGTTATGATATTTGTGAGGAAACATTTACCATGCTCTAAAATACTCAGTATATGCATCTTTTGACGATTTAAAAATCCGAAAATTATAAAGCGTTGCGACGCGAAACGAATTAATAATTTGGAGAGATCTGTTGTTTTTGTTATATTTTGTGAAACTACAAGGATTGCTTACATACAGTATAAAATACATCTGGCATTATATTCGGAAGAATAGCCGAGTGGTTTAAGTGGCAGACTTTTTACTCCAGGACTCCAGGGGTCAGTGGTTCGAGCCTTGCTGAGGGTTACTTTTTTACTTTTTTCAATTTTATACTTGATTTTTTTACTGGAGCTTTTTGTATCCAATGTTTACATTTATCAATATAAAGCATTTAATGACAAACTTAAAAAACATGCCAAAATCTGTTCAAAGGCTCCTTTAAGTTATTCTTCACGCGACCTCGCATCACTAAGCGAACACAATTTTCACTCTTCCACTACGACATTTAATCGATCCAAATTATTATTAGTATTATTGAAACAAACTGACGGTTTACGCGATGGAATCAGTTTACAACGTACGTTAACAAAATGAACAAAAAAAAAACGAGAGCTTATAAAATATTATATAATATTATAAGTATTTTATTACAACCAAAGATTTTCAAACTACTTAAGCAGCTACAAAGATGAATGAAAAAGAGTCGGTATTCAAAAGTTTGGGTTATGAAATCGACGAGAAAGAAATTATTTTAAGGTTATTGTTCAACAAACAACAGCGCCCAACGTTTTGCAAATAGTTCAACGAAATTATTTATCTCATAAAATTCACATGTTTTAATGTGTTGCCTGTAATCCTGCTAAATCGAACAACATAAAATGCATTAAAGGTTTCATTCCATAGCATTTGAATAAAAAACTTTTTGCTATGATTGCAATAGGAATTATGTAGCCGACAATTATTTATTTGATTTATATTTACCAAGGTCAAGCATGATCGGAAAAATCCTGCGTATAGATGTTGATCGCAATGACACCGTACGCGGAAAGCCGTACAGCATTCCCGAAGACAACCCATTTGTCAATGACTCTAGAGTGATCCCCGAGGTGTATGCATGGGACATGCGTAATCCATGGCAATGCACGGTTGATAAGGGCGACCCCGAAACTAGTGAGTTGCTTTTGTTGCTTCGCATTTTGTTTATTTATTGTTTTATTTAGTTTGAGGGAAACGACTGGCTTATACCTGATATGCTGTGTACACATAACAAACATCTTAATGATATGTTGTTTGAGTTCAAAAGTGGTTCCCGTCCGTTGAAAAACATGGCCGCCAGTGGGTGGGGCAGTTTTCCTTATTTGGCAATAGAGAAACCTTGTAAACACTCTAGAGGCCACATTTCTGTTCCGATCTTCATGAAACTTGGACAGAAGATTTGTCCAAATGATACCTTGATCGAGTTTGAAACTGGTTTATGCTGGGTGAAAACTAGGTCACGAGGTCAAAAAAGAAAAACCTTGTAAACACTCTATAAGTCACATTTCATGCCCAATCTAAATGCAACTTTGTCAAAATGTTTGACTTAAGGATATGTTGGTTGAGTTCAAAAGTGGTTCCGGTCCGTTGATAAACATGGCCGCCAGTGGGCGGGGCAGTTTTCCATATTTGGCTATAGAGAAACCTTGTAAACACTCTAGAGGTCACATTTATAGGTCCAAATCTTACAAAAACCTTGCAAACACATGTAGAATTAGCATTACTTGCAAATGTTTGCAGTGCAAAAAACCCATGCAAATGGACAGTACATAATCAGAATTAATCATATGCTTACACTGCGAAAGTAAACAGAAGAGGACCAATCTAATATGCTCTAGAGTACTGAATTTTCAACTACCGGTAAGCAATGAACAAGGCCTTGTAAAAAAGGTGAGCGAACTAGGGCCATCTTGGTGTCTTTTTTTTTTAATTTTGTCAATTTACCAAAATGTGAAAAGGCCCCTTTAACATCAATAAATTAATTGATCAGTACCCTATAACAACTTATAGTTTTAATTACTTACCTATCGTTAATATAAATCCTGCACAGTTTGACCTAAATAATTCCTTTTTCTGACGTAAACAAAAACAGTGTCGTATTATCTTGAAGTGATCATGAAATACGAGTAACTTTAAACAGGTTGCTAGCTTTTACAATTTGCAAAAACTTGTTGGTTTTGCAGAATCGCAATCTCCAAACATAAATGTTTGCTTTTACCATAAATTTATTTTTTCAGAGTAAGAGGTATACACCTGTAACTTTACATTTGTGAGCATCACTTTGTCATTTTTTGGTACCTTATTCAAACAAATAATACAATAAAATAACACACAAGTCATCTGCTGACACCTATATACTGTAGTTCAACGTTCGTGAAAAGGTAATAGCAATCGATCAACCATCACTATATTACATTTGTATGTTCAATGATGTTGCTATTTTGCATATATTGACCTGGCTATAGTTCTCAGATTATTATAAGCTCAATCAGTATATTTATATCATTTATGCGTTGAGTATTGTAAACATATACACAATCATGCAGTTACATGATAGCAATAAATAATATCAAAGCTACCCATACTATAAAGGTCATTGACAAAGCCTATGGTCAAAATGTGAACATATTGAGTAAAATCGCCCTCTCGTGCCAGCAAAAAAAAACACGTTGACAGGTTGTCAAGTTTGACAGTTCTACTTTCACTTTCATTTTGTGATATCAAACTATTAACAATTATGTGGCTGAGAAAAATATCGCCATTGCTTTTCATGCCCTCGGTAGGGTGGCCTATATCAGTTGAACTGTCAGTCAGTCAGTCAGTGTGTCAGTCTGTCCGTCCGTCCGAAAACTTTAATGGCCATAACTTTTTTAATATTGAACATAGCAACTTGATATTTGGCATACATGTGCATATCATGGAGCTGCACATTTTCAGTTGTGAAAGGTGAAGGTGAAGGTCATCCTTCAAGGTCAAATGTCAAATATAAAGCGTCTGTCTGTCCAAAAACTTTAACATTGGCCATAACTTTTTCAATATTGGCGTGCATGCGTATCTCATAGAGCTGCACATATTGATTGGTGAAAGGTCAAGGTCATCCTTCAAGGTCAAGGTCAAAGGTCAAATTTTGCAATATTGAAGATAGCAACTCCATATTCGGCATGCATGTGTATTTCATGGAGCTGCACATTTTGCGTGGTGAAAGGTCAAGGTCATCCTTCAAGGTCAAAGGTAAAATATATGGCTTCAAAGCTGCGCAGCAGGGGGCATTGTGTTTCACAAACACAGCTCTTGTTTAATATATTTTCTGCATGTTTCTTAAAAAAACTTCAATACACGATTTTGTTCGTTAATTCAATCATTCCTGACAGACTTGTGTACATATTTCGCTTACATTGTGACGCGCGTAGGTAGGACCGCATTACCGCTTCCGAAATGTGTATTCATACTATTGCCTTCGAGGAACTTATCTGATGTTTGACGGAAAGGGCCGAAAATGTGCGAGTGTGGGTCAAGTTCCCCACAGGAACTACTTTCCCGTTCCCCCATTTTTTTCCGTACCTAAAATTTTTCGTATTCAATTTTTTTTTCGTACCCAATTTTTTTTCCTCCCCAATTTTTGGTTTGTACCCAAATTTTTTCGGTCCCAATGTTTTTGTTCCCAAATATTTTTTCGTACCCAAATTTGTTTTCATACCCAAATTTTTTTCGCAAAATTTTTGTACCAATTTTTTTTTTTTTCGTACCAACATACACAATTGTGGTGATTGTGGTGATGTAGATAAACTTAATTTGATGCTTTTATATCCATCGTCTCAAAAGCATCGTCACACCAGCACTGTCAGTACTTTGATTGTAATTTAAGCAGTTGTAATACGTGAGCAGGGGAGACAACAACGTCGGACATGTTTACGTATACATTGGATGGCCGTTTGTAGAAATTATCGAAACTTTATGAATTCGAAAAAAAAATCATATATACACAAATAATAAAATATAAATTTTGTATATTATGAAATGCCGTTTCGTTAGTGAGCAAACATTTTATGTTTAAAAAAAAATCATTGAATGAAACGTCCAAAAACGCACACACTACTCGAGTACGCGAGAAAAGATAATACACTATTATTCTATGTACTTATTAGTATAAAAATTGTTGACATCATAAACATGTTACTTTTGCCGAATTTGATGACAATTAACAATGGTGGGTGCAATATGAAACAGTTTTGATAACAATATGGACCATGCTCTGTGAAAAGGGGGTTTAATGCATGTTCGTAAAGTGTCGTCCCAGGTTAGCAGGTGCAGTCCGCACAGGCTAATCAGGGGCGACACTTTCCGTCTAAACTGGATTTTTGCAAACAAGAGATTTTCTGTAAATGAAAAATATCATACAAGCGGAACGAGTCGTCCCTGATTAGCCTTTGTGGCACAGGCTAATCTGGGACGACAGTTTACGCACATTCATTAATACCCCTTTTCACAGAGTACGGTCCATACACAATTTTAATATATTCTTTCCAAACACATGTGGTCCTTAAAAGGACAATGGTCTTAACGTTTCTTTTCGAAGTCGTCTGATGGATCACTTCCGGTCCCGAAACGTTACCAGATAAGGAGCGTCTCAGATGTTCTAATTCCGCTGCCGTCTGCGCCCTCGTACTACACTTTCGGGATGCCTTCGATGAATGTCATGCGGATGGGCAGTGGAAATGACATGTTCTTCCTCATTGCCTGCGTGTGGCATGCTGGGCTGGTACTCAGTATGTCGATGAACAGGGCCATCTGGTAACATGGAAAGTGCCCGTCCTTTCTCTCGAAGTCATGCAAAGTCGTCTCGAGAAACAAGTGCATGCGTGGTTCAATGCGTACATGAACGGCTGTCAGTTATGGTCTAGATCTATATCCTTATATAAACTCGCAATCAATTATGTCGTGACGATCCGGATGATTAATTGGTTATGACTAGAACAACGATTTAGTCTTAAAAGAACATTACAGAACCGAATATAAATAGTAAAAATGAAACAAAAGGAACAACACAAACATATAAAATGTAAACACAAAATTGAACTTGACTTGACTATTTTGTTTAGTTTTTGTAAGTTGGGTTCCAACAGCATCTCGCATTAGGGACACAACTAACTATAGAAAAGAATAACGTGCTTATTTATAAACGTTCCATTCCTCGGGTCAGCTAGTTCAACCATGAGAGACAACACATTGACCAACCTAACTCTCAATTCTTATCCTATATACCAGGAGATTAGAAGGAATGCAATCGGTTCTTTTTAATAAAACTGACTCCTTGGTGGCCAATCTGACAAATCATAGTTATAATAAGCCGTATGGGAGACTCGAACCTTTTCCGATCGGTAGGCGAACAAAAAAACCATCCGGTCATTAGACGAGACTGAACGATGTGAGCGAGCCAAACATTTCACCATCGGGCGGTGTAAAACGACACCTTTGAATTAAAATATAAATCCTGACAGAGGAAACCACGCAGGTGGAGACGTTGGGCAAGAAAATACACGGTTGTGCACCGGCAGAAAATATGCAACATATTTAGGAAATCTTCCTCTCTCTGGGAAAACTGAGCCTTATGCATGTGCGCAAAAGTGTCGTCCCAGATAAGCATGGGCAATCCGCACCGTATAAAAAGGGACGACTCTTTACGCTTTCATGGTTTTTTTCGTTCAAATGATGTCTTTTCTTAACAAAAAATCAGTTCAAGTGGAAAATGCCGTCTGCTTTGAAGTGTATCGCCCCTCAGGCGGTGAGAAGTATATATGTATGCTACTGATACATGTACATATACCATGTACATATTTTCTGACTGAGCAATGGATGAAATAGCCTTACATTCCCTTTCCATTTACTTTGAGGATTAGATATCAATTGGAGTTCATACAATTTATTTGTTTTTATATGAAAAAATGTAGATATACTGTACTTTTATTTGCTGCACATAAAACATGTACATTTTTTTTTAGGTTTTGCGATAAACTAAGCTGGTTCTCTATAGTGTGTAATGCCAAAATACATGACACAATTTTTTTTTTGTGTAACTGGTCTTTTTTGTTTATACTCATATGTAAGATAGTAATAATACCATCATTAGAAAATGTCTACATGCTGCAGGCCAAGTTCTTTGTTTATGAGGAAGTGCACATTGTAAAATATAATATAATATAATATAATAAAATAAGTGAATATCTTATTTAATTTTGGCCGTGCTCTGTAAAGGAATTTAATGAATGCGCGTTAAGTGCCGTCCCGGACAAAACTTTCTTCTTTTATAATATTTTTCGTTTCAAGAAAGTTTCTTCTTAGAACAAGAGGGCCGAGATGGCCCTAGTTCGCTCACATGGAGGAGTCGGTTCATTCAATCTTTACCAAACGTCAAACTTGACCTAGATATTGTCCAGACAAACATCCTGGTCAAGTTTCATCATTATTGAACCAAAACTCTGGCTTATAGAGTGTTTTTGTTTTTGTAAGATTTGACCTGGTGACCTATATTTTGAGTTGAACCCCCCTTACCAAACATCTAACTTTGCTTACAAAAATAAATATGATGACCAACATTAATAAACTCTGAAATAAAATTGTGACCTCAAAAGTGTTTACAAGGATTTTGTATAATATAATGAAAATTTGGACAATCTAAGGGCAATAATTATGGTATTAATTATGTGATTTTTTTCATTATAAAACTTGACTGAGATCTTTCAGCAACTTTGATAAAGAATGCTTGAGAAATGTGAATGCTTGAGTGTTTACAAACCAAATGTGGACAGGCGGACGGCGGACAAAGACCAATCCTAAAACCTCACCTGAGCAATCAGGTGTGCTAAAAAGTGTGTTTCACCGATCTGAGCGATTTTTCAACTTGTCCGATAAATCAATAAAACCAATGTATTGACTAATTTTTACGATGATTAGGCAAAAAATGTGACTTCTATAGTGTTCGATCGAAAGGTTTCTCTTTAGTCACATAAGGAAAACTGCCCCATCCCCCCTAAATAAAATAAAACCAATCTTTTCCTAGTTTCATGATGATTGGGCAAAAAATGTGACTTCTAGAGTGTTTACAAGCTTTTTTTACAATATAAATATATGAAAACTGCCCCCACCCCGGCAGCCATGTTATTCAACTGACCGCAACCATTTTCGAACTTAACTCTCATATCAAGGAAGAAAATGTTCTGTCCAAATGTCATAAAAATTGGGCCAAAAATGTGACTTCTAGAGTGTTCACATGTTTTCACTATATACATATAGGGAAAAATGCCCCGCCCACTGGCGGCAATGTTTATCACCGATCTGGATCATTTTCGAACTTGTCCGAGATATCAATAAAACCAATGTATTGACCAACTTTCATGATGATTGGGCAAACATTTTTAGTTCTAGAGTGTTTACAAGGTATCTCTATGGCCAAATAAGGAAAACTGCCCCGCCCACTGGCGGCCATGTTTTTCAACGGACCGGAACCACTTTAGAACTCAACCAACATATCATTAAGACAAACATTTTGACAAAGTTACATGAAGATTGGGCATATAATGTGACTTCTACAGTGTTTCCAAGATTTTTTTGACCTAGTAACCTAGTTTTAACCCCGGCACGACCTAGTTTCGAACTCGACCGAGATTTAATTGTGACAAAGCTTCTGACCAAGTTTCATGCAGATCGGACAATAAATGTGGCCTCTAGAGTGTTTACGAACAAATGTGGTTGGACGGACGGACGACGGACAAAGACCGGTCACAAAAGATCACCTGAGCAATCAGGTGAGCTAAAAACTCTAGTTTAGGCGGAAAGTGTCGTCCCAGATTAGCCTTTGCGGACTGCTTATGCTGATTTTGTATCTTCTGGTGGTGATTTGTTGTTTAGGATTCAGATACGTTTAGGTATTAAGGTATAGGCTAAATCAAATTGTCGGCATGCAGTTGTTCAGTGTTTGGTACCTTTTTGCTGTATTTTCCCTCCGCATTTCAATGCATAATGTTCAACGGTCTGGGGTCTCTTGTGTGGATAGTGTTCTTACTTAGCCAGTTGCATTTACTACCCGCCTTCGTGGCCTGGCTTCTCGCAGGGGGACGGGCTGGCCTCTGGAAGAATGGGTAGGACCTCTTCGAGACACTCTACCAGTCCTGGGTGACTCCACAGTCAGAGCACCATCACGCAAAGATACAGCGTTTCCCATTATGATAGTGGAAAGTGTTGAATCGTCATTATGCTCTCTTTGACCCAGTGCATACGTCTAAAGCAGTGAATTATTTTCCGAGTTTCCTTGTCGTAGAAGACTTGCCTGTCAAAGCTTTAGAGCGTCGTCCACATCTCAGGGCGTAGTCCACTCTTAAGCGCGTCCACACGTTAGAGCGTCGCCCAAACTTTAGAGCGTTGTCCACTCTTAAGAACTTCGTCCAGACATAATAATGTCGTTCACACTTAAATGCTTCGTCCACTCGTTAGAGCGTCGTCCATAATTTATAGTGTCGTCCCTTCTTGAGAGCGTCGTCCACACTTAAGAGCGTTGTCCACTCTTAAGAGTGTCGTCCACAATTAAGAGCTTCGTCCAATCATAAGACGTCGTCCACACTTTAGAGCGTCACCCACACTATAGAGCTTCGTCCACACGTTAGAGCGTCGTCCACACTTTGAAGCTTCGTCAACAATTAAGAGAGTCGTCCACACTTAAGAGCGTCGTCCACTCTTTAGAGCGTCGCCGACACTATAGAGCGTCGTCCACACTTTAGAGCGTCGTCCACACTTAGAAGCTTCGTCCACACTTAATAGCGTCGTCCACTCTTAAAATCGTCGTCCACACTTTAGAGCGTCGCCCACATTTTAGAGCTTCGTCCACACGTAAGGGCGTCGTCCACACTTAAGAGAATCGTACACACTAGAGGGTCGTCCACACTTTCGAGCGTCATCCACACTGTAGAGCGTCGTCCACACTTTACAGTGTCTTCCACACTAGATTTTTCTGTATAAGTAACCAATTTAATACAATTAAGCCTTGAGGGGAGGCGGCCACCATGTATATAAAATTGAGCGTAAATGGTGAGGAGGAAATAACGCTTATAATTGGTATATTTTGTTTGGCTATATCCTTATAATCAATCAAGTATCAATACCAATAGCAACGTATATTTTACTTCACATTTCCATCAGAGCTTGATGTGTGATAATAGTTAATTGACAAAAGAAAGCAGACGAACAACAACGAGAAGATGAAGATTTTCTCTTTATTCCTAGTCATATGGCTAGTGGGCTTCACAAAAACTGCTAGCGCGCAGTCAGATAAGGATATGTGCATTTGCTTGGAACCATTTCCCAGTAAAATTCAACATTTCAGCAGAACCGTTCACATGGCCTCAGCTACTGACGATTCAAAGAGAATCTTTCTTGTGAATTTGCAGGGTTTTGTTTGGATCGTACACAATGGAAAATTATTGAGCAAGCCATTTGCAAACATTTCGTCTGATGTCCATGACAGAAAGACAGATACGGGCCTACAAACAATAGCTTTCCATCCTGGCTTCAAGAATAATGGAAAAATCTACATGTTCTACACAGCCAAAAACACCAGAAGTTACTGCGACTCGTTTAGTCGTGGAAGAGTTCAAAGTAAAAACAGGGTATAACAACACCATAGACACTACAGCATTTAGGAGGCCACTTCTGCGGATTGGCGCTGAAGAAGTGTTCCATTTTGGTGGAAAGGTATGTGTATAATCAACATTAAAAGCTCAATTTTAAACCTATTTACTTAAGCTCGATTGCTTTTTAAAACTTAGTCTGATTGAGTCGATCTTGAGTCCATTTTCTATGTAGAACCAGTACTTGAAGTCTTATTAGATTTTAAAGGGGCATTTTCACGTTTGAGTAAAATGACAAAATTGAAAAAAGTTGTTTCAGATTCGAATTTTTTTGTTTTAGTTATGATATTTGTGAGGAAACATTTACCATGCTCTAAAATAATCAGTATATGCATCTTTTGGCGATTTAAAAATCCGAAAATTATAAAGCGTTGCGACGCGAAACGAATTAATAATTTGGAGAGATCTGTTGTTTTTGTTATATTTTGTGAAACTACAAGGATTGCTTACATACAGTATAAAATACATCTGGCATTATATTCGGAAGAATAGCCGAGTGGTCTAAGTGGCATACTTTTTACTCCAGGACTCCAGGGGTCAGTGGTTCGAGCCATGCTGAGGGTTACTTTTGTGCTTTTTTCAATTTTATACTTGATTTTTTTACTGGAGCTTTTTGTATCCAATGTTTACATTTATCAATATAAAGCATTTAATGACAAACTTAAAAACATGCCAAAATCTGTTCAAAGGCTCCTTTAAGTTAGTCTTCGCGCGACCTCGCATCACTAAGCGAACACAATTTTCACTCTTCCAATACGACATTTAATCGATCCAAATTATTATTAGTATTATTGAAACAAACTGACGGTTTACGCGATGGAATCAGTTTACAATGTACGTAAACAAAATGAACAAAAAAAAACGAGAGCTTATATAATATTATATAATATATTTAGTATTTTATTACAACCAAAGATTTTCAAACTACTTAGGCAGCTACAAAGATGAATGAAAAAGAGTCGGTATTCAAAAGTTAGGGTTATGAAATCGACGAGAAAGAAATTATTTTAAGGCTATTGTTCAACAAACAACAGCGCCCAACGTTTTGCAAATAGTTCAAGGAAATTATTTATCTTATAAAATTCACATGTTTTAATGTGTTTCCTCGAACAACATAAATGCATTAAAGGTTTCATTCCATAGCATTTGAATTAAAAACTTTTAGCTATGATTGCAATAGGAATTATGTAGCCGACAATTATTTATTTGATTTATATTTACCAAGGTCAAGCATGATCGGAAAAATCCTGCGTATAGATGTTGTACGCGGAAAGCCGTACAGCATTCCCGAAGACACCCCATTTGTCAATGACTCTAGAGTGATCCCCGAGGTGTATGCATGGGACATGCGTAATCCATGGCAATGCACGGTTGATAAGGGCGACCCCGAAACTAGTGAGTTGCTTTTGTTGCTTCGCATTTGGTTTATTTATTGTTTTATTTAGTTTGAGGGAAACGACTGGCTTATACCTGATATGCTGTGTCCACATAACAAACATCTTAATGATATGTTGTTTGAGTTCAAAAGTGGTTCCCGTCCGTTGAAAAACATGGCCGCCAGTGGGTGGGGCAGTTTTCCTTATTTGGCAATAGAGAAACCTTGCAAACACTCTAGAGGCCACATATCTGTTCCGATCTTCATGAAACTTGGACAGAAGATTTGTCCAAATGATACCTTGATCGAGTTTGAAACTGGGTTATGCTGGGTGAAAACTAGGTCACTAGGTCAAAAAAGAAAAACCTTGTAAACACTATAAGTCACATTTCATGCCCAATATAAATGTAACTTTGTCAAAATGTTTGACTTAATGATATGTTGGTTGAGTTTAAAAGTGGTTCCGGTCCGTTGATAAACATGGCCGCCAGTGGGCGGGGCAGTTTTCCATATTTGGCTATAGAGAAACCTTGTAAACACTCTAGAGGTCACATTTATAGGTCCAAATCTTACAAAAACCTTGCAAACACATGTAGAATTAGCATAACTTGCAAATGTTTGCAGTGCAAAAAACCCATGCAAATGGACAGTACATAATCAGAATTAATCATATGCTCACACTGCAAAAGTAAACAGAAGAGAACCAATCTAATATGCTCTAGAGTACTGAATTTTCAACTACCGGTAAGCAATGAACAAGGCCTTGTAAAAAAGGTGAGCGAACTAGGGCCATCTCGGTGTCTTTTTTTTTAACTTCGTCAATTTACCACTTTACCAAAATGTGAAAAGACCCCTTTAACATCAATAAATTAATTGATCAGTACCCTATAACAACTTATAGTTTTAATTACTTACCTATCGTTAATATAAATCCTGCACAGTTTGACCGAAATAATTCCTTTTTCTGACGTAAACAAAAACAGTGTCGTATTATCTTGTAGTGATCATGAAATACGAGTAACTTTAAACAGGTTGCTAGCTTTTACAATTTTCAAAAACTTGTTGATTTTGCAGAATCGCAATCTCCAAACATAAATGTTTACTTTTACCATAAATTTATTTTTTCAGAGTAAGAGGTATACACATGTAACTTTACATTTGTGAGCATCACTTTGTCATTTTTTGGTACCTTATTCAAACAAATAATACAATAAAATAACACACAAGTCATCTGCTGACACCTATATACTGTAGTTCAACGTCCGTGAAAAGGTAAGAGCAATCAATCAACCATCACTTTATTACATTTGTATGTTCAATGAAGTTGCTATTTTGCACGAGAACTAAATCGAAAACGACAAACAATTTCCAGCACAAAAGCATGTTCCATCTGCGTAATTGTTTTAAGTCCGAAGTCGGTGTTTTCAAACTGTTTACCAGATACCTCGTACTGCGCTAGACTTTGGAAAAACTCATTAATTGCACGGTCAAATCAGCACTGTGTTTTATCAATAGTAGTTTTCATTAAATAAAGGTGTTCGACGTTTGCCATGGATTATCTAAGATCCTTCAACATTAACCATGATCAAGCGGTCTACATGGAAATCTTGAATTATTAATGTTTAAGAATTGACTTAAGCAAGGTAATCTAAAGACAATTCCTAAACTATGAATAATGCATAGAACTGCTACGCAACGGTTATATTAACAAACTCAACTACTTAGACATTAAAATCAAAGCGCTGAAGGCACTGAAGGTGTTTGCTATTGCATAAACTTAGACCAGTTCAGTTTTCAAAATTATTTTATAGCTTTTTATATCGCAAGTTTGAAATGAACACAACCCATTCAAATTTTTTAACAGTGTGTCTGAAAGCACAGGTCGAGATTTGTGTGCACTGTTTATCCTCATATTTATTTTATAGAGATAACTTAGACAAAATAACAACAATATGTCTCTTTTTTCAGAATTAATTGTTGCACTGGCAACCATCTTTAGAATTTTGTTTCCTTGCTAAAAAAAGCCTATAATCATGTACATGTTGTGTTATTTATATCTAATACTGTATCTATTTTCTTTAAATTATTGAGCAACAATTTTGCCAACATGACAGACTTTTAATGCAGCATTAAGCCCCGTTTTCCCTGAAAGCAGCCAATATGTACAGATTTCAATGATAAACTGGAAAATATCTTCGCGCAAGCTGTATCGTTGAGCAAGCTGAGCTCTTAAACCTTATAAATGCTGTCTGCAACAGTGTACCAGTGGTAAAGTATAAACAGGCAGTGATTATCCTTACTAGCTGCAGCTGTCTCTAGCGTAGTAAAAGCATACTGATTTCAAAACTGCCTCTCTACTTTAGCGTGAGCTAATGCTCACACTAAAACATTTTTAATTTATAACGTGTTACTTATTAGCCCATTGTACTAAACTATTTCTTAAAGAACTGAGTTGCAGAATAAATATGCTAAAAAAATGTCAAAACTCAATAAAAACACCGTTATCAAGCGATTGTTTATAAATGCATTACACTAATGTGAACGAGCTCAAAAACAGATATTTTTGCGTCAGACGGAAGACTGTACAATCTACATCACAAAAACGGCCACATTATATGTATTCTTACCCCCGAGAAAGACCATTAAGACACATCCAATGGAATTAATAATAATAACTATGATTTGTATACAACACTTCTATTCTTATATTCTTGATTGGTGTTTTCAAGGCCAGGGTTAAAACCAGAGATAAAAATTCATCAGAAGCCCAATGTAAAAAAGCTCTGGAAAACTGTACCCGAAAACAACCAATCTTAACATGTCACTGTGGACATTGTGTAACAAAAATATAACGTGTCAATTTAGCCAACTTTTCAATGCGGTTCGAATTTAAAAAAATGTAAAAGTTTACTGATCGAAGTCTAGCGTAGAACTGACCAAACTATGAACACCACGTGCACATTCCCGCCTATGTCCGCCTGAGTGACCATCACTCACGTGACAACCACACGCATGAACAAACCGCACATATACCTGTTTTGTGCGGTGCGTTATGTTTAGACATACGTTCTGTGCTATACTCCGTAACGCACAGAACTAAAAATTGAACACAGTCGTGTTGATCCACATGATCCGTTGTATTTTCAATTCTCTTAATCTCAATTTATCACTCCATTGGTTATATTTTACATGATTGATTCGTACTTCAAAATGGTTGGCAAGAATAGCCATAATATACATAAATGCATTTCAGGTTGAAGATTAAACTCGGTTTTCAGAGTTCCCAATTTGTTGAAAGTCTCTGTTATCCGAAGTGCCCTATATCGGGAATCAAAGTATCCGCAGCTTCATGAATACCACCTATTAAAACATGCTCTATCTTCGTTTATATTTCATTGAATACTATCAATATTTCAGTATTTGAAGCACAGTGATTAATCTACATGCTGGAATATCAAACAATTGATTGCAATAGTTCTAAGAAGTTTTATTTTGTTGAAATGTTTTCTGTTCATCCTGTTTATGCTGTTTTCCGACCGAATTTTCTATTTTTTGGGGGGGAAATGTACAATTCTTCCGTGATGATTTTCTTTGCAATAGAAAAGGATACACCATTTATAAACTCGACCATGCGCCTTGTCTAAAAACTAATCTTTATGATATAACTTTAAAAAACTAATGAACTTACCTCTCGCGCGTGGCTTTTGTTGTTATCTGGTATCGAAGTGCCATCTGTTATCAAAGTATCCGCGTACCCAGCGTGGAACTACAGGGCTTTAAACAGGGAGATTCTTGGAATATTATTCCAAGTTTAGCACATCTTGAATGAAGCGAAAGGAATAATATTATATACAAACTCCTGTAACAAATACTTTCATTAGTGATAAGAAATACCTTTTCGAATTCAAGCATGTCAATAATCTACGATTTAAATCAGATTATTGCTTTGAAATGTTATCATACATGTCGTTATATTGCTTGGAGCAATATTTATATTGCTATATATATATCAGTAGGATACGGATGCACCGAAAAGTCGTTTTTATTTGACAACTCGATATATGCCGGAAAACAACAACAACAACAACAACAACAACAACAACAACAACTTAACTACGAGATCATTCTAAAGTTAACACGCTGGTTGTTATGTTTGAACTATGTTAGCCCGGCCCCACCCCCGTAGCAGCATACTCGAGTTAAAAAATAAATATTTTGAGCGAAAAGGGGTCACAACTGCGGTTATTACGAAAACAAATGATGAAAATTGTTATCTGACTGTTATTATACGAGGAAAATATAACGATTATTGCGATGTCGGGTGTTGTTATGATTGTGGTGATGATGGTGGTGGTAGTTAGATATGAAAATACTGCAGCATGGTAAGAATCTACAAATGAACAAAGATTCCCAATATTTATAAAAATATAATAAATTAATATGCACAATAAACGTTGTTTTATTATCTTTTTTATTTTTAAATCTCTTGTAATGCCATGATGAACACATATACCATTTGATTAATTAAAACGATGATTACTACCTTTGAGTTTCCTGACCTGGATATTGACCAAAGGGTGTATAAACACATATAACGTATAGCTATTGAGCATTTATGCTTGCAATTTTGCAGTTGGACTTACAGTACTTTCGTTGTGGTCATTTAACCGTTGTAATGTATGTAACCATCCACAGTTTAATCCATATAGCATTAATGTTAATTTAAAATTGTTAAAGATGTTAATAACGTTAGCTGATGGTTCTAATAATATGATTGGCATCTGTATTTTTTATGTTGTAATAAACCTATAGATGACATACGTTATTTTAATCTACCGTAACGGCATGTACATACAATATTACTTCATGCAATAAAATCCACGTTGCTTCTGTTTTTACGTGATTTATTGTTCACGAGTAAGTCAAAGTTATGTTTGTAACTATATTAATATTAAGCAACTAGGCACAATATATTAGTGTTTATTCTATTTTAACATAAGACATGGCATTTTATAATTACATACGAGTGGATGTTTGCTATCTGTAAGTCATGTTCTGAAAGAAGAAGCAATTATGTATTCGTGAATGATCTAATCTTGAAAGGCTATATATATCTAACGGCACTAGTTTGAAATTAATTTTATAGTATGACAAAACTTTATTTATACTAATTGCTTTGAAATAGACTTACATAATTACTGAATACATTAAGCTCATATAGCTACATGCAGCATAATTAAAATAATCAATCTGATATAGAAATACGGGTATGGATATAGTTTATCATATGGCGATTCCTAGAACCTGTTTAAGATTAATATTGATAAAGGTACGACATTTTATTTCGGGTTATATTAATAAGGTTTTACCTATTTGAATAAGCAATTACCTGTTTTTCGGTTTGGTGATATATCAAATGTAAAATAAATCCCAGTATATATGTCGAAATCATTGGTTTCAACATTGGCAAAGAGCTACCATCTCTTGCCCATTTGCAAGTCCTTCCCCAAACTCTGGCATGTGATTACACTTGGTTATACCCCAGACGATATAGTTGTCAGATGTGTCGACATATGCTTTACTACCAATTGACCACACTCTTATTTCAGTCGTTCATTTTCATGTAAATGTGAATGCACCATTTGCTTTTTTCACAATTATTTACACCTGATGAAGTGAATTTTGTATGACCCTTATGTCTCTGTTGATCAATGCCTCATGTTAAATACATATGAGCCGTGCTCTGTGAAAAGGGGGTTAAATGCATGTGCATGAAGGTTCGTCCAACATTAGCCTGTGCAGTCCGCACAGGCCAATCTGCGACGACACTTTACGCACATGCATTAAACCCCCTTTTCACAGAGCACGGTCTATATGTAAAAAAATAACAGTCATTATATATTTCCACGTTTGCTTTAGATACTAGTTATTATATCTAATACCAATTATTAGGCTGTTTTAGATTCGTCCATATATGTATCCGCGTGTCCACCTTCAAAGTCAAATGTTCAAGGTCAAAACATTTTTTGTAAACATCCGTGTTATCCGCTATGTAATTTGACCATGGATTCCAGGATTTTTAGAATAACGTGGTATAATTTTCACCTTACATGATTGCGCACAATAACCGTATAGCCCCCGTAAGGACAGGGTCAGACTTTCAGTTTAAGTGTCGCAATACTTATTTTCAGAATATACTACGTACTTGACTAATTTTACTGCACTTACAAGGTTTCCGATATAGAATGAACCCAGTATTAATTTAACGAAACGGTTTCGTTGGCGTATGAAACACATCGTTATATTGACGGCCATACATATATACAAATAAATGCAATATTACAATAGTACAAGGCTGTGTGGTTTCGGTGTTTATATGTTGCATACGTTGGTTGTGTGAAGCCGCGTTTCTCTCCCGCGGGCTTGTGGAATACACCGTAATTTAATCAACTCATGCGATACAACACACATAAACAGCAACGAAACGTTTGAATAATTTGGTGAGTTCTGTTTTTGTCGTTACATTTTGTGATACTACGAGGATTTTTTTATATAAAGTATTACATCACTCATTGTATGAGCGTGGATGGCCAAGTAGTCTAATCGATAGACTTTTACTTCAGAGGTCAGTGGTTCGAGCCCAGTTGATGACTCCTTTTTTTCTTTCTTTAATTTTATGTTTGCTTTTTTACTGGAGCTATTTAGATCCAATGTTTACATTTACCAATGTAATTTTTTAGCATTTAATGACAGGCCCCTTTAAATGGCATTGATAGACAGGATTAAATCAGCAACACATATATAATCAGCCTAGCGCTGAAGTAAGACGCATTGAAGCTATAAACAAATCGTTTAATGAAAGTTTTTCCCTGCGTTTAATGATGCAATCTGACGTCTTATGGGACTCGTTCACAGTTTATAACAACGGGGATTTACGAAAATGCGCAAGATTGTATGCACTATAGATAAACAAGCAAATGAACACTGATACAAATTAAGTCTTTGTAGCGTTTTCCATTGATACTTTAGCTAAAATGTGTTTTTATTGGAAAGCGTTTAAATTACAATTCAGATTCGAAAACATACTGGTCTATTGTTAGAACGGTAGCTTTGCTTGCAGTTATACCGGGTTCCAGGCATATTTGTATAAGGTATTTTATGTTTTCATTATAAATGTGTAAAACTATTCCAAATATTTTATAAATAAATATAGATAACATAGTTTTTTAGTAAACTAAATTTTATGTCAAGTATTCAGAAATACGAAAGCCTGTAAACAAACTCCTTTAACACATCCTGCCCCAATGATCAAACACTCAGCCTCAATCCGCAATTTTAAAACAAATCCTTTTATTATTTGCTGAAATAAATACCGTACGATGTACCACATGATTTATAAGCTGAGCTATGCTGTTTATTTGTAAAGATTGACACCCCGAATATTAAATCTATAACCTATATTAAATATTTCTTTAATGGTAAACATAGTTCCCTTTACAACTACGCTCCCGATAGGAAAAAAACAACAACATATTTTTTGGTAAGTCATTGGTATGACCGACTGACAGATACCGTGTATTACTATTTCATAGTCATCAAACATACATAAAAACATGAATACACACAAAAGCTTTGTTACAACATACAACATAGTCTACAACAACGCCAGGCATACTGTATGCTGGCACGAGTCCCTTCTCGTAGGCAACTTATAAGGCAGCCACGCTTATCAACAGATTACTACGACACCAGGCATACTGTATGCCTACACGAGTCCTTCCTCGTAAGCACCTATAAAGGCAGCAACGCCTATCGTCTCTTCCGAATCAGTGGGAAAAATAATAATTATTATGATACTGGTATACATGTATAAATTGAATACATTAAATGCGTACGCAATGTGGATAAACGCATGACCTGTTGTAAAAAACACAATCCTTAATTCCAAAAAATAGCTCGTACCAGGGTAAAAAGCATGTAGATTACACATTTAAACAATAACGTTTGTAATGTTACTCTTACTGTTATTCAAAACAAATGAAAAAATTAACACATGTATCGATCAGTCAATCCCAGCGCTGAATGTCTGAACAGAGTTACTCGGCCACGAGTAAAACGCTCTCTTACAGAGCCACCTATCGGAAACTTCATTGACAAGGGAAAGTAGTTTTCGTCTAATTCGCACGTGCTCAAACGACGAAAACAATATTAACTGTTTTCATCTGTTTATACAATCTCTATTTTATGGCGATATTCAATTCGTAGGAAACGTCTTGTATTAAACAAAAAAAGTCCCTTTAAATATATTATTGTAAACATTAATAAATATACCACGATAATTTATATTGATTGTAGACAAAATATTTTACTAAAATAGTATAAATAAATTTTTAGTCAGAAATCATTTCATCAAACAATATACATACATTTAAATCTCCATTAGGGCTACACATTTTAATAGTATATGACAAATTAATAATTTAAATATAAATGTCGAAATAAAACTATCCCGAAGCCAGAGGGCCTCCATATTTTCACATCAAACGAACCAGTAAGATAAGGTTGGAGGCAGTATATAGTAATGTAGCCAGTCAGTCTGGAAATACAAAATCATCAATCAGAAATAGTGTTTGTAAAATCGACGTTGCCCTAAGCATTTTGAACGAGGTGTACCTAGGAAACATTTGACTCAAATGAATCATTTATATCTGAAAACATATTTAAAGCTTAAGCCGAAATTGTATAGTCTACTGTAACCATGTGTTTTCCGTTTGCGAACAACTAAACGCGCACCACTAAGAATGTACTGTATACAGAAATTGTTGTAAATACTCGTGCATAAACTGGATGTTAATTTATTGAGAGACGGTACGGTTAATCATGGAGGTTTCTATGAGGTGATTTGTTGTTTTCACAAACAGTTGCAAACTCCTTATTTCAACCCAATTTATTCGCACTATGGGTTGTTAAGAACGTCTTGACGTCACTTTATGTATACAATGCAATTGCTCATCCGCTTATTCAGTTATAGCGTTAAAAAAAAAGTTGGTCAATCATATAATGACATTTTACACAAGATCCGTGCCATCTTTTGCCATGAGGAAAATTGTGGTCGATCGTGTCTTGTCGCAGTTAGTAAGTCATTTTACTTTGAATTTGATTTATAAATATAGAATTCGAAATATAACTATGTTCACTAGTATACTGTGTATTAAGCAACATACATTCAAGGCAGTTTGTGTACTTTTGTTATATTAAATATTGATTTCAAGCATAAATCGAATAATGGCTTAAAAAAAAATTGATTGTTTTAGTTAGATTTCCGGGTCTAACTTACTTTGTAAACATTTTATGTCTTCATAGTGAATACATCAAATGTAAATAAAAGGTTCAAGCTCACAATTCTACGTATTCATTAAGGGGATCAAATGTCCCAAAATTATGCACACGTCTTAAAAAAGGACACTGGAAATCATATTTGTTCGAGGGATAAAGCAGCCAGTGCAAGTTTCCTTCAATATAGCACACAAACAAGGTTGATAATAATCTGTGAACATATGGAATATTAATAGCTTAAATATATTACTGGATCAGAAAGTATACCATTTATACAAGTCTTTTGATGCCCAAATAGTACAAATATTTTTTTTTTCAAATGTGACACAATAATCAGTACATTAACTCACGTTATGGGATATACATGGCATGGGATTTAAACAATATAATCATGTGTGTCATTTTATTGAAAATAAGACGTATATTTTGGGCTTTAGTTATGTTCAACATACACATATGTACTAATAGTAATAAAAAGTCAAAAGATAAATATGGTGAATAAACGTCTGTAGGTATTCGTCACTTATTTCATTATTTAAGACAATTATGGTTAACCTTAAATACTAGAATAAACAATTTAAATAAATACATGTTTAATTATTGAACTCGTCATCGAAGCTACATTGCACATGCATATTGTTGCTTATTCGTTGTTATTTTAACTAAATAATATACTTTCATTTAATGCGATAAGGATTATAGAACAGTTCGGGCTGTGAACATGTATTTGTTTTTTCAAATTTATTGTTTGACAACTACTGGATTTATATAAGACACGCACTTGTATTACTTTATAATATGAAAGGTGATGATATAAGAATTATATCTGTTCTGTAATTTCAAACGCTGAGATGGGTGTTAATTTTTATTATTATATATATACTATACAGCTCTGCGTTTCATTTTCCGTGTTTTCAACTGTTACATTTAGCGTTCTTAATTTTTAAACACATTGTAAGCAGTGTACATGTTATGACTCTTAAATAATTTAAGTCATATTGTACAACATTTACTATTACATATTCGTCTTACATTATACTTATTTTACGAAAAATATCTGTTTTAAATCACTATTAAATTATATAATAGTACCAAATAACACTGGATACGCGCGTTAAAGATAGTGAAAAACATTTACATTTGTAATATTAGTGTCATCATTTATAGTATAATTATGGAGTTCCATAATTTTGTATTAACTCTAATTTCTATAATAATAATAATAATAATAATAATAATAATAATGATAATTACCCTCCAATAACCTTGAGTCGAGCGGTTAAGGAAACAACTGAAATAATTTCTGTATAAATTCAAACAATGCCGCAAAATTAATTAAAATGGTCGCTGTGATGTAATGGATATGGTGTCCGCCTAGCGACCGAGAGGTCATGGGTTCGATCCCCATAGTGGGAGCGTTCTTTAGATCTCTCCCAAAGACACCAAGTACTGGTTCTAGGTCCAGGAAACGGACTCGAGAGCGTTTATATAAGCCTCAGGCTTTCGATGCAATCGAGCTAAAATAAATAGGTTTAAACTAAACAATGCCGCAATAAACGATGTACCTAAAAAGATCTATTTCATTCCCGTTAAATCCATGTCGAAATTGTTTATTTACCGCGTATTTAACCACGCAAAGCTGATAGTTCCATACACACCCGCAAATGGAATACACTACGCGCGTTGTTTACCTTGAGTCGAGAGGTCACATCCGAAAAGCGAGAGTACTCGATTGCAATAGGCATGAGGTCAACAAAACTTCGAAATTTCAATTCACTGAACAAATTTAGAGCAACTGAGAGATTTTTTTGTAAAACTTCTATTTACCATTTAACAAGTTTCTGTTTTATCGGTAGATCTTCTTTTAGCAACATTGACACGAAACAGTGGACAAAAAAAAGGAAATAAAAACAACGTTCGCAATTAAAAAAAATAAAATTTCAATATATATGTTACTTGTAAAAGAATTGATATAATTATCATCCAATCGGGACAGGGTATACCCACTGAACATGTGGATATCGGCATATCACTTATTTTCGCGATGTGCGCGCACATATTGTTCCATGCAACATTTTCTGGGAATCTTGAATCAAAGTACTGAAAGTACTGGTTTGACGATGCTTTTGAAGAGGATGGATGTATAAAGGATATTTGTTGGATTCGGTGGAATATCGATTTTCCCAGAAAAACAGCGAAAAATATCGATATTTTCACTGTTATTTTTCACTGTTTAAAACAGTGAAATACCAGTTTATTTCACTGATATTTCTGTATAAATCACCGGAAAGCATAAAATAAATAAGCATCCATTTAAGTTAATCTACATCACCGCAATTGTGTAATTTTTATTGCTTGTCATTTATCCGCAGGTCAATAGTTAATGGTTGTGGTGCAATCGTTTTCGTTCTTGGACACTGCACTCCCTTCAATGAGATTTATTTACCTAAATATCTCATATTTGAACTTACAATTCTTTTGGGAGTAATGGTCCAGACAACTGGATAAAACAGCAACAATATGCTAACCCATTATTTTTCGAGGAACATAATTGAGAATTCCTGTGCTAGCCCCCAATCACAGTATGTTGGGGTATAATAATAGTCAAATTTTGTTTTTCTTCTCAAAAGATTGTCGTAGATTATAAGTTGAGGAATATATCACCCAAGACTACAACTTTTAGAAAGCCATTTTTTTCATTTATTTTTATTGATTTACAAGGTTTTGTAACAATCTATACTATACATAGATAGCTTTAACAGCAAAATGTGGCTCACCTGAAACTGATTGTTTCCTAGAGGTGTTAACTAATTTTTCATGAAGATCTAGAAAAAAGGCATTGTGAGTATGAACAAACTATTTTCGTCTATCCGATCTAGTTGAGCCTTGTTACCGAGATCCTACTTTTATTTACTTGAACATTCTGATCATCTGCCATGAAGATCAGGTAAAAAATGTAAGTGTTAACATAGATTTTAATGATTTTAGTAATTGATCAAATGCTTGGAAGCACACCACCCACTTTAGAACGTGACCTGTTAATCACTGAGACTAGACCTTGTGACCTAAATGTTGAATATGCTCCTTTCAAGCTTGACTTTGAAATCATTAAAAATAATGTTTTAACCAATTTACAAGTGGATCAAAGAGAGAATGTGACCACTAAAGTATTAACAGACCTTTTCTTATATTTGACCTAGTGCCCTAATTTTTGATAGAATATGAAACCCAAAATGACATAGAAGTGACTAGTTTCATAAGAATCTGGCAAAGAGGTGACATCCAAATTTAACCATTGTAAAATGATATCTTAAGTGTTCACAATAAACTTTGGATAAAATACAACAGACAAAGAGTGCCAACAAAAGCTCACCTTGTCACATCATAACAAGTGAGCAAAATAACCAAGACAATGACATCATATAATTGCTCAGTTACTTCCAATAACAATAAAAGGTTACTTTTGAAACAAATATAATACCTTCCCTTTCTTACTACAGGCTGTTTTAAAACAAGATAACCCTGTATCGCTCACCCAAAACTCCTTCTTTAGTGTCAAAAACTTGTGTATGATTTGACTAAGTTGTAACCTAGCTTTAGCCTGCACACGACCAACTTGCAAATTCAGCTTTTGATTTGATTAAGATGGACATTGTAAGCAATTTTCATGAAAATCAGGAAGATAATGTGACCTGTAGAAAGGTAAAGGAAGTTTTCTATATTTTGACCTAATGACCTAATTTTTGACAAACTACCAACTTTCAAACTGAAACTTTATTTCATCAAGATAACAGTCTGTCAAATTTTCATGAAGATCTGGAAGAAAATGTGAACTCTGGAGTGTTCACTAACCTTTTCTGTAATTTGGTTTGTTGACCTAGTTTGGACCACATATGACCTACTTTCAAACTTAACCTAGAATTGACCGAGATGAACATTTACCAACATAAGACAAACAAGGGCTGTTTGTAAAACATGCATGCCCCACATATGGGCTGTCAGTTGTAGTGGTAGCCATTGTGTGAATACATTTTTTGTCACTGTGAACTTGTCCTTTGACCTAGTGACCTGAAAACCAATAGGGATCATCTGCCAGTCATGATCAATTTACCTATGAAGTTTCATAATCCTAGGCCTTACTATTCTTGAGTTGTCATTTGAAAACCTTTTTACTGTTATGAGTCACTGTGACCTTGACCTTTGACCAAGTGACCTGAAAATCAATAAGGGTTATATACCAGTCATGATCAATGTACCTATGAAGTTTAATGGTCCCAGGCATAAGCATTTTTGAGTTATCATCCGGATACTATTTTACTGTTTTGAGTCACTTTGACCTTGACCTTTGACCTAGTGACCTAAACATCAATAGGGCTAATCTGCAAGTCATGATCAATGTACCTATGAAGTTTCATGATCCTAGACGTAAGCATTCTTGAGTTATCATCCGGAAATCATTAAACTGTTTTGACTCACTGTGACCTTGACCTTTGACCTAATGACCTGAACATCAATAGGGGTCATATGCCAGTCATGATCAATGTACCTATGTAGTTTCAAGATCCTAGGCATAAGCATTCTAGTCACTGTGACCTTACCCTTTTATCTAGTGACCTAAAAATCAATAGGGTTAATCTGCTAGTCATTATCAATGTACCTATGAAGTTTCATGATCCTAGGCCTAAGCGTTCTTGAGTTATTATCCGGAAATCATCTGATGGACGGACCGACTGACGGACTGACCGACATGTGCTAAACAATATACCCCGAACAAGCCACATAAAATTGCAGCATAACACATTCTAAAAGTAAAAGACATCTGTGCAATGATATCTTTTCTTCAAATGGTAAGATGAACAAACAAGAGGGCCTGAAAGGCCCAAAGTCGTTCACCTGAGATAACAAGATGTTATTGGGACAAATATTGTGACCAAAATTCATGAAGATCGGAAAATAAATGTGACCTCTCGAGTGTTAACAATGTTTTACTATAGCAATATAAGGAAAAATGCCCCACCCCCTGGCAGCCATGTTTTTCAACCAATTGTAACCATTTTCGAACTGATCCAAGATATCATTGAGACTTATATTCTTGCCAAATTTTATGAAGATTGGAATATAAACGTGGCATCCACAGAGTTAACAAGGCAAATGTTGACGGCGCACGACAGCCATAAAGCGATCACAAAAGCTCACCATGAGCACGTTGTGTGATTACACTCAATGCGTTCAAATTTTTCTCACTGACCTTTATAGTATGGATGGCTTTGTTATTATTTATTGTTATCATGTACCTGCAATATTGTGTGTATGTTTACAATACACAAAGCATATGACATAATTGAGCTTATAATACTCTGATTACTATAGCCAGGTCAATTAAAGCGGGTATATACGATCTTGTAAAATATTTATTAATTAATATAAAATGTGTAAAAAAACTGATTATACATATATTTCAATATAAACTAAAATAAAAGTTAAGAAGAACATGTGTCGGAAAGTGTTAAATAAGCCAGATATTTAATTCTGAAATCGAAAAAGGCTGTACAGCCGAATTCGCTAGCATGTATATCATGCATGTTCGATGTGAATCTAAATTTAGTCTAACGGTTTATTTGAAATTCCTGCAGCAATTGATTCATACGACACACGAACACTTACTTAAAAGACGAATGCATCGGTTATTGTAGGAAAATATGTACGAATTATCTTCGTCACAATCTGCTCGGGGCGCTAATTTGTATTTGCTGCATTTTATGAAATTCGTCTTAAATGTATCATTTTTCTTGCATATTGTGTGTTATTATAACATATTTGTATCAATATATTACAATTCAACACATATAAAACTCGTATAATCTCGCTTTAAGGACTTAAAAAAAACTTTTTTGTTGTCCTGATTTCATGAAGACTTGAGATATTTATGCACATAAGAGTTTCAAGATATGGGATTATCCACAAATAAAAAGTATTTTTGATCTGTGTTGTGCAGGCTCTTTTTCCATGACTGTCAAAGTGAAATTTCCATGTGAAAAGGATGTCAATTTTTTCATTCAACCATTGTGTATAAAGAACGGTTCTGCATATAATTTGCCATTTTGATAAGAGATGACCAGGGTTACAGAGAAAAGGGATATGCATTTGAGATCTGGTCAGGACTCCATATAAAAGTGGTTATATTTAAAAATGTTTAATTACCACATGACCACGGACTCTAGATCTCCGTGACATGACTAAGGTTCTAAATTAATCTAGTATGAACATTTGAAATATATCTTTTAAAACAATTAAAAAATAATATTTGATGTACACATTTAATCTACCAATGTGTACATATACTACTTAACATATATTTGACTGTATTGAATGTAGGAACTAGTTAAAATTTCCATTAGAAAAAGAGTTCAGGATATGAAATATTCATTGCCTGAAGCAAAGACCCTGGAGCTATGTTTATATATCTTTAAACACACTGATTAAAGAAGTAAAACAATACATTGATACAACAGAGGTAAAATCATCCCCTCTGAACAACATGATGATAAATAATTATGTATCATATCTTTTTATCTGGAATTGGATATGTACACAGCAGGGTGTTTAAGTGTGCGCGCTGCGGGAGAGATATAGGAGTTACTTATATTTTGGATTTAATTTAATCACTGAAATTCATCACTGAAGTTACAGTATGATCTCATATGATATAGATCTACATGATTGTATCAAGCAAAAGATATTAAATAATTATCAGTATTAATTCACTGTCATTATTTCAGTATCATTAAAACGATTTCAGTAAAGTCTATCATTCATATGCATCAATTTTGTAAATATCAATATAAGTATACTACATGAAAACATTTTTGAAACAAGGGCTGTTTGTAAAACATGCATGCCCCCCATATGGGCTGTCAGTTGTAGTGGCAGCCATTGTGTGAATACGTTTTTTGGCACTTAGACCTTGACCTTTGACCTAGTGACCTGAAAATCAATATGGGTCATCTGCGTGTCATGATCAATGTACCTATGAAGTTTCATGATCCTAGGCGTAAGCTTTCTTGTGTTATCATCCTGAAACCATTTTAATGTGTCAAGTCACCGTGACCTTGACCTTTGACCTAGTGACCTGAAAGTCAATCGGGGTCATCTGCGAGTCCGGATCAATGTACCTAAGAAGTTTCATGATCATAGGCGTAAGCATTCTTGAGTTATCATCCGGAAACCATTTTTCAATGTTGAGTCACTGTGACCTTGACCTTTGACCTAGTGAATTGAAAATCATTAGGGGTCATCTGCGAGTCATGATCAATGTACCTATGAAGTTTCATGATCCTAGGCATAAACGATGTTGAGTTATCATCCGGAAACTATTTTACTATTTCGGGTCACCGTGACCTTAACCTTTGACCTAGTGACCTGAAATTCAATAAGGATCATCTGCGAGTCATGATCAATGTATCTATGAAGTTTCATGATTCTAGGCATAATCGTTTTTGAGTTATCATCCGGAAACCATTTAACTATTTCGGGTCACCGTGACCTTGACCTTTGACCTAGTGACCTCAAAAGGGGTCATCTGTGAGTCATGATCAATGTATCTATGAAGTTTCATGATCCTAGGCATAAGCGTTCTTTAGTTATCATCCGGAAATCATTTTACTATTTCGGGTCACCATGACCTTGACCTCTGACCTTGTGACCTGAAAATCAATAGGGTTCATCTGCGAGTCATGATCAATGAACCTATGAAGTTTCATGATCCTAGGCATTAGCGTTCTTGAGTTTTATCATCCGGGAACCGTTTTACTATTTCGGGTCACCATGACCTTGACCTTTGTCCTAGTGACCTCAAAATCAATAGTGGTCATCTGCGAGTCATGATCAATGTACACATGAAGTTTCATGATCCTAGGCATAAGCGTTCTTGAGTTATCATCAGGAAACCATCTGGTGGACGGACATACGGACCGACATGTGCAAAACAATATACCCTCTCTTCTTCGAAGGGGGCATAATTATACAGTAGCATGAACCAACAAGGGAGGCAACTTGTTATGTCACAATTTGGCAGTGTATAAAAAGTGGTACTTAATTATCTCGCTAAACATGGGTCTAAATTACGTTTTAAAGCTATTTTCTGATTGGATGAAACAGTCCGAAATCATCCAATGAATAAAGTCGAGATATTTATCTTGCGGAACATGCAATGCCATGCCGCATGCAAGCTATTTATAAAGTAAATATCGTAAATCAAAAAGTTTGTTATGTTTTTTTTTCGCGGTCATAGACAGTGTTCCTGGCTGAAAACGATGCAATATTACTTTTAAATCATTCATGCATTAGTTTTTAGCAAGAAAGAGGTAGAATATTAGTGTAAAACATATTTTTTTTATTTTAACTTGTGTCTGCTACAATTTAACGAGTGGTTACGGAAATTACCGATTGTACAGATGTATCGACAGACATATGCAAAACGAAAGAATAGCTTGCATATTTCAAGTTTATCAGCCTTGAAATTACCTATTAATCAAATGAGAATCGAAATTATTAAAATAAAAGCTAGTAATGTTCATTAACACCAAAATCTGTGTGCACAACCATCATATTTTTGGAAACCGTGATGTATTGTTTCTCGGAAACCGACGATCGGTAATTTCCATAACCATTTGGAAAATTTCATCACTGACAAGTTTCGTTTCTAATGTTTTTCTCAAATATTCTACCACAAAATTATTGTATACCATAGCACAAATGAATAACAAGTAATAATTCCTTGATTTTGGGGAGGGACACTGTCTATAAATGCTTATAAAAACGCATTAAGGCTAAACTTAAGTGCATAAAATATTGAAAAATAAATCATAATTTAAGTGTTGACAAGTGTTCGTTTTATCCGATATATTCATTCATCCACATTGCTCAGACACTCAATTATATTGGAAATTATTACGAATATCTGATAAAACTTGCATTATTTATTTTTATCTTTAAACTTCCATTTCATAAATGTTTTTTTTTTTGATAAACGTCGTCAATTATTAATTGTATATAGATTTCTCTATAGTTTGAAAAACATTTAGGCAAATATTTCTTATGTAAGATAAAATGCAATTAATTAATAAAATATTTCCTTTTAATCAGTTTGTTGGTTTATCGGTCAATAACAATATCACTTTGAACATTGAATTATTTAAAAGTTATAACAAACATTGGATGTTCTTCGAACAAATGATTCATAACACATATAACAGATTGATAGGAAGATATGAACAAATCAAGGTTTTTAGGTTGCCCGCCTAGAATGGTCCTGTTAGTATGGAAGTACTTGATATATAAATTTATTAGCCAGTCGGTGTTGTAAAGACATAAAATATTTTATGAATGTCTCAAAGCGTAGAATTATTTTGCATTTAGTAAAAGAAAGGCAACATATAACCCTTAAGTGGCTGACAAGAACTTGTGGCTGAATACAACTAAAAAGAGGCATTATGCTTCTTGAAAATAAAAGTATACATCATTATATATGAATTTTCTGATCAAAAGTGTTATTTGTAGTGAATAGGGGAAATACATTTTCAAGAATAAACACTATAATTATAAATGTTTTGGCGAAGTGCATCATAGTATTATCATAGTACCAGTTTTGGTCTAAAAATCCAGTAACCAATTTTTAAATTTCATAACCCCTTGTTGCAAAAAAAAAAATCATGAAAAATATAATTTTCAGAGTAACTTATTAAAATAAAAAAAGGCTTAATTAGACCCTAGATATTATTTTTGCAATAATTTGCATCAATTACAAATGTTTAAAAAAATTATTGTTTCATGCTACTCATGGTACCAGTTTTTTTGTCAGAAAATTAATTACATTTTTTAAAAATGCGTTACCCCTTGTTGCAAAAAAATTCATAAAACATATAATTTTCAAAGATATCCTTTAAAACAAAAAGAACATGCCTTCTTAAACCTTAAATATTATTCCTTCAAGCAATTTACATCAATTATTTATGTTTGAAAAAAATCATTAGTTCATGCTAAATACTGTTTGATATACTGTAAATAATGTAACAAAACATCCAAGTAGTGAGTCCATCAAACTATTGCAACCGAAACACCTGGTGTGCCAAGGCAGCAGCCGAAGACAAATGCCGTCTGACTTAGTGCATTTTACTATTTATATTTTTATGCATTTGTATGTGTTTGAAAAAATGTATAATCTTAAATGACATCTTCTGATCATGCATGTCCTAGATTTCAAAATCCAGGCCCTGGTCTGACACATTGGTAACATTAAGGTCGAAGTGGTGTAGTGGATGAGGTGTCCGCCTAGCGATCGGGAGTTCGTGGGTTCGCTCCCTACTCGGGGAGCAATCTCATTATCTCCTCCACAGACACCAAGTACTGGTTCTTCCCAGAAAACGGACTCGACAATGTCCACATCTGCCTATAATAGGCCTTCCTGTAATAGTCAGCAATTGACCGTAGGAAGTACCAAGTAGAAGTTAACGTTAAACTGTTACCAGGCTTCTGAATTTAATTAGCCAGGTCACAGGAAAAGGGAAGTCCAATCAGTATCCAATTAAACTATTTGTCATTGTCAGAAAACCGCTCTTAAGCAAACAGCTTTAAAGCAACTGCAGGCTGAACTGGATCTAAACTGGCCACCATCGCCTTAATGTCTCTTTTACTGGGATAGAGTTCATTTAAAGTGATATTATGGGCATCTAACAGTTTAAAGGTGTCTATCGCAACCGTTGTTTCTTTTTGGTGTTTGCACTTCATATTCACTTATATGTTAATGCAGCATCAACATACAAAAACAATATCCCGGAAAGAGAGAAATAATGCATTTGAATATCGACCGTACTTTCATTTGCCAACTGATCATGTATGTACGTTTTGAACCTAAATTTAGTTTTAGTGCAGATTCGTTCATCGACACAAAGACACAATTTTGTTTTACGGATCATTTCGGCTTACAGGACTGGGAGGGTCACGTAAGAATATCGAATATAAAATATATTTTTATAAACAACTGGTAGCAAGATGAGTTGCAGAAAATTGATCAGTAACCACAATTTAACTAACTCTTTTGATCTGTTAATTCTTTTCAGCTCAATTCAACAGTGCAAAATGCCCATTCTATCACTTTAACTATAAAGGGATCTTTTCACGTTTTGGTAAATTGACAAAAATTGAAAAAAGTTGTATCGGATTCGCAAATTTTCGTTTTAGTTATGTTTATTTTAGGAAACAGTATTACTGAACATTTACTATGGTCTAATATAGCCATTATATGCATCTTTTAACGATTTAAAAATTATAAAGCGTTGCAACGCGAAACGATTGAATAATTTGGAGAGTTATGTTGTTGTTGTTTAATTGTGTGAAACTACGAAGATTGCTTATATTAGGTATAAAATACGTCAACCATTTATACTTGGCAGAAAAGTTGAGCAGGCTAATGCGTTTTTACTACAGGACTAAGGGGTCACTGGTTCTAGCCCTGCTGCGGACTACTTTTTTAAAGAATTTTATTCTGGATTTTTAACTGGAGCTTTTAAGATCCAATGTTTACATTTATCAATATAACGCATTTAATGACTAACTTCAAAACATCAAAATCTGTGAAAAGGCCCCTTTAACATAATTAATATCTACTCCTATAAATATGAGGTCGATATACATGGACTAAACGGTAAATTACGTCTAATTATTTGGACTATAATGATAACAACAGCATTAAATAGAAAGAAGAAAGAATTCATACAAACCAGTAATTTGAGTAAAGAGTTTGTAATCAATGTTGTATTTCAGGACAGCTTGGTGATATGCAAATCCCATACGACATGTTGATTTCGGGTATCATAGCCATTCAATAAGTCGCAAAATGCTCGAACAAAATTTATAAAGCAAAATGTGACTTAAATTGATAACTAAAATTACCAGTATCATCAGTATGCCAGTTTTGCCTTGTCAAGCAGCTGTCGAGATCCAGAAAGTGCTTCATTCACATTGAATATATCCTTCGAATTTCATTTATTGTTGCATTACTAAATAGCGAAAGAAGCCGATTTAAGCTGTAAGAAAGTTTTGACACGAGTGTTATAAAGTCTCTCATGGGCGAAGCCATTGTTGTAGAAAGTGATCCATTCACATCGAATATATCCTTCGAACTCCATCCATTGTTGTCATTAGCGGAGATTTAGTGAATAAATAATTCATATATCATAAATGACAGCTTCTAAATAGCGAAACAAGCCAATTTATGTCGTAAGAAAGTTTTTAATCGAGACTCTCATGGGGGCGGCCATTGTTGAATGTTGAAACACGAACGACAACTCTGCTAGGAGAATCGAATGCCCAAGGGAAGTAACTGAAAAATCGAGTTATCTCAATCGGACTGGCTCGGTCTTTGACATAGGTCGCCATTGTGAAGATTTTTTTTATGGTTATCATACCATATCGTTCCAGCATCGTCAAAAACTAAAATAATTTTCTTTAAAATAAATCAAATACATGATATTATGTGTTTACACCAGCGCAGTGGTCTGCAATTTATGTGCAAGTTTAATGAAGAGTACCGACAAAAAGGCACGGAATATGCATAAATTTGAATGATTTCAGTTGAAGTAAGATTTTTAAATACAATTAAACTGTTTTTCGGCGTTACTTTTAACGTCACTTTTGACCTTAGATGACCTTCATTCATGATAGGTCCAAAATGAATAAATCCGAAAAGCGCATTAGCTAATAATACAAAAATCACCGTAAACATTGGATACATATCATTTGAACTGAAATATGAATATATTGTAAATTACATGTAAATTGCAATGCATTAAAAACTGTCATGATACAAAACATCCTCTATACATTACATTGAAACGTTTATCCTTAGTTTACGAAGCAGTATAGCATTACTCCCATGTCTCTACAATTAAAAGAAGCTATTGTTTACACGCCGTAGCGGTCACACTAAACACTACAAAAACAGGCTAGATTGCACTTTACCGGTAAGCAGTTGTTAACCACTAACGACAAAGCGGGGGTTTGAGGGCGGTAGCCCCCGATACTAAGGAAATATATAGGTGTTGGAAATATATCTGTCTTTGATTTATTATAATCCATATTTGCGTTTATTAGTCTAAATATGTTTCTTTGTACTTTGTTGTGTTCCTTTTTTATATAAAGTTCTGTCTTTTATGCTTACATTCTACTAACATCTTGACATATTAGAACACATTATATTTTATTTCATTCCAACATAATGTTCATAGTATCTCAGTGGAGAATATGTTTTCTTTTCCTGTTGAAACTTATGTATTACTGTATTACTCGTTGAATTATGAAAACCTAGTTATTACAATACTTATTCACAATAAAACATATAATTTCACCATTTCTTGTTCTTCATTTCTTATTTGTTAATATAGTAAAATATATTATCTTATTATCACTCACTACCTTCATTAAAATACATGGTCGCTTCATTCCGTCTCCTTTCATTGGTCGCAAACATTACAACATCAACGCCGTATTTCTTTTTAAAGATATTTCTTGTTTTCCTTATTTTAGTCGTGTCTGTAATTATTTTTAAGCGTAGTAGAGAACTGGTTTGGTCCAGGGCCGTCTTACTATATTTAGAATATTCTATGGTCCGTTATGGTCACGTGACGGCTTCAAATACTTCAAATACTCTCTTTTATAGAAGGAAAGAAAGTAATAAAGTTACGTCCCTGTACGGTTGTTTAAAGAGTTTGATAATTCTGGAAATTTGAAGGGTATTGCTTACACAGCAGCTACTTGTTCACAGTACGTGTGATATAGTTCAAAGTTTTTCATTTGAGCGTCATAAAATTTAATTTTTAGTTGCATTAGTGTTGCGAGCAATTTTCACTGTAAATTGTGACTAAGGCGTTACATGACCTTCATTTTCGCGACCGTCGTCTTGAGCTTCAGAATTTAACTGAATGTCCAGTTATAAAGTGTTGTTTATGTCAATAAGTGGTTAAAAAACAGTTCGCGGAAAAGATCGTTTTTTTTGGCATATAAATCGTATAGCGAGAAATAAACTTTACATACATTAATTTAAATATATTTTTTATCGATGTTGACATCGAAAACCTGGTCAAAATCGGCTTTAAAAGGATAAAACAATATAAATTATCATAAATACATGCAAAAGGCGAAAATCATTGCAGCGTCGCGAGTTATGCAAACTATATCTATATAAAGCTTTCGCTAAACATTATTAACATATGGAAGATAAATACCTAGATTTAGCAAAAACGTAGCGTTGCGACTTAGTTTCGTTCTGTAACAGATGTTTTTTGCATTTGTTCTTGCCTTCTCTCCGCTAAATTCGCCCGTATATGCATTTGTTTGTTAAGGTTTGAACAGGATGACACGGATAAGAAACGGGACAGTACGGCAATTATCTATTCCAAACTGAGTCACATGACGGTAACTATCAATCTTTTATAATAAGCTTCATCGAAGCGCAGAGGTTATACATTTTGATGTACCCACTCTCGTCTTTTTTTTTTAATATTATACCTTCATTTGTCGGCCGATTTTGACAAATTATACATGATAAGAAAGCATAAGTTACATCGTTTTCACAGAAAGGGTGGTAATTTTATGATAAGACAGCGTATATAGCGGACCGTCTTGATATTTTTCGGCGGCTTTGCATACTTAAAATAAAATGGGTGTAAAAACATTTATCGTTTGTTGTTTATTTTTGAAGAGGCAATTATGTATAATTATATAAAAGGTTATTTACCTTAAATTCTCAATTACTTAAAAATATTTAAAGATTCTTGAAAATCACGGCCAAAACAATTAAGAGGGTCCGCTAAATAGGCTGTCTAATTTCCTTTTTTTAAGTCAGGATAAGTGGGCACAATTTACCATTAGCATGGAATTTGTGTCAGGGAGCGTCTTTCTTCTGTACTTGTAGATTTGGAACCAAAGATGGATACGCCAATGTTGATAGCAGGTGATTTTAATGTGCACCGACAGAAGTGTATCGTACCTAAGAATCGCACGCCTTTTATGTTTCTGCCTGTGCCAGGTAAGAAAACACACAGATGTAACATTAAGTTTGCCATGCACATCATTTCATTTGTGTTTTTATGCCCCCAAAGGTGGGCATATAGTGATATGTCTGTCTGTCTGTCCGTCACACTTTGCGTTTAGGCTTCAAACAATGCTCATAACTTCTATGTCGCTTCAGATGTAACCTTCATATATTGTATACATGTGTATATGGACAAGGCCTTTCCATACGCACACACATTTTGACCCCTTTGACCTTGACCTTGAACTTAAGATCCGCGTTTATGTTTGGAAATTTGCGTATTATACATTATATTATATTATTCATTTTACATTACAAACAATTCCATTATGGAAAACTTAATTGGTTGTATATTTGTGCATGATATTTAACTTAAAAATTGAACATGCTCGACAGCTGACTTAATGTATAAAAAAGACGCATGTTTATTTTTATAAAAATAAACACGCAAGATTGTTCCAATAGTTAAACTTGACATAATGTATGAATGTTATTTACTTTTAGCTTACCTGAGTACAAAGTGCTCATGAGCTTAAAGTGCTCAGAGTGAGCTAGTGTGACCGGTCTTTGTCCGCCGTCATCCGTTGTGCGTCGTATGTCAACATTTTTTCTTAAACAACATTTCTTCTTAAACCACTGAGCCAATGTTGATGAAACTTAGCAGGAACACGATGATAGGGCGATTACCACAACTATTCCGCTCACCGTCAAAATGTTATACTTCTGACAAGAGCACCGTATCCTTCTGACGAAAAGAAACATGGCGAACGAAGCAATATCAGGTAAGTGGATGACAAAGTGTTTTATTATGAGACACTGCAAAATGATTGCCACTTGCACTTGCGAAGAACTCCATCGAATTTCTGAACCAATATGTCGTCTATTCAATAGTTTAACAGTCGTGAAATATTTAGCATGACTTCGAAATAGTGTTTACAAAAAGTCGTGTCGCGCTCAACACCATTCGTACTAGTGAGAAAAGTGTAATAATCAGATGATTGTCGATGTGTCAGACCTGATGTGACAGACTTAAATCGTTGTATATATAAAAAGAACATGCCATACAAACCCGTTTGTTTAAATATCTGTTAAAGGCCTAATTTTTTGGTGAAAACATAATCACTTTCATATATATCGATGCACCGCGCAACACTGATTATAAACACCGTATATATATTCCGTGTCACTGAAATTCGTGGCACCGCTAACTTCTGCACATGGTTTTAAATCATAAGCTAGAACGAGCCATCGTGAGCTGAATTTATTTACGATAATCTTCCATTTATAAAAGTTACATGTCCCAGAATTGATCTTGAAAATGATAACATGCTTGCAACAAAAAAGGTTCACCGGGATCGATTGTCTTGCTTTCCAGTACGCGGAGGGCACATGTTTAAGTCTCATGTTTCAATTTATCTATATTGTTGTGGTAAAATACAATCATTATTGATAAATATTTTTTATGATTGCAGATTCATAACCAGTAAAAAAGATGTCCGGCTACGATTATGGATGGTATAAGCAAATGTTGGAGTAAAACTAACCGAAGAAAGTAATAAATTTAGTTATGTATTGAGTGTACAAAGTGATGTTGCATTGGTTAAATTTACTAAAATATGAATTTGATATTTGTGGCCAAAACCAAAGATATATACGAAAGATGCTCTCGACTACGTATATCAGAAACAAAGGGGTTACAATTATAAAAAACAACTTTTTTGAGACTGTCTATAGAAGCTTGTGAGTGCATATCTACATAGACAAGACATTACAGCGCGGTCCGTTTTAACGAGATGCAAAGCGTTCGAATCATATATAGTTATTTCCGTCAAGTATTAAAACAACAATAGAAAACCAAATATTTTCAAAGTACATTGTCATAATCGGCACCCGGAGGAAACAGTCTCCTTTTCTTGTGTTTTGGTTTGTTCAAACATAAATTTGAACGTCTCTTCCTTCTGAAAGAAAAAAATCAGAATAAAGCGGTGCCGAATAATCATAAAGATGCGGTGCTTTTACGGACAATGTTGAGCGGTGTTCATATTTCTATAATGTCAGTGTTGAGCGGTGCATACTTGCTAACACGTGTTAATGTGATCATCACAGTTATATTCAATAAAGCATGTCATAATGTGTTGTTTATTGATTCTTCTACCATAAAATACCGTTTAACAAAAAATCTTTCATTTAAAATGTTATAAATCTGCAAAAAATACGATGTTTCGCGTCATGAAAGTCACTTCTTTAACGACATGCTCAAGTTGTTTTCACTATTTTGAAGTTAATAGCGACTCAATTTTGATGCGGTAAACGGCAATTAGATGAAAAGTATATACTTCGTTCGATGGGATATCTTTTTATTACCAACTTACCTTCTTTTCTCGTTATTTCCTTTCATTTCTGGACTCGCTAAAAAGTTTGCGGCCATTTTTTAGACAGAAGGATACGGTGCTCTTGTCAGAAGTATAAAATTTCGACGGTGAGCGGAAAAGTTGTGGTATTCGCACTATCACCGTGAGGAATGTTCCTTGCGTGGAGCTCTTTGATAGTTGTTCAAAGAATTGCATTCCACGCATAACAGGTTGCCATAGCAACTGAAAGTTTTCCTTTCCTATATTATGTATATAGTGAAAACTTATTAAAAAAATATTATCTGAAACCGCAGGGCCTAGAGCTCAGATATCTGCATGAAACATCGTCTGGTAGAACTTTTACAAGATTGTTCAAATTTTGTGCATGCCATAATTTTTAAATAATGCCCATGGAGTCAAAATTAGCCCCACCCTGAGGACAAATGCTTTTTTCTTATATGTATATAGCGAAAACATTTTCTTCTCTGAAACCACTAGACCTAGAGCATAGATATTTGGCATGAAACATCATCTAGTGAACTTCTAACAAGATTGTTTAAATTATATCCCTGGTGTCAAAATTTGGCCCACTCCCATGAGTAAATTTGTCCTTAATGTTTATAGTGAAAACTTTTAAAATCTCTAAAACGGTAAGGAATAGAAAAAAAACATAAGTCAGGTATAGGGTCATAATGGTCCTCTTGTTTAAATGGGATTATATTTGAATTAAGTGTAATCTGGTCTAAAATGATGGAGACTTAGCACAAAAAGAAAGTAGAAAATATCAATCAGAAAAAAATGCTTAATAATTTATTGATTTTCAATTCATTTATCTAACAAAAAATGGCAGCAAAAATTGGCATTACTGGTTTATAGCAAAAAAGCAGTATTCATGTCATTCATGCAAAGCTAGTTTTACTGGTAATATTGTTCACATTGTATTTTCAATGTTTGACTTTCAAACAGGAGCCAGATTTGTAAAGGATAGACGGGAATTCATCAGGTGTTTGTCAGGTGCCATGGAGAAAACGAATCTATTTGCATATGGACTGTAACGATGCTCTGGTTGACCAGTCTCTGTTTTACAGGTAGTATTACCATTAAGTTAGCCTCTCAACAATACTGTAGTTGTTTGTTTGTAATTTGTAAAAAAGTAATGTTTAATGAATACATTAAATTTATATTACTTTGTTCATATTTAGGACATTTTATGTCAACTGGTCCAGAAGTCTTGGTGAGCTGTTGGTGTAGGAGACCTCTTCCTCAAACATCACATATTATAAATGTTTTGTACTTTTATTGTCAGAATTGGTATACAGATCATGCAGTTTTCTTTGGAAATTTTTATATTTCTGCATACCCTTTTTTGAACAAATTCCCCTTCAAATACCAAAATCAGTGCTATGTTTTCCATCCCTCTCATTTTTTTATAAGTAAAATGTGCATGTCTAAATCTCTTTTGTAGACATGTTGTTCAAACCTGTGGCTTCAAACAGGAGGTCAGCTTAGACACAGAGATTGTAATCTGCTCTGTGTTACCTCGTGATGTCGACAGAAGAAAGGACCGGTCTACACCACAGGGGAAAATAACCGCTTTTCAACGCTGGATACATCAGGCCAACCAGTTGTTAAAAGATTTTGCTAAGTGTACAGCCTTCATCTGGTTTATAGAGTATAGGAAGGTACCTTATAGACATGACTCATACACATTTTTCACAATATAATAGATATGTTAGGGTTTTGTATCATTCAAATTGTCATACATGTAGACAAAATATTTTGTGTTTTTTGGAATAATTCATGATAACTTTATTATTCTTAGTTTATTACAATACTGCACATATATTTCTAAATCAGAGGCTTATTGGAGAGCTGTTTTTTTTTTACATACAGTAGCAACACATTCGTAATATAAGCCAACTGCAATTTCCAGTTAAACAGCAATACCAGTTAAACAGCAATATGTGCACATACTGAAATTTGCAACTATTATCAGGCCTAGCTTAAACGAAAGTAGGCTAAGAACTGCATTATGAAGGCTTTCATGATCAATCCCTACAAAAGCGTACGATTGATGAAACCACCAGCTCCCAAAATCTTTTGTTAAGCGCATTTATTAACCGGATCTGTCCTGACCAGCCTGACGTTATGCATTTATAAAGCATTATTGAAAGAAGTTCACTAAATAAAGATTTAAAGTCCTGTAATGCTATTCCTCTTTATATTTTCATTATATCAAAACAATATTTTGTGTTTGAAATAAATTTGTAAGGTCATTTTTTCACACACACAGAATTGAAACATGTTTGGTACACTTAAAACATAAATATACTCTTTTAGTTGTTTTTTCTTGCCTTAAAATTTCAGTTAATCGAGAACACTGCAGAAAAGATGTCACTAGCGATATGAAAAGAAAACTATGTATTATACTAGGACATTATTTCATGACGAGGAGATGAAATAATATAAAAACTAAATATGTTATATTTCATTAAATGTATTTAATGCGTAGTGAAATGAACCTGTAGGTGGCCAATCTGCTGACGGCTGATGGTCTGCACTTGAGCCCAGCAGGTGCCAAGAACTGTCTCAAGTACATTGTCCAAGATGTGCTTCATCATGCAGAGATCAAGGAGTCTGCTAGCCTTGAGGCTGACCCTCTGTCTGGTCCCTGGCCTTCTCTTGGCACTTCCAACACTGATGATGCCTCATTAACGAAGACTTTTGCAGCTGTAGTACATGAGGTACCTTAATTATTTAGTGAATATTTTAAATGTTAATATTTTCGCAGGCATTTGTGTAATTTTCCTCCCTTAAAAGAATGGGCATATAACTTTGCACATGTCACTCATTCCATCTGTCAGTCTGTATCTGTAGACGAAACCTTTTCTGGGTGATAACTTAATATTTCTTTGACACCAAATTCTCAAATTTTGTATATATTGTTTTTTTCCACTAGAGGAAGACCCCATTTCTGGTATTGATACCTCAAATGTCAAGGGCGCATATAAATATATTTATTTTATATGAAAATTTTGTGTCAGTAATATGTTAAGTACAGCATTTTAGGGAGGCATACATGTCTCACAAGCATTTCTTGTTCAAAATTAATTATTTCTCCCCGGTATAGGGGATATATTGTTTTTGTGCTGTCCAGAGAAATGTCTGGATGGATAATGTTCCTGGAATCTTGTCGGCACTTCTTCAAATAAACGACTGAAGTTATTGGTAGGAGTGATCAGTACCAAGCCTAGTTGTGCATATTGTTAGGAATTTTTATTTGAGTAAAGGTCACTAGGTCAAAATATATAATTGAATAGATTCTTTAATTATCATCAACCAATAAAGGGATGTCAATGTTACTTGATCAGATTGATAAGCTCCTAGCCTAGTTGTGCATATTGTCAGAAAGTTTCATTTGGATCAAGGTCACAATGTCGAAAAAAGGATTTCCTGAGAAATTTCTTGTCAGCATTTCTTCTCATAAAACAATGAAGGGATTTCAATGTAACTTGGTCAGATTGATTAGTACTTAGCCTCGTTGTGCTTATTGTCAGGAATATTTATTTGGGTTTTCTTGAGGATTTGTTGACAAACTTCTTGTCAGCACTTTTCAGAAACCTATGAAGGGATTTCAATGTAACTTGCCAAAACTGAACAGTACCTAGCCAAATTTCAGGAATTTATGTTTAGTCAAGGTAAAAACATAGAATTCCCTTGTCACTGCTTCCTCTTATATTGCACCAAAAAGATATCCCTGAAACTTTCATAGAGTGCACATGCATAAAGTGATCAGTACCAAGCCTATGTGTGCATATTGTCAGGAGTTTCTATTTTGGTCAAGGTCATAAAATTAAAAAAAAATCCGTGTAAATGTTTCTTCTCATAAACCACCGAAGGGATATCGCTAAAACTTGCTTAATGTGATCAGTACTAAGCCTAGTTGTGTATATTGTCATGTTGTTTCATTAAGGTCAAGGTCAGGGTCACAAGGTCTAAAATGAATTCGTCCATTTTCCCTACTCGTCCCAAAAATTGCTTCAAAAACTGGGAAGACGTTTGTTTTTTTTCCCAGTAAAAACAAGCTCTAGTGTTTTTGTAATAATATATAATGTTTATTCTAAACCTGTTGTTTAAGGATTACAGTGTAATAATATATAATTTTTATTCTAAACCTGTTGTTTAAGGATTACAGTTACCTCAGTTTTGTATTTAATCATGCACGCACTTCAGCTCGCTGCTAAGAACTTAATTGAGAAGAAGAAACACGTAAAACTCAAAGAAGGTCCTCTAAATAAAAAGGTTCCTTATTATACCCCCACAAACAAAGTTTAGGGGGTATATAGGAGGAGCTTGTCTGTCTGTCTGTTTGTACGATTTTTTTATTCAATAGAAGACATACAATGTATACATGTATATGATCATAAAACAAAGTGGAACTATGTAGCAACACTAATGTTCAGACATGTTATACAATATATGCTAATATATATTTTGTTGACCTTGTGGTTTTCTTAAGCAAACAAAAAGGTTAATATGTATTTTTGTTGTTGTTTTTTTTTATGCTATCAGTAGTTGATTTATATGGCATGACAAATATTTGTTTCCAAATTCATGTCTTTTTTTTTCCAAGAAGGTTTTGCCATTTAGTTTGAGCTTTAGAGATTTCGACAGAGGTTTAAATTTGAAGTGTGTAAAATATTGTGTTCGTTTTATTTTGTTTTGCAATTATGTTTTCTACGAATGTTTTTTGAGTACATGGTGTGTTATTTGTATTGGTAGCAGCTTTGATATGTATATGTATACTTTTGATCAATGTGTAGTACATTAGGAAATTACTAGTAGGTATTCAGAATATATAGCAAAGGATATCAAAAAAATAGAAGTCGTTTATTCTGTAGTCGTACAATTGATCTACATATTTTATGTTTCGTTTGAACCAATCCTTATAGAAAAACGTTTTATTGTTAGTAGTTATGTCTTTATTGTTCAATAGAATGATTTTGCTGTCTATTTTGGTTTCTAAATTATAAGTAACTCTACACCATGACGATAGAAATATGTTTTGGGTTGAAATTTCATCCAGGATATTATTGTCGATATAATATTCAAAAAGTAAGGAGTCCCCATATGTTTTAAGAATTTTCTGGTAAAATAATTTCCATTTACTCGTATTAATATTATCAAAATATCTTTTAACCCAACTGCATTTGATTGCATTCAGGATTGAGTCAATATCAGTTAATCTTATACCTTCATAGTCTACTGATTGAATTAATTGAGTTCGTTTAATTTTATCAGGTTTACCGTCCCATTTGAAATTAAATATTTCTGATTTTATATCTTCAATAATATTATTTGGTGGGTTTGGGAGAACTGTTAGTGTATACATTAACTTAGAAAGTGCAAACGTTTTCAACACGGTGTTTTTTCCGATTAGTGTAAGTTTACGATGCTGCCATAATTTTAAACAATTTTTAAATTGTTGTAATTTAGGCAATATGTTTTTAGAATAGTTTCATTTTCATTGTTTGTAAAGGTTATTCCTAACGTTGTTGCTTCATCTTATGTCCAGTTGAATTTCATTTCATTTTTAAGATGGATATTACTTTGTTTGAATTTACCAACTCGTAGCACAGTGTATTGTGTTTTGTTTAGTTTAAGACCCGATGCCATCCCAAAAAGGATGAGCGATTCTATAAGATTATTGAATGAATCACTACTGTCATTTAAGAAATAAGTTGCGTCGTCAGCAAATATGGACTGTTTAATTTTTCGTCAGGTTCAAGCGATATTCCCTTTATATGTTAATTTGATTGTATATAGTATGATAGATACTCGATACATATAATAAATAGCGAGGATGAAAGTGGACATTCTTGTCTTACCCCTCGTTCGATGTTAAAACTGTTTGAGAAAAAGCCATTGTTAATAATTGTACTGTTAATATCGGTATAAAATAGTTTGACCCATTTAATTAGACTTTCACCGAAAGTCATATGTTCTAAGTAAGAGAATATAAACGAGTGGTCTAGTGAATCGAAAGACTTTTCGAAATCTGCAAATAAAATGAGGCCAGAATTGTTTAGTTGGTTGAAATAATTTATGCATTCTTGTATCAGACGTACGTTTTCACCAATGTAACGTCCTTTTATGAAACCAGATTGAGATCTTTCTATGATTGATGGTAATATTTTTTTAAATTCTGTTTGATAAACTTTTAGTTGCAATTTTATAATCATTGTTTAGTAAACTAATCGGGCGCCAGTTTGAGAAGGATTCTAAGTTTTTCCAGGTTTTGGAATGAGTGATAGTATACCTTGTGTTTGTAGCGTAGTTAAGTTTTCGTTGTTCAATGAATAGTTAATGAATTAATTAAATGTGTTTTAATATCATTTCAGAATATAAAATTCGATTGTGATGCCATCAGGTCCTGGACTTTTGTTATTTTGCATCTCTTGTAGTGCTAATCCACATTCATATTCATTAAGTAATCCGTCGTACAGCAGTTTTTCCTCTTGATTTAAAGCATGATGTGTATATATTTTTAAATATGGTGTTATTTTCAACATGTTTTCGTTTATAGAGTGTTTCGAAAAATAAACGTTGTTCTTCTAGTATTTGAGTTCGGTTTGTTATATCTCGCCATTGACTACTATTTGTGTACAGTTTTTTGTTCACTTCTACGTTTTTCGATGTTTGCGTGTTTCTTTTTGTTTAAATGATGTGTATCTAATTGTTATGTTACGTATATTTTCTTTAATAAGTGCCCAAACGGTGTTTGGGTTCGCATCTTTATTATTTTGAACTGTATTTAATATTTCTTGTTTTATTTGCGTTTGATATTATGTATCTAATAAAATGCTGTTATTAATTTTGAAGTATCCTGGGCCTCTTTCATGTTGTATTTTGTGTAGTTTTAGTTCAACTACAAAGTGGTCAGTCATAATGTTGCAAAGTTGGTTTTGTGTTTGAGTGCCAGGTGAATTTGCTTTCGTTTGGATATACTGTACGCCAGATGTCAATCATATTGTAGTTTTCAATTATGTTATTTAAAATGTTTCTATCTTAAGATGAGTATAAAGGTATCCCTTCTATTTATCTAATAATGGGTTAAGAACAGTATTGAAATCACCACCGACTATGATGTTTTTATCTTGGGTATTAATTATAAAGAATTGTAATGTTTCGTAAAAAGTGGAATCATCTGTGTTAGGGCCGTAAACGTTTATTAATGTTAATTGTGTTTCTTGTATTTTGATATCTATACTTGCTAGACTGCCAATTATTATTTCGTTAAAGCTATCGACTGTGATTCCTATATTATTTGTTATCAGAAAGGCAATGCCTTGTTTATAAGTATGTTGTCCACTGAGATAGATGTCTCCGTCCAATTCATATTTTAAGGTTTGTGCAAAAGTATGTGTCAAGTGACTTTCTTGTAATAAGCATATACTTTTTTTTCGTCTTACCATTTGATGATTTTTATGGGTTTGTCTATATTGTTTAGCCCTTTTACATTCAATGTACAAAATTTAATCATTTAAAGTGGTGGAGGGTGATGTAAATTATAGTTTGTGTGTGCTTGTCAAATTTAAAAACATCACCAGTTAGTTTATATTGTAAGATAAAATATGTCTCTACATACAAACAAAAATGAGCATAAAAAGTCATGTTTACACTCCAAAAAGCAACAGGTACACATGATAAAAAGACTGTTTACAATGACAAAAAGGAAGAAAGGGTTCCGCCTAAAAAATTGTGTAACAAACACTTGCATTAAACAAATGAAAAAATACTTAAAAAAAGAAAACAACACACAAAAAACGCAAACACAAAATCACTGGCACGCAAAAAACAACGTTATCTCAAGTAATAAATAAAAATGTTTAGTTTGTACGACTGATCGTTGATAAAATGTGATTGTTAATAAGTATTTACGCATTTTCGTGCATGTGTGTGTGTGTACGTTAATGCGCGCGCGCACGCGTGTGTGTGTTTGCGCGCGCGCGTGTGTGTGCATTGGTGTGTTTTACTGTGTGTGTAAAAGTGATTCATTTTACACCAAAAAGTAAAATGCATTACAACAACAAAACAGCAATATGCAAGAAGGCAAATCCAAGCGTGACATATGGTTTTGAATGATATAAAACACATTTTTATACGCCAGTTTAAAAAAAAAACGGGACGTATTATAGGTTCACCTTGGCGGCGTGCGGGCGGGCGGGCTGTAGGGCGGCGTCCACAGCAGTGGCCGCTCTCTAATTCAAATAGTTTTCATCCGATCTTCACCAAACTTGGTCAGAAGATTTATCTATACAATATCTAGGTCAAGTTCGAATATGGATCATGCCGGGTCAAAAATTAGGTCACAGGGTTACTTAGTGCATTTCAAGCATTTAGCATGGTGGTTGCTCTCTAATTGAAGTAGTTTGTTTTCATCCGATCTTCGCCAAACTTGGTCAGAAGTTGTATCTAGACCATATCTTGGTCATGTTCGAATATGGGTCATGCCGGGTCGAAAACTAGGTCACTGGGTCACTTAGTGCATTTCAAGCATTTAGCTAGCTGTCCGCTCTCTAGTAAAAGTAGTTTTCATCCGATAATCACCAAACTTGGTCAGAAGTTGTATCAAGACAATATCTAGGTCAAGTTCGATTATGGGTCATGCTGGGTCAAAAACTTGGTCACGGGGTTATTTAGTGCATTTCAAGCATTTACTTTTGTGTCCGCTCTCTAATTGAAGTAGTTTTCATCCGATCTTCACCAAATTTGGTAGAAGTTGTGTCTAGACAATATCTAGTTCAAGATCAAATATGGGTCATGCCGGGTCAAAAACTAGGTCATGAGGACACTTAGTGCATTTCAAGCATTAAGCATGGTGTCCGCTCTCTAATTGAAGTAGTTTTCATCTGATCTTCACCAAATTTGGTCAGAAGTTGTGTCTAGATGATATGTAGGTCAGGTTCAAATATGGGTCATGGTAAACTTATCAAGTTGTCCAAAACCTTCAAACGGGCGTATCTTGTGACAGTTTGGCACTCTTGTTTTAAGAATAAGTTTTTCCGATTAAGTGGAAATTTCAAATTTTAGTGAAATGAACGTGTTAAGTTCGTTGTTGGCACTTTCACAATTGTAACACAGAATAAGTTTGAACAATAAATAAGTAAAAGAACCATTTGGCTTCACTATCAACTATCACTAATTGTTGGACAAAAGTTATTTTATCTACCAGCCATAGACGCATTAATAACGCAAATCATTTTAGAGGGTAATACAATCAAACAACTTATATCAACTTTTCAAAAAGAGTTCATTCGTCTGTCTTTTGTGTGTGTACGTGCGTAATGCATCCACCACTATACTACTGATTAACAATGTAAAAACAGAAGAAGCCTCTACCAGCTATAGTAAGATTAATCAAGAAACACAAACACGGTACATGCGTGCATTAGAAACGTACAATACGTTTTTGTTGTTTTAACATAAAAAATATAACTAATTTACAACCAAAAAATATTGATTCTATTTATGAAAAAATAGATTCATGTATTGGTCTTGTATATGTTATAGATATCGTGGGGACTTTTATTATATAAGAAGAACTTTGTAAGAAAATCTATTTTATAGTGTATCGTTTTATTTAATTTTGTTTACAGTATGTTGGGTTCAAAAACAATACCGCTTAGACTCTATTGTGTATGCTGTCTTTCAGATTTAATTGTTATAGTAGATAATTAACGGGGAGTTAAGTTACAATATGCAGAAAAGAATGGTGTGTAAAAAGCTACTAAAAATACAATCAATAACAGCGATTGTTTCGAATGAAAAACCCAAAAGTAAGTGCGGTTATAAAAACATCGTTAAAGTTCGTTTACGTTTTGCGGTTTTCACGCCCATATATATTACATTGTGTTGGTACGATTTAAGTGTCCGCTCTCTCATTCAAGTTGTTTTAATCCCATCTTCACCAAACTTGGTCAGATGTTTTATCAAGATGATGTGTAGGTCAATTTCGAATATGGGTCATGCCGGGTCAAAAACTAGGTCACGGGGTGACTTAGTGCAATTTAAACATTCAGCATGGTTTCCGCTCTCTAATTCAAGTTATTTTCATCCGAGCTTCACCACACTTGGTCAGAAGTTGTATCAAGATGATGTGTAGGTAAAGTTCGAACATGAACCATGCCGGGTCAAAAACTAGGTCACGGTGTCACGGTGAAGACAACATGCACAATATTCTGTGTCAATGCGGCATGTGGGGTTATTCGTCACGTCTGTGACAAAGCCTACTCATACCATCCGCATCAGAATTCTGCAAACCTGGTCTGTAGGTTATGTCAAATGAGTACTGTCCTAATGCAGCTACCCATCTTTGTCCGGTGGCATCCAGTTTAACATTTGTCAATATCTGTGTAAGGGGGCTGTGGTCTATTGAGAATTTTTCTGTAACAGCCCACTTCAAGGCAAGAATCTCTAGCTTAAATGCACTATAGTTGTGCTCAGCCTTATTAAGTGCACGACTAGCATACGCTATAACACGCTTTTCATTCCCCTGTTTCTGATACAAAACAGCACCTAACGCCTTAATCGAAACGTCTGTGTTGAGTTCAAATGGACTTTCAAAGTCTGCATAAGCTAGTATAGGTGGAGAACAGAGAATATTTTTTCAATTTATCAAATGTGTTTTGTTCTATTTCTGTCAATTTCCATTCATTTAAATTTTTTGATTTTTTCTTGTTGACTATTGGAGGCAAAAGTTCATTAAAAGGTCTTGTTATACGACTGAAATCTTTTACAACACGTCTATAATAACCTGCGAATGCCAAAAATGATCGAAATTCATAAGATTCTGAGGTACTGGCCAATTTTTCACTTTTTCTATCTTAGCTGGATCTGTTTCAATGCCTTCACTACTGACTACATGTCCTAACAAAGAAACTTTGGGTTGAAAGAAGAAACATATCTCAGGAGCTAGTTTTAAAGTGCAGGATTTCAATCTTTCAAAGACAATGTTCAATCTTTCTAAATGTTGTTCAAACGTTTCACTGAATATGATAAGATCAACCAGAAAAGACAAAACATATACGCACGTTCAGACCTTGAAGGCACTCTTCCATGAGTTGTTGTTATGTCGCGGGGGCATTTGTGAGTCCGACCGACATTTTGTTAAACTCGAACAATCCTATTGACCCTACTGTGAATCCAGTCCTTTCTTTATGTTGCTCCTCTTCTTCTACTTGATGGTACCCTGACTTTAAATCAATTGTAGAAAAGTATTTAGACCTATTTAAACAATCAAAAATTCCTTCTGTTCTTGGCAATGCATAAGAGTCCTTCACAGTCTTCTGATTCAACATCCTGTAATCTATACATAATCTCAGTTTTCCATTTTTCTTCTTCACAAGTACCACATTACTGGTCCATGGTGATTTTGAAGGTCTTATCACACCGCTGGCTAGGAGTTGTTCAATATGTTGCCTCACCTCCTCCATCATACCAGGTGGTATTCTACGATGTCTCTGTTTAAAGGGTGTCTCATCAAGAAAATCTATTCTATGTTTTATTGTATTGCATAATCCAATGTCAGTTTCAGATGATGAAAATGTGTCTTTGTGTGTCCTTTATAAATTCTTAAGTTGGTCTTTCTGTTCTTTTGATAATATCCCATGTTAATCAATATGTAATGTGTTTATAATAGAATCCTTTTGATCTGTGTCATTCAAAATATGTTCATCTGCTGTAATAGTTACAGGCTGCATTTCACATAAAAAGGATCTAGGTGAAATGACAACAGTGTTTGTTGTCAGATTAGACACTGTGACTTTAACATGTTTTTGATCTCTTTTGACATTAACAACTGCTGGTGTTTCATCTACATATGTAGGCAAGTAACTATGCTCAGACTCCTGTAGCATTGCAGTTGTATCAGGGTAGTTAACAGTTCTATCAATGTACCCATTTAATCCTAAACTATCATTGGGTTTTAATAAAACTTTATAAGGAACTGTACATCTTATCAATGCAATTTTATCATTATGTTTATAAGTACTTTTTCCCGGATTGCCGGATAGTTTTCAAACTCAGGTACCAAGGAGTGAACAAATTGTTTTTTTGTAAAAATGTTTCACCAAAGTTCGATTTACATTCAGTTAAACATTCATTTAAAACATTGGTGCCTATTATCACTGGCACTCTTGTCGAATAGTTTGTGTCAGGTGAAACTAGAAAAAGACAATCTTTCATATTAGACTGTGGAAGTCCTTCATTTATGCGTAAATCAATTTCAACACATCCAATGTAAGGCAATTCTTTTCCATCAGTGCATTCAATTTTAAGAATATTGTTTAAAGGTAGGATTTCAATGCTTTTAAGTTCCTTTTTTACACATGACTCCTAAATTACACTGACACAACTACCAGTGCCCAATATGGCTGTTGTTTGGATGTCATTTACTAAAATGTGAGCTTCATTTGTTTCACAAACAAGTCTAGGGTCAATGTTGTAAGTGCCCGTATTTTACCATGTAACGGAGGCACTTAAACATGAGCATAGAAACTGTGTGTGCCCTTTTTCGCCACACTTAAAACAAACTATTTCTTTGTCCCTGGGACAATCTTTGATTACATGTCCCTTTGATGGCAACCATAGCATTCCATATCAAGATTAAATGTGGTACCTTGAGGTCTGAAATTACCTCTTGGTGTACTTGCACCTCGATAATTCCCTCTATTAAATGAAATGCCACGGCTAACACCCACATAACCTCTTCTTGATGCATTCATTCTTCCACTGCCGCTATACAAATTTTGCCCTGTATAATACTGAGCGGATTCTTGCTTTATTTCAAGCTGATCGATTCTGCTATTTAATTGATTCATTTATTCTTTCATTGCAGTCAGGTGAGATTGGTCCTTTTTTCTGCATGTACTGCGGGCTTGCACGGCTTTGAGTCTGTGACCGACTCTTTTATTTCGGCCTTAATCTTTCTCAGTTTCCGTTTGAACTCATCATAGTCCCCTATCTTATCACACTGGTAACACTGGACCGATGTTTTAATTCTTTTCTTAGGCCGGCATGCATGACTGTCTTTAAAATATCCATATCTGATCTCTTTAATGCTTTCATATGTATGTATGTCCAGTCGTAAACAATGTACTGATTTTCTGGTATACAATCATCATTGGAAAATGTCACTTGTGGTGTGCCCCAAGGCTCAATACTTGGGCCTCTGCTATTTTAAATATATGTGAATGACATGGCAGTAGTTGTAAACAATAAGCTTTTATTATATGCCGATTATTCTGCTATACTGGTGTCTGGCAAGTCCAAACTTTATTGAATGTTTATTAGCACAGGATCTGGAAAGAGTAAGTTACTGGTTAGTTGACAATAAATTGTCTTTACACCTGGGTAAAACAGAATCAATTTTATTTGGCTCGAAACCTAAGTTAAAGAAGGAGCCTAACCTTAATATTGCATGCAATGGTACAGTCTTACAGCACACCGACTCAGTCAAATATTTGGCTGCTACTTTAGATCAATGTTTATGTTTTGAAAGTATTGGTACATCAGTCAATAAGAAGGCAAATGCCAGACTTAAGTTCCTATACAGAAAGCAAAAGTTGTTATAATTAGATACTAAAAAATGTTAATTATGTCATTGATTCAATGTCTTTTTGATTATATCTGTTCTATGTGGTATTATGGCATTTCTCAGAATCTGAAGAACAGACTCCAGGTCACACAGAACAAGAGCATTAGGTTTATTTTCAGACTAGATCAAAGAAGTCACATCAATAAAGAATACTTTCTTCAGTTGGGCTGATTAACTGTTGAAAAAAAAGAGTAGAACAGATTATTCTTAACCATGTTTTTAAAATACACTCAGGTTCTGCCCCCAGGTTCTTACAAAATCACACACAATGAGAAATTTACCAGCTGTTTCAGTTATATATCCACCCCCTTTTGTTTTAAACTATATTAAAACAATATGATTATTATTGAAACACACATGTCAAAATTAAAACTGTAACAACTGTTAAAATCCTTTAAAAATATTTACTTACATCTCAGATGTACTGTTGCCACTTGAACTATACTTCAGTCACTATAACTTTTCAAATATTTACACTGATAAAACAGTTCACTGTTAAAATCATTGATATGTCCGAATCAGAAAAGAACTGTTAAATAAGTCTGAAATTCTGGTGTAATACATGTATGTAGTCTAGAAGTCTGTCTTCTGTTGTGACGTTGCTCCCGATCCGTACTGAGTCGAGAGAATACGGGATGTAGAACGAGACCAGTGGTAGCGGGATTTAGTGTGTACCGGTGTTGACGTCAGATGATACGGGTTTAACTATTGCTTTAGAAGGACCGAGACGAAGCCGAAAACACCGTTTAATATTTTCTTGTAAATAATGTGTTTGTTTTTTTTAAGAAGATTGTCTTAGTAAGGTTATATGTGGAAAAACACATTACTTCTCTTTGTTTTGTTTTTTCACCAAACACATAGGACTATCTAGTAGAATCTAGAATCACGTTGGGCGCCATTTGTAACCTACTGCTTTTACAGTGATAATGTTTTGGGATCTTGTGTCTAGATATACTACCAAAGTTCACGGTTTAGTTTACCAAATTTATGATGTGGTATCTGACAGTTAAATAAGATGTATGTAGAATCAAATCTGAAATAGAAAATAACACTTATTAAGTAATAGGTAGATCTACATGTAACATGTAATTAATGAAATGAATTATTAATTATATAATAATTCATAAAACATAATAACAATTCATATGGCATAATAAATAAACAGATACATTCTAGTGACCATTTATCCTACAAAGAACAAAGTAAACTTCATAAGATATAAAAAACATGCAACAACATACAGAGCATTACAACATGAAATATTATAACACAAAGCACAAACACATATGTAGATTGGACATACAACTGTACATACAACACAATGAATCCTTACCAATTGTTTGAATTGTTTTCAACTCCTCTGGCAAACACTCTCAACTGTCTCTCTTGGTTGCTGTAAGTGAAAACGTGCAAACATTTATTATTGTGTAAAATATATGAATCATATTAGTAAAGACTAAAAGTGAACTGTCCAAGTTTTTTTGCTGCCATTGCGGATACTTCGCGGAATAATATGATGAAGTATTTTATGTACTATAATTATTAAACCAAATACGTAATTAAATAGGAAAACACGCATTGCAACCGTTTGCTATAGTTAATCAACAACAGAGACAATACAAAACCGCTTAAAAACTTAATAATATTACTGAAATACCTTTTAAACTAAAACTGTGTCTTTTCCCTCCTAAAGATAGGTCAGGTGTGACACACCGAAAAATAAGATTCTTAAAATAATAGCAAAGGTTACACAACACCATTAAATATGAAGATAATTGACTTGGTCACATTTGTTCAATCCAATAAAGCTACAGTTTTATTTAACTCTGTGTTTTAAAAAGCAAAACATTAATTTTGATAAATGATATGTGTTCAATGGCGGTCGCGTTGTTTAATTTCTAAAAAAGGCACCTAACCGACCATATTTGTCCTACTGGTGTATATGTAAGACACAAATGACCTCAGTGTAAATGCCGAGACATTATTTTTTTCTTTAAATTTAACTTACCTCCGAATAGGAATAATACACGAACAAGTCCACATATAGTACAATTCATTTTCAAAAGGAAATGTGTTTTATATGTATTGCAGTTTTCTATAATTATTATACTCAGATTTAGTTTAAAACATACGTCGTATAGCAAGGTGGATTATCAAGTTATTAAATTAAATATCACAAACATAAAAATAAATACTAGTTAAATAGTGCATTATATATAACTAGATTAAATACTATAAATATCGAAAACATAAACAATAAGAAACTCAGTTGGCAATTTCTCTCTATAGCCAATATCGAACATACAAAGATAAAATATGGCATGTGGTGCATGGAAGTATATTCGATCGTGAGACAATACACCAATGACGGGTTATTGTTTAGATTGGCATTCAGATATGAAGGCCATGATGGAACTGCACGATAAAACCCGTCGCGAGTTGTAGTCGTACGTAACATACGGACGAATATAGCTTGGGAGCGGTGTCTGCATACTGAAAATCATAAGTCAACACGAAAGGCCTAAAGATCAGATAGGTAGGGCAGTGTACCTTATAATTATACCCAATTAATTAATCAAAGGATACATGTTTCCGTATGATGCCAGATGTCGAGTACATGCATCTCGGCCTATATAATGCTTACCCCAAGACATGATAGGGCATTAGTGTTAGGAGGTAGGAAAGGTTTTTGTTTGTTATTTTATAAGTCTTTTGAAATTATTGATTATTATAACTTGAGATTGTAAATTAATAGAACTTTATATTAAATAAACTTAGCATTGTGATCTGATTTAGTTGTGTTTTATAATACATATAAAGTTTAAGTATAGAACTACGTTACACATCTAAAAAACTACAAAGCAAAACAACAAGACAATGTCAAGGCAACAGAAGCTAAAAAAAAGTCTGCGAACACTTGGTACCACGTAACGGATGCATTTTCTGTAGGAACTTAGATAGAATGAATTATTACTTTATTGGATTGTTTCCAATCTCCGTGAGCGTATTTTTTGGTGCACTGATCAAACACAGACACGTGTGTGTCGGCAAGGATGAAATTACGATACTTGACATAACTTTCCGCGCAGAGATATGACTGGTTTCGAACAATGCTCTTGCAAGTGCATGTCACAATCACGTGATGATGGCCATTTATTTATTTTGTATGGATCGCCTCAATGTGATCACATCTGGTTGCTAATACAGAATGAATCAATGACACTAATGCAATGTTTACTGTCAATCTTTTGTAATTTTCGTCTTCCTTAAATAAGTTGCCAAAGTATTTTAACTTGGTAAGATTAACATATAGAACCAGTGTTGCCTTCCTCTAAATTTCATGTTAAGTTTAAGCGTGTTGCTTGAAGAAACTTAATTAGTATATGATATATTACCCAGATTGTTTCATTTTCAGAGCGTTTAGTGTCAAGTTCAAAAGTGATCTAACAATACAATAACGGTTTTTTCAGATTGTGTGCATTTTTAAGCATGAAGACGATTTACGTTTGTATCAGTCTTAATAAAGTGTATGGGCCTTCCAGCCTGACTTGCCTGCCTACCTGTCTGTCTTTCTGCCTGCCCGCCTGCGTGCCTGTCTGTCTGTATTTCTGCCTGCCAGCCTGTCATTTTGGGACTGCCTTCATGGGCATGCCTGCCTGCGTACCTGTATGTATGCCTGCCTGAGGAATATGAATATCTGTATAGCTGGGATATAATTTCCCTTACGGACACCACACATGATAAATTGAAAACTACAATATGATAGACATCTGGCGTACAGTAAATCCAAACGAAAGCAAATTCACCTGGCATTCCAACAAAACCAACAATATTTTGTAGATTAGACTATTATTTAATATCTGAGACACTTTGCAACATTATTGACACATGTAGCATTAAACTAAGATTTATCACATACCACTCTCGGTGCACAAAACACAACCAGAAAGACAGTATACTTTAAAATTAATGACAGCATCTTATTAGACACAAATTAACAAACACAAATTAAACAGGAAATATTAAACACAGTTCAAAATAATAAGGATGCAAACCCAAACTCCTTATGGGAAGTAATTTAAGGAAATATACGCAAAACAACAATTAGATACACATCATTTAAACAAAAAGAAACACACAAACTAGAAATTGAAACCATCAAAACCATTGAAACACTTGAAAAACAATTACTTAGTACTTGAAACAAACACAAATGATACCACCGCCATTAAAAATGAAATTACAACAAACAAACAAGTATAGAAGGAATCTATCATACACAAGTCAATGGAATAATACTACGAGCACGTACACAGCATGTTGAACACAATGAAAAAATACAGAATACTTCGCAAACATTGAAAAACGTAGAAGTGAACAAAAAATTGTACACAAATAAGAAGTCAATGGCGAAGATATAACAGAACTCAAATACTAGTAGAACAACGTTTATTTTCCCAAACCCTCTATGAACGAAAACATGTTGAAAATAACAACCTTTTTAAAAATACACATCATGCTTTAAGTCAAGAGGAAAAATTATTGTGTGACGGATTACTTATGAATATGAATGTTGATTAGCACTAAAAGAAATGCAAAATAACAAAAGTCATGGATCTGATGGCATCACAATCGAATTTTATAAAATATTCTGGAATGATATTAAAACACATGTAATTAATTCACTTAACTATTCATTTAATAAAAAAAACTTTACTACGCTACAAAAACAAGGTATAATATCACTCATTCCAAAACCGGGAATCCTTATTAAACTGGCGCTCGATTATTTACTGAACAATGATTATAAAATTGCAACTAAAAGTATATCAAACAGAATTAAAAAAATATTACCATCAATTATGTCAAGATCTCAATCTGGCTTCATTAAAAGACGTTACATTTGTGAAAATGTACGTCTGATACAAGAATGCATAAATTATTCCAAACAATTCTGGCCTCATTTTCTTGCAGATTTCGTAAAGGCTTTCGATTCACAAGACCATTCGTTTATGTTCTCCTGCTTAGAAAATATGTACTTCGGTGAAAGTCTAATGAAATGGGTTAAACTATTTTATACCGATATAAACAGCATAATTATTAACAAAGGCTTCTTCTCAAACAGTTTTAACATCGAACGAGGGGTTAGACAAGGATGTCGCTTTCATCCTCGCTATTTATTATATGCATCGAGTCCTATCACACTATATCCAATCAAATAAACATATAAAGGGAATATCGCTAGAACCTGACGACGAAATTAAACAGTCTCTATTTGCTGACGATGCAACGTATTTTTTAAATGACAGTAGAGACTTATTCAATAATCTTATAGAATCGCTAATGGCATCGGGTCTTAAAATAAACAAAAGTAAATGCACTGTACTACGTGTAGGTAACTTTAAACAAAGTAATATTTATCTTAAAAAAGAAATGAAATTCAACTGGACATCAGATGAAGCAACAACGTTAGGAATAACCTTTACAAACAATGAAAATGAAACAATTCTAAAAAACATATTGCCTAAATTACAAAAGTTTAAAAAAATTTTAATATCATGGCAGCATCGTAAACTTACACTTATCGGAAAAACACCGTGTTGAAAACGTTTGCGCTCCCTAAATTAATGTACACACTAACAGTTCTCCCAAACCCACCAAATGATATTATTGAAGATATAAAATCAGAAATATTTAATTTCATTTGGGACGGTAAACCTGATCAAATTAAGCGAACTCAATTAATTCAACATGTAGAGCATGGAGGTATCAGACTAACGGACATAGATTAATTCCTGAATGCAATCAAATGCAGTTGGGTTAAAAGATATTTAGATAATACCAATACGAATAAATGGAAATTATTCTACCAGAAAATTCTAAAAACATATGGTGACTCCTTACATTTTGAATGTAATATCGACAATAACATCTTAAATGAAATTTCAACCAAAAACATATTTCTATCGAATGTTCTTTCGGCATGTTGTAAAGTTACTCAAAATTTAGAAACCAAAATAAACAGTAAAATCATTTTATGGAACAATAAAGAAATAACTACTAACAATAAAACGTTGTTCTATAAACATTGGTTTGAACAAAGCAAAACATATGTAGATCAATTGTACGACTACAGAATAAACGACTTCTATTCTTTTGAAAACTTATTCTACATATACGGTATACATACAAATAATTTTCTGAATACCTACTAGTAATTTCCTAATGTACTACACATTGATCAAAAGTATACACATACATAGTAAAGCTGCTACCAATGCAAATAACACAACATGCACTCAAAAAACATTCGTAGAAAACATAACTGCAAAACAAAACAAAACGAACAAAATATTTTACATACTTCAAATATAAAAAAACCTGCCGAAATCTCCAAAGCTCAAATTAAATGCCAAAACCTTTTTGGAGAAAAATAATTAAATTGGAAACAAATATTTGTCATGTCATATAAATCAACTACTGATAGCGCACTGAGAAATTTTCAATAAACGCTCTTATTCGACTCGCCCGACGGTCCCGCTGATTGAGCTGGTGTCATCTTGGACTTTGCCCGTCCCGTTAGGGTTATTTACCCTAATTAGGGTTATTTTCCCTAACCTGACCTACTTTACCCTGACCCCGGGCCGTCCTGGGGGTCGAGGAGCGCCGACGACGGGTCCAGTCGATAGACGAGACCAAGGCCCGAGTCGGCGGCCTGGTTTCGGCGGAGCATCTCCCTACGGGGGGAGGCAATCGCGGTTTTTGTGTTTATGAGAGTCGATGGTACTGCTAAGGACGAAAACATTCCTTTATATAAGGGGGAAATATTTCATTAAATGGACTTAGAGCATTTCGAATGGAAATGGACTTAGAGCATTTTCAACGCATATTTCGGCTCGGAAGCTTTCGCGAGACGTAGGGTCTCGGAGAGCGGTCTTGGAGCGCCTGTTTTTCGGCCGACTGACGCTTCTAAGGCCTGAAACGACGTACCATCGACGGCCTAGCTGGGAGGCCGCCGAGACTATTCCGAGACTAGCGGGACTAGCGGGACCCCGTGTCCCTGGCCTTGCGGACCATCTCTCGCGGCCGGGGTCTCGGCTAGTAGTGGGACCTTGCGGACTAGCGGGACTAGCGGGACCCCGTGTCCCTGGCCTTGCGGACCATCTCTCGCGGCCGGGGTCTCGGCTAGTAGTGGGACCTTGCGGACTAGCGGGACTAGCGGGACCCCGTGTCCCTGGCCTTGCGGACCATCTCTCGCGGCCGGGGTCTCGGCTAGTAGTGGGACCTTGCGGACTAGCGGGACAAACGGGACCCCGTGTCCCTGGCCTTGCGGACCATCTCTCGCGGCCGGGGTCTCGGCTAGTAGTGGGACCTTGCGGACTAGCGGGACTAGCGGGACCCCGTGTCCCTGGCCTTGCGGACCATCTCTCGCGGCCGGGGTCTCGGCTAGTAGTGGGACCTTGCGGACTAGCGGGACTAGCGGGACCCCGTGTCCCTGGCCTTGTGGACCATCTCTCGCGGCCGGGGTCTCGGAAGGTGGTCTGGGCTAGCGGGACCTTGCGGACTAGCGGAGCCCCGTGTCCCTGGCCTTGCGGACCATCTCTCGCGGCCGGGGTCTCGGAAGGCGGTCTTGGCTAGCGGGAGTAGCGGGACCCCGTGTCCATGTCCTTGCGGATACGTACTATAGAAGTAATGCGAGAGGTTATCCACATTGATTCAAAATAAACTAGAGTAGATAATCCTCTACTATATACTTCGAAGTCCTTTGATGTTGCCGCCACGAGTCTTGGCCAATACATACTTCCGGTCCACGCCACCACTTCTCAAGGTCACGGTAAACGTTCGATGCACGTGACGTATCGTGCAGCATCGCGCAGATGCGGCACCGAAAGAACGTGTTTATGAAATTTCCGGTTCCTTTCCAACGGAAATACTTGTTGTAGAGATCATCTTTTTCGTCGAGCATGCGCAGATACTTCGCCAGCTCTTCCGGTGACTGGAAATCGTCAACGTGGAAAAATGAATGAGGCGGTGATGCGCGCGCATAACAATATAAATACATCCAGAGAATCATAGCTACAAATAAATATCTTTTTAAGGGCAACCTATCCAACACAAATCTATGTGATATGTGTAGTGAACATATTGAAACAATAGAACACTTTTTCTGGGAGTGCAAACATATTCAATCTCTATGGAATCAATTAACAACCTTTCTAGAGAAACAACAATTAAATGTTAAACTATCTCTCTTAGACATCAGCTTAGGGGTAAATACCTTCAAAATACAAGAGGTTAATAACGCTGTTAATTACATATGTTAATGAAAATTTTTATATTCAGCATGAAATACAGAAAACAAAAACCTACAATGAACTGTTAATCAATTACTTAAAACTGAAAATTCAAATTGAAAAAGAAATAGCCCTAAACAATGATACACTTCATATTTTTTATCTAAAATGAAAAAACATTAAACGTTCATAAACAAGTCCAGTGTGCTTTTTACTTACTTAATGCAACTCATCCTTATTCATAATTATTCTGTTGTTTTTTTTTCTTAAAAATCACAAAAGACCAAACTAACCTTTTTTAATCAAAAGGAAACCACAAGGTCAAAAAAGTATATATTAGCATATATTGTATAACTTGTTTGATCATTATTGCTGCGACATGGTATCACTTTGTTTTATGATCATATACATGTCTACATTGTATGTCTTATATTGAATAATAATTTTAAAATAAAAAAAAATGTATGCCTGCCTGCCTGTCTGCCTGGGCCTGCCTGTCTCGGCCAGGCTGCCTGGGCCTTTCTACCTGTTCCGGCCTGGGTATGTCTGCCTGCCTACGTATATGTCTACCTGCCTGACTGTCTGCCTAGGCCTTCCTGTCTCGGCCTGCCTGTCTGTGCCTGCCTGCTTGGGGTATGCCTGTCTACCTGGGGTATTCCTGCCTACCTGCCTTCCTGCCTGCCTGTCTGACAGTCTGGCCTGTCTGCCTGACGGGGCCTGCTTGCATGCCTGTCTGTCTGTCATCGTTAGTCTGCCTTCCCTGGCATGCCTGCCTGCCTGCCGGTCTGTATGCCAGCCTGCCTGCCTGGACCTGCCTGCCTTTAGGTCTTCCTGGGCCATGCCTGTTTGAGCCTGCTTTCCTGGGGACTCCCTAACTTTGATCTGCCTGTCTGTCTGTATGTATGTCTGTCTGTCTTGGCCTGTCTGCCTGTGTCTGCCTGCCTGGGCATTCCTGCCTGTCCGTCTTCCTGAGCCATGCCTGTCTATGCATGCTGTCTGTCTTTCTGTCCGTCCGTCTGTCCGTCTAACCGTCCGTCCGTCCGAAAACTTTAATATTGGCCATAACTTTTTCAATATTGAAGAAAGCAACTTGATATTTAGCATGCATGTGTTTCTCATTAAGTTGCACATTTTGAGTGGTGAAAGGTCAAGGTCATCCTTCAAGGTCAAAGGTCAAACAATAAATCCAAGGGAAGTTATAAGCGTTAATTTAAGAGAGATCATTTCTATTTTATATCATTTTGCAGGTACAGATCATTTTTACAAGGGAAGTAATATTTTTTAAAGGGATATAATCAAAAGCAAAAATAAATAAATCAAAACGGCGCAGTAGGGACAACGTGTTTCTGACACACACATCTCTTGTTATAAGATAAGATGATAAAAGGTGCTACCTTTTTACGGGCAAACGCTTATTTGATAGCCAGGCACGGTAGTAAAACAACATGGCATGACATTATTGTTCACAAAATCATGTTAATGCTTGTAAAAAAAATTACTTATTTCAGCAGGTTAATTTAATGTATTACGTTTCTTAGTAAAACATAATGTTTTTTTCACATCTTCCACGCTGTTCTATAATATAAATGTGTTGCGTGTGTGGTATTTTACTATAGCAGTAGGAATATACGCTGGCTATATCTTTTGATAAGATTATAAACAGATTTAACAAAAACATAAGGATATAATGTGTCAAATCAATTTTCATGACAAAGATTATCCACGTTTAATTACACAATTTACTTGTTTTCAATCGACCTATTTCACAAATGAAAGTATATCGCTAGGTATAAATTCTGTCCGCGATTAAATATACTGACTTCACTTAAAAAATCGACTTTGTAGCCATTCTTGAATAAAAGTAAGTATTTTACCCGGTCATTTTTCCGAAACGATGCGCCACGCCGCCGTTTTAAAGGGACACACTGCTTTTTCTTTAATTGTATCGAGATTAAGGGAATGCATTTTATATGAGTTATCTGGTGAACAGAAATAGGAAGCATAATAAAATGGTAACAAAAGACGTATGTTCAGGGAGAAAAACATAATGCAAAATTTTGAATACACTGTGACACAAACTAATGACGTCCTGTGTATTTTTTCTCTTGAGGAATGTTTAAACAGTTGGTATAGCATTTATTGAAGCGTAAATGTAGCTTCAAATTTAAATACATATCATCACGAAAAAAGAAGTCGCGTGACAAAAAATTTCGAGTGATAAAGGTAGGTCTTTAAATGGGTACAAACCTGATGTTTAAGCGGTGTATGCCCGCATATGCGCGTACAAATACAATGCGACAGATCTAAGCATCGCACATCGATAATATGGAATACCAGTTTGAATGGAAACTAATTCACTCATACACATAGGTTTGTTCGAGTAGTTTCCTTTAGGAATTCATTTGCCAATATATTAATTTAGTTTGTGTCGGTGTGTATAGTATGGTCACACAATACTAACTCAATTTTTTTATAATCGTATGAAATACCGTAAACTATTGTTACAATTAAGTCTTTATTTCGCACATTAACAACGAGATTAAGTTCTTAAACCGGATAAGTGATTGTACACAATTTTTATTTGTTAAGACACATTTTTCTTCCACTATTTAGGTGTCATGCCAAATGTCAATTGTTCCGCCGAATTCCTCGCGCTTGGCTCGTTCAATTTATAGCATGTTAGTTTCAACGTTGAATATATGTTAAAAATCACATCCACATCAACACATAGTTTTTAATTTGCGCACACAAATAGATTTAAGTCGTTACCGGTATAATGGTATGTTGTCACTCACCAATTGGAATTTTTAACCGAGAAAATGTCCACCGGTACCATTAATATTTCTTACCTGTGTATAATATGCACCAAGTTACGTTTTTCTAATAACGAACAGACCCGCAGTAAGACGTTACGTTAGAATGTATAGACATGTATGCACGCTAAAACATCTGTACACGTTGCTAGAAGTTGCAAACACGGGGGAAGAGATTTTCATCTCGTACCTAAAATTTATAGCAATTAGATGCACTTGTTTTATTTAAATTGGATTGTTTGTCCTAAATTAAGAATTAAAAGATTGATTGTTATCTTTTTGTCAATCAGCGATTTATTCATTTTGTTACTTTTTGATACTACAAATTGATTTTTTATGCCCTCGGTAGGGTGGGATATAGCAGTTGAACAGTCCGTCAGTCCATCCGTCCGTCCGTCCGAAAAATTTAATATCGGCCATAATTTTTGCAATATCGAAGATAGCAACTTGATATTTGGCATGCATGTGTTTCTCATTGAGTTGCACATTTTGAGTGGTGAAAGGTCAAGGTCAAGATCATCCTTCAAGATCAAAGGTCAAAAAAATAAATCCAAGGGAAGTTATAAGCTTTAAAGAAAGATAATTTCTATTTTATATCATTTGGCAGGTACAGATCATTTTTACAAGGGAAGTAATATTTTTTTAAAGAGATATAATCAAAAGCAAAAATAAATAAATCAAAGCGGCGCAGTAGGGGCATTGTGTTTCTGACACACACATCTCTTGTTATAAGATAAGATGATAAAAGGTGCTACCTTTTTACGGGCAAACGCTAATTTGATAGCCATGCACGGTAATAAAACAACACATGTCATGACATTATTGTTCACAAAATCATGTTAATGCGTGTCAAAAAAAAACAACTTATTTCAGCAGGTTAATTTAATGTTTTACGTTTGTTAGTAAAACACAATGTTTTTTCACATCTTCCACGCTGTTCTATAATATAAATATGTTGCGTGTGTGGTATTTTACTATAGCAGAAGGAATATACGCTGGCTATATCTTTTGATAATATTATAAACAGATTTAACACAAACATAAGGATATAATGTGTCAAATCAATTTTCATGACAAAGATTATCCACGTTTAATTACACAATTCGCTTTTTTCAATCGAACTATTTCATAAATAAAGGTATATCGCTAGGTATAAATTCTGTCCGCGATTAAATATACTGACCTCACTTAAGAAATGATCGAATTTGTAGCCATTCTTGAATAAAAGTAAGTATTTTACCCGGTCATTTCTCCGAAACGATGTGCCACGCCGCCGTTTAAAAGCGACACACTGCTTTTTCTTTAATTGCATCGAGATTTAGGGAATGCATTTTATATGAGTTATCTGGTGAACAGAAATAGGAAGCATAATAAAATGGTTACAAAAGACGTATGTTCAGAGAGAAAAACATAATGCGAAATTTTGAATACACTTTGACACAAAATAATGACGTCCTGTGTATATTTTCTCTTGAGGAATGTTAAAACATGTTGTATAGCATTATTGAAGCGTAAATGTAGCTTTAAATTTAAATACATATTATCACAAAAAAGAAGAAGCGTGGCAAACAATTTCGAGTGATAAAGGTAGGGCTTTAAATGGGTACAAACCTGATGTTTAAGCGGTGTATGCCCGCATATGCGCGTACAAATACAATGCGACAGATCTAAGCATCGCACATCGATACTATGGAATAACAGTTTGAATGGAAACTAATACACTCATACGCATAGGTTTGTTCGAGTAGTTTCCTTTCGGAATTCATTTGCCAATACATTAATTTAGTTTGTGTCGGTGTGTATAGTATGGTCACACAATACTAACTTAAATTTTTATAATCGTATGAAATACCGTAAACTGTTGTTACAATTAAGTCTATATTTCGCACATCAACAACGAGATTAAGTTCTTAAACCGGGTAAGTGATTGTACATAATTTTTATTTTTTAAGACACATTTTTTCTTCCACTATTTAGGTGTCATGCTAAATGTCAATTGTTCCGCCGGATTCCTCGCGCTTGGTTCGTTCAAATTATAGCATGTTAGTTTCAACGTTGAATATATGTTAAAAATCACATCCACATCAACACATATTTTTTAATTTTTTGCACACAAAGAGATTTAGGTCGTTACCGGTATAATGGTATGTTGTCACTCACCAATTGGAATTTTTAACCGAGAAAATGTCCACCGGTACCATTAATATTTATTACCTGTGTATAATATGCACCAAGTTACGTTTTTCTAATAACGAACAGACCCGCAGTTGGACGTTACGTTATAATGTATAGACATGTATGCACGCTAAATCATCTGTACACGTTGCTAGAAATTGCAAACACGGAGTGAGAGATTTTCATCTCGTACCTAAAGTTTATAGCAATTAGATGCACTTGTTTTATTCAACTTGGATTGTTTGTCCTAAATTATGTTATTTAGTCCCGTTGTCAAATTAGTCATTAACAACAAATGTAAAAACACATGCATTGAAGCATTTTTCTTTACTTCCATTAAATTGTGTCCGCATAACACATTATAAAACTGTATTCACGAAAATAACATTCTATCGTGCCATATCTTCATGTCGTATTCAACTTCTTTTAAAGTTATGCAGTAGATACATACTATTACAAAGTAGTTTACTAAGCTATGTGTTTGTTCTAATCTGTAATGGCACGAAACGAATCAATTCTGTTCTACTGTTATTTTTGTTCGTGTCTGTCCAAAACGAGTCTCGTACCGCACAGAAGAAGTTGAACTGATTAAACAAAATACACTTAAATGCGGCCATCGTTTATGAACAAGTTTAAATTAAGCGTGCCACGAGGATAGTAATGACGTGCGTCATTCTATGTTTTAACACTGCATTATCAAATACACCAGGAAAACACTTACTAGACCTATTGTACATATCATTAAAATATATAATGAGATTCATTATAGTGGTGGTAGCAATACATTACATTGCATCATTATAAAAAAAAAAAAACACAGCCTATCCAAATGTAGTCTTGTATTTTTGGCAACCAAATCATAACATGAGTAAAAAAGTATATATTATGAATAACATTTTAAACTGAAAATACATAAGCAAAAGTTTGGAATTTATGAATGTTATGTTTATGATGTATCATTATGAGCATGAGCACAAATGATTACGATACTGTAGTGTTTTAAAAAGCTTATTGAAGTTTGCGCTTTGTGTATGCACATGAATGCATGAGTTCTAATACGACTGGAACTGTGTAGCAATTTGTAAAATGATTTTTCATTTCGCTTTTCAATGATTGTTAGATATTCATTGGTTTTCAAAACTGGGAATATGCAATGTTTTGATAAGTATCTAAATTTCAGGTAAAGACCGACTTCATGCTAACACGAGATCAGTTTGGTTAACTTTTATATCGTCATTGAACATATTTGCCACAATGCCAACTCATGCGTCTCGTAAATGTTTATGGCTGTATATTAGTGTAATGTTGTAAAATTAAGTGCGGTTTTAAATGCCTATATACGGTGTATTTTACCTAGCCTTTCATATGAAATGACGCACTCAATGTTTGCGCTCTGCACAAGACCAACCCAGAAGGCAAAAACATTAAGCAATCGACCCTGTTCTTGCTCTACATTTTGAATGCATAATTTTACGTTAACCAAATAAACAAATAAAAAAAATTGAGATGGCAAGATCATTTGATTATCGGCACTCAAGTGCCATCTATATATTGTGTGATTGATATACGTCTTAAACAGTGCTATCGATTCAGAGATGGGCGATAAGAATAGTATAGCTTTCCATTATGGTATGGTTGCTTTGCAGCTAAATGAAACGCATGCTTTGTGTTATTGTTTAATTACACAAATCTCTATCAGGACAATTTAACGATTCATACAATTAACAAAAGGTACAGTTTCTGTCTCCGTGGTTTAAATTTCGCTTTTGCACGTATGTAATCACAAAAGGTCAGTCAGTAAATAGCTAGTAAATTGAAAATTCATATTAAAACGATGGACATGGATTTGTATTAGATGCTGTTTAACTATAAATAAATACCATAATATTGAGTGTAAGAAAAACAAATTTCACATTTCTTCAAATCCTTTGCTATGATCGCACTATGTTATTTGATTTGGGACCAGATTGCATTTATGCGTCTTGATATGGTATGTACATCATATTATTTAATATTTATACAATCTTTTTAGCCGAGTGCTCAGGTGAGCTTTTGTGATCGGTCTTTGTCCGTCGTCTGTCCGTCCGTCCGTTTGTCCATATTTATCGCGTAAACACTCTAGAGGCCACATTTCTTGTCTTAATGATATGTTGTTTGAGTTCAAAAGTGGTTCCGGCCTGTTGAAAAACATGGCCGCCAGTGGGCGGGTCAGTTTTCCTTATTGGGTTATAGAGAAGCTTTGTAAACACTCTAGAGGCCACATTTCTTGTCTGATCTTCATGAAACTTGGTCAGAAGATTTGTGACAATGATACCTCGATCGAGTTCGAAACTGGGTCATGCTGGGTCAAAAACTAGGTCAAAAAAAGAAAAACCTTGTAAAAACTGTAGAAGTCACATGTCATGCCCAATATTCATGTAACATTGTCAAAATGGTTGTCTTAATGATATGTTGATTGAGTTCAAAAGTGGTTCCGGTCCGTTGAAAAACCGCCATTGGGCTGGGAAATTAATTTTCTTTATTTGCTATAGAGAAACCTTGAAAACTCTATAAAGGGGAAATTTCTTGTCCGATCTACATGGAACTTTGTCAGATGGTTTGTCCCAATGAAAGCTTGATCGAGTTTGAAACTGGGTCATGCTTGGTCAAAAACTAGGTCACTAGGTAAAAAAACACAGAAAAACCTTGTTAACACTGTTGAAGTCACATTTCATGTCCAATCTTTTTGTTACTTTGTCAAAATGTTTGTCTTAATGATATGTTGGTTTAGTTCAAAAGTGGTTCCGGTTGGTTGAAAAACATGGCCGCCAGTGGGCGGGGCAGTTTTCGTTATTTGGTTATAGAGAAACCTTGTGAACACTCTAGAAGTCACCATGAAATTTTGTCAGAACATTTGTTTTCTAGATACGAGAGTTGAGTTCGAAAATGGTTCCGGTTCTTTGAAATCATGGCTGCCAGGGGGTGGCGCATTTTCCTTATATGTATATAGTTAAAGGCTTTTGAACACTCTATAAGTCACATTGTTTGCCAAATCATCATGAAACTTGGTGAAAACATTTGTTTTATTCATATCTCAGATGAGTTCGAAAATGGTCCCGGTCGGTCTTAAACATGGCCGCCATGGGGGTATGGGGCAGTTTTTCTTATATGACTAAAGAGAAACCTTGTGAACACTCTATAAGTCACATTGTTTGCCTAATCATCGTGAAACGGTGAAAAAACACACCTTTTAGCTCACCTGATTACTCAGGTGAGGTTTAAGGATCTGTTTTTGTGATAAGGATTTGATTGACAAGCGGCGTCATGTCAATTGATAGAGGCCCTCGATAGTCTGTATAAGATAATGATTTTGTCTACTAAATTTTGTTCGAGTTGAGATATGCAAACAAATAAATTATTGATTATTGATTTCGCGTTCTATATTCAGGTAAATATTTTTGTATTTTAAGGAAAGTTAAACCTTTTTATCGTATTGTGCCAGTTACCAGTAAGTTATTTGCACTATTATATACAATGGTTTTGTTGGTCTTCATTGAGAATTATTTTCAAAATTGCTTGTAAACATCCTGTGGTGTGAAACATATTGTAACATGTAGCACTACTAAGAGCATTATACCAGCACTTATGATGCTGGGTGAGAAGTTCCTTTTTTAAATTACATTCTCACCCCATGTACAACACATCTATATACGTTTTTTGGCCTATACGAAATTGCACGTGTCAGTGCATTAGTTATTCATTTTAAAAATCTCAGCAATACGTGTCCATTTTTCTTCAGGGAGAAATTTAAAGTTCTTGAAAGACAGGTTGCGGATCTACTTGAAGTCGTTCAAAAACCACCAGATTCTGACAGTACTCTACAATAGGAAGTATAACATTTTGTTACAAAGTAACAATTTCGTTATTTAAAGAAATGAAATCTATACAAGTGAATAGTTATCATTCAACTATTTGTCTATGAATAATTTCAATATGCTTTCTCTTAAATTTGAAATGATCGAATTATATCTATATTTAAAGTGTAATAGTGAATGTAAATATTGATTTTATAACAGGGATTTCATTTATTTCTATTGTCTTGAATTTTATCAATTAATTTGAATTTCGAAAATATCATGGTTGCAGTGCTCAGTTTGTGGATAATTACCCATTAAACTAGATAGTAAATATATGTCATATCAATCTCAACTAGCGATGTTGTTGAAATCAATCATTTACGTTCCATGATGATTGCGATATTCAGAGTATATGTTGTTTTGACTGTATTATCTAAATGAATTCAGCGATGTACTTTTGTTGTCATCATTTGTATTGATAACAAGTCAGATATAATGTTTTAATACACTTTTCAAAGTAAATCAAACTCATTTACATTTCTTTGTATTGCATCGAAAACCTTTTATATTTGACCGTATTTATTTAATGATTGTCTTCACTCTAACTTTCATTAAGAATAATTTCAACATTGTGCTAACCTTATACCTTTTTGTCATATGAAAGGACATTTATTATTTATAAAATAATAAGCGAATATAAACAATTTTTGTCAAAATTATTTGTTTTATAAAAAATGAATCAACGCATGAATATAAATATGGAATGTTGCTGTAAATATATTTATATACATTGTAATGGAACCATACATAGTATAATGATTATTTTAATTAAATTCTAAACGACGCTTTTAAAGTAAACGCAGACGTTTACTCGTGTTTGTTGTAGAACATGAATTGTGTCTATATGCCGTATGAACAAATATGTAGAGATTAGTTGGGCTTTCCCTTTCTGTTTATGAACAAATGTAAAACGATCGAATATACTTACTTTAAACATGTTTTTTTTTATATATTCAGTAAATGTAACCATGCATCTGGAATTAAGTACAATATAACATGTCACTTGTGTATAGTTTAAAAAAACCTGTTCTCTTCAAGGTTGCGGCTGTTATATTTCCTATCAACTTATATTGTATTTAAACAATTGCTCACATATTTTGCATATATTTGAACGACTGCTAGCATACGTATGAGTTTGATTTAATTAAGCATATAAACTAAACACCAATTTGTTTCCGGAATAAACTACGTATCTGCCGGCAAATCTCCTCGTTTAACTAGTTGGTATATACTAAAGTGAAAGTATGTTAAATTTAATTATTATTATGTGTTTTAAATTAGCGATGTTAAGTGATGTGCTTGTTCTAGATTTTATTGAGTTTTTTTTATTATTATTGTTTACTTTTCTGATAAGCAATTCCTATATTTTCTAAAGAACTTACCAATGTCATTCTATGCATCGATATAAATTGTGCACTTGTGTATAGACTTAATTTTGTTACTGTCAAAATGCCACACCATATATATAATAATGTTCTTGTGTAATGACGTATGTGAGTTCTGGGTAGGAACACTTTTGAAAATATTAGTCATTTTACGTATGAAATTGATAGATGTTTATATTATGTTTAAATACGTGGGAAGATGGCATACGTTTTATATACTCTCAGGCTGTACAGCAAGAAGTGTGGTGTGAATTATATCATTATCGCATTTCAAATTATCGTCATCATTCAAATTCAAACATCTATACTTTTTCTAAGTACCTGTTTCAGTCTTAAAGATATGAAGAAGTCCTTACTAGATTGATTTGCAAAATACTTTTAGAACTACTTCAACTCACATGCCTAACACAATGCACTTATTGAAATTAATTTATAAGAATACTACTAGTTCCTGAGCAATGCAAAGGCTACACATATGAAATGTTTAGACATTCACTAACACTGGCTAAAATACATTGCATTTATTATTACATCTATTCTACTTTATAATTGCGAACTTTAAGACGCTTACAAATATCGACACATGAAAATTAATGATGATACGCATTTAACTCAAACACAATTACTATTCGATTATGGTTTTGCAACCACATTTCTTATTCATAACTTAAACACGCTAGTTCAATAACTACAAATACAGAGTTCTTAGAGAGTTCTAAGATGTTCAATGTATATTAACACAATCAGATCTGACAGTGAATTGATTGTAAGCATATACATGCTTTAATGTCGGAAAAGCATTATAAAGCGACAAGATCCTTTGTATATAGTTTTTCACCTTAAGGTCTTCTAGGTTTACCTTTGATGTTACCTCAGCAATAAAGTGATATATTTAAAAATTATTATGGCTGAAGTTTAAACCATGATAAGACGACGTGCCCCTTTTAATCCCGTTTCCTTCCTCAAAGGTCATGGTCATATGGAGTTTGCATTCAAATATAGCCATTTAACAGCTTACATTCCTTCCTCTTATATCATGTTGCAAAATGTTTTAATCGATTTTAAAATAACTTTAACCATAATAAGACATCGCAACGCGTGTAACAACCATCTCCCAACCTTTAAGATCAAGGTCATATTTAGAGGTCAAACTCGTTTATGACCATAACGCTGCTAATTTTAATGTCTCAGCAATCCCTTTTCCATATATTGATGTATTCAAAAAAGACTGCACAGATATTAACTATCATTAGAAAACCCTTAAATATTATAGTTAAACATCAATATATTATTTTCCATAAATTGCTTATCCGAAAGTAATATTCAGCATGCAATTGTACCATAACATAACACACATGACCGAAATACGGACACGGCGTGTTGCATGTATCACTCGTCATTTAACCTCAATGGTCGAGGTCTCACTTGGAGGTCAAAAGTCGAGTTCGTCATACAACAGCTTGTTTGTTACATTTGCAGATAGGGGAGTGATAGGGCATCGTATGGAAACATGTTTTGTTTAAGGTTGTAGTTTAATACAACAACAAAGGCTCGCTAAAATGCAAAGAAAATGTTGAACTTCTGGAAATTTTCTAAAAATACATTTATTTTTCGAACCATGATCAACTGAAAATGTTCCAATGAATGAAAGCATTCACTGTAAAATCGGATCTGTGTGCACTCGTGAATATTTTATAGCTTATGATTGTATGCGTGAACATTAAAATACTATAGCTTTGTTAACAAATTACCAACGTTATGTTTTTTGGAAATATCTTTATTCTTCGCGTTTAAGTCAGGTCATGGCAGATATATTTTTCGTGTTTTCGTGTATGAATGATTGTGGGAGTTAATAAAAGAACCGATTGTTTGCGTCTGTGCTTTCAGTTTATGTTCGATCTAAACGAGCCGATATTTTTACGACGTCAAACTGATACTATCATGATCTTACGGTTGTTTTCTGCCTTAACATATAAACAATCGTATGCGTAAATTGTATGTTGTTGTATTTAACATGTACTATATACAATAGGAATTTATATTATCTGACAATATATTAAAATGACAAGATTATACATCCATTACTATGAAACAACCACACTCCTTTCAGAAAATGTCAAACACAATATCGACTCGTTTATTAAAATTCAACGATTTAAATCAGTTAATTAAAAAAGCTTCTGTAACACTGTCATCAATTATTTAGAAAATATGTGTTTACTAATTAACCATTTAAAAAATGCGGCGAAGTCGTAGCGCGTTTCATTTGATTGTATTTAACGGGTTCGAATCTCGTTTCAGTCAATAATTTGTCTATGCTGTATTCTTATTTTAATACCTATTTATAAATATTTCAAATATATAATATATACCGGTCATAAATCCTGCTAACAAAGCCAGACACTTTGTGTCAAAATTATGATAGGTGCAAAGCGCGTCGGCAATCAAAACACCGACCTGCACTTGATCCAATGACTCGAATTACATTTAAAATTATCAAAGATTAAATGAGTAAAGGAAAAGCTAACTTTGTGTAAAAACAAATAAGACCGTATGGCAATTAAAACACCGACCCGTATTGATCTAATAACTCGAATCTCGTTTCAGTCAATAATTTGTCTATGCTGTATTCTTATTTTAATACCTATTTATAAATATTTCAAATATATAATATATATATATATATATATATATATATATATATATATATATATATATATATATATATATTAGAGATGTCAACGAATATCCGAATATTCGGTCCTGGACCGAATATTCGGATACTGTTTTCCGAATCGAATATTCGGAAGAAAAAAAAAGTTATTTCAAAGACTTTGTATTCGTAAAATTTGCTTCAAACATTGTCAAAAAAGTTGTTCCTCGTGTCATAATGTTTATTCCGGTAGGCGCGTTAATGCGTCGCTATGGTGATGACAGTATACCGGTCATAAATCCTGCTAACAAAGCCAGACACTTTGTGTCAAAATTATGATAGGTGCAAAGCGCGTCGGCAATCAAAACACCGACCTGCACTTGATCCAATGACTCGAATTACATTTAAAATTATCAAAGATTAAATGAGTAAAGGAAAAGCTAACTTTGTGTAAAAACAAATAAGACCGTATGGCAATTAAAACACCGACCCGTATTGATCTAATAACTCGAATTACATTTAAATTGATCAAAGATTAAATGAGAAAAGAAAGAGCCGACTTGGTGTGAAAAACAAAACAGATCGTATGGTTATAATCACGTTGTCCAATCAAAAAAGCTTTTAAAAAATAATTTACTCAACCTCAAATGAGTATTTGCGTATCGAATGGTCCAAACATTAATTAATTACTCAATATTGTCACGACTCTGACTTTTGTGAAAGTAAATATCTTCGGAAGCGGTAGCGAATCGTGTCAAGATAAATTCCTTTTAGTTAAGAAGTGAAAAATAAACACTTTTTATAAATTTTGTCAAACGTATCATTTATTATTTTCATCATATCACACATTTATGAACATAATACATTTATGTCAATGATAACATTACATGAGAAAAGTAAGAGTTATAAGTTAATAATTGTGTTAAAATTCTGCAAGTTTTCTGTTAAAATTCTGTGAGTTTTCTGTTATAATTCCGCAAGTTTTCTGTTATATTTGTATGTTTATATTTCTTTTTCTTATGAGGTTGTCAATTACAAACCATCAACTTTCAAAGCCTTTGTCTTTCTTTTATTCTCATATTCTTGCGTTATCACCTACCGACCCAACCGTTCTGGTTAGAGTGATTCAAACTCAGAACTCACGGCCTTTTATACTCTCAGAAATTATGTTACCGCAGAATTCTGCTAAGTATTAGAATGTCATAACGTGAACAGCAGAAGACTGACAGAATCACCAATAACTTTGGATTGTTCAATGAAAAATATAACATTTCAATATGTATTAACAATATAATATATACTACTACATAAATTACCTGCATATTTGCTATTTTAAATGTAAATAGTATTTTAAAACAATAAAAATTGATGCAGTATAAAAACAGTTTACAGCAGATTGTTTACGTAATAGTGACGTCATTCTCAGCTACAACGCCACCTAGGGTTAAATAACACTAAGTGAACATGTGTACAATAAATTTACAAGAATCTGGATTTAAACTCCAACAATCGCGTAGCTGGTAATCCAGGTAAATTTCAAGTCTGTTATCATTAGAGTCTCATACAATACTATAACTTAACTGCAGACAGCATTCGAAACATAGGTTAAATATCAAATAGTAAATAAATATTACCCCACCCACTAAGGTTTACATGTGTTACATTACCCCCCTCTTAAGATTGTTTGTGTCCTCACAAAACTATTAAGTTCATAGAATCATTTAAACAATCATAATAAATAAATAACTCCTTTTCAATAAATAAAATTTATTAATTTAATGTCTAACTATCGACATTGAACAATTAATACAATACAAATTAACAAATGGATAATATATTCAGCATATATAACATTCCGATAATAACAATACTTATCACCTAGTGCTGTAAAACACAAGTGACAAGTTATGAGCAAGGGTTTTAAACAAATATATTAAACATTGTGATGCTCATGACATTTTACTTATAACAACAAATTAAGTACATATATAAAAATTGAGCATGGATAAGACTAGAATGTTTCCTCCTCTATCACAAGCATCTCAAACAACAGAGCATGTCAAAAGTGATTAAAACATTTGGAGGAAATTCCGATCTTTTTAAAGATCAATTTTACAACAATGCAAAGAGCCAATGCTCTTTAAATTTACCTTTGAACATCAACATAAACTACAACAACAGTAACAACACATCAAATGTTAAATAAACTCTTTGACTATCATTAATCTTGTTATAATGCAGCAATTTTTTAATAAATAAAATGACTATGTTTACTTCACATTTCATAGTATCAATTATTGGTTGCCAAAAACAAAAATGACAATTAAGGTTGTAACCGTCGGAATTGTTTAGTGCATTACGACCTTTGCTGATCCGAGTTTTACACAGTTTGCATGGTTTAAAGAGTTACTTCCCTTTACCAGCCATGCCGTTAGAATTTCCATTCAAATTTCGATTCGTTTTTTCTAGATTATTTACATGTAATGGAAGGAGAGATACCAAAACTCGGTATGTTAACAATTCATTAGTATTTAATGTTAAAGTGCATTAATTGTTTCTATGGCAAGATTCTAGTTATTTCTTGAATCTGTTTCTAAATGTAGCCAACCACTAAGTTAGTAATTTTGGATGCATTTGCATATTCGGATTTAAGACATTATTTCCATATGCATGTTACAATGAAAATTAGTATAAATTTATGATTTTTTTTAAATGACAAAGAAGTTACTTATGGTTAGCTTATTATGTTTTTCAGGAAACCAGTGCAAAATAATTGCTGTGCAAAACACGTTGTATCAAAATCTTATGTGGGTATTCACTGGCTTTGGCGGGAACAGTGGTGGCCTCCGCATTTGTTGCCGGTAAGGATGATACCCTCGACCACGTGAACTCGCAGGAGATGGCTGGTAATGACACCTTTCAGTGATTGTTGGCCTTCGAACAATGACTGGTTCATTCTCCTTTCTATTTTGAATGGGAGGAACAACAAAAGCTGGAACAACAGCCCTTTTCTCCGCTTTGAACTCACGGAGTTCATCAACTAATTGGCCCAGCGCTAAGCCCATCGTATTAACCGCTGATTTCAGTTCAAGAATCTCAAATTTGAGATCATTTATGCAAGTGTCACAAGTTGACGTCGACGATGAAGAAGACAAAGACTTGGAAGATACACTCCATGGAGATTTTGTAGGACACAAAATTCTTTTATTGGAAGAATGTAATGGTGACTCTGGAAAGTCAAAAGGTGACAAATCGTGTTCACCTAACTCTGACTTTTGTGAAAGTAAATATCTTCGGAAGCGGTAGCGAATCGTGTCAAGATAAATTCCTTTTAGTTAAGAAGTGAAAAATAAACACTTTTTATAAATTTTGTCAAACGTATCATTTATTATTTTCATCATATCACACATTTATGAACATAATACATTTATGTCAATGATAACATTACATGAGAAAAGTAAGAGTTATAAGTTAATAATTGTGTTAAAATTCTGCAAGTTTTCTGTTAAAATTCTGTGAGTTTTCTGTTATAATTCCGCAAGTTTTCTGTTATATTTGTATGTTTATATTTCTTTTTCTTATGAGGTTGTCAATTACAAACCATCAACTTTCAAAGCCTTTGTCTTTCTTTTATTCTCATATTCTTGCGTTATCACCTACCGACCCAACCGTTCTGGTTAGAGTGATTCAAACTCAGAACTCACGGCCTTTTATACTCTCAGAAATTATGTTACCGCAGAATTCTGCTAAGTATTAGAATGTCATAACGTGAACAGCAGAAGACTGACAGAATCACCAATAACTTTGGATTGTTCAATGGAAAATATAACATTTCAATATGTATTAACAATATAATATATACTACTACATAAATTACCTGCATATTTGCTATTTTAAATGTAAATAGTATTTTAAAACAATAAAAATTGATGCAGTATAAAAACAGTTTACAGCAGATTGTTTACGTAATAGTGACGTCATTCTCAGCTACAACGCCACCTAGGGTTAAATAACACTAAGTGAACATGTGTACAATAAATTTACAAGAATCTGGATTTAAACTCCAACAATCGCGTAGCTGGTAATCCAGGTAAATTTCAAGTCTGTTATCATTAGAGTCTCATACAATACTATAACTTAACTGCAGACAGCATTCGAAACATAGGTTAAATATCAAATAGTAAATAAATATTACCCCACCCACTAAGGTTTACATGTGTTACATTACCCCCCTCTTAAGATTGTTTGTGTCCTCACAAAACTATTAAGTTCATAGAATCATTTAAACAATCATAATAAATAAATAACTCCTTTTCAATAAATAAAATTTATTAATTTAATGTCTAACTATCGACATTGAACAATTAATACAATACAAATTAACAAATGGATAATATATTCAGCATATATAACATTCCGATAATAACAATACTTATCACCTAGTGCTGTAAAACACAAGTGACAAGTTATGAGCAAGGGTTTTAAACAAATATATTAAACATTGTGATGCTCATGACATTTTACTTATAACAACAAATTAAGTACATATATAAAAATTGAGCATGGATAAGACTAGAATGTTTCCTGCTCTATCACAAGCATCTCAAACAACAGAGCATGTCAAAAGTGATTAAAACATTTGGAGGAAATTCCGATCTTTTTAAAGATCAATTTTACAACAATGCAAAGAGCCAATGCTCTTTAAATTTACCTTTGAACATCAACATAAACTACAACAACAGTAACAACACATCAAATGTTAAATAAACTCTTTGACTATCATTAATCTTGTTATAATGCAGCAATTTTTTAATAAATAAAATGACTATGTTTACTTCACATTTCATAGTATCAATTATTGGTTGCCAAAAACAAAAATGACAATTAAGGTTGTAACCGTCGGAATTGTTTAGTGCATTACGACCTTTGCTGATCCGAGTTTTACACAGTTTGCATGGTTTAAAGAGTTACTTCCCTTTACCAGCCATGCCGTTAGAATTTCCATTCAAATTTCGATTCGTTTTTTCTAGATTATTTACATGTAATGGAAGGAGAGATACCAAAACTCGGTATGTTAACAATTCATTAGTATTTAATGTTAAAGTGCATTAATTGTTTCTATGGCAAGATTCTAGTTATTTCTTGAATCTGTTTCTAAATGTAGCCAACCACTAAGTTAGTAATTTTGGATGCATTTGCATATTCGGATTTAAGACATTATTTCCATATGCATGTTACAATGAAAATTAGTATAAATTTATGATTTTTTTTAAATGACAAAGAAGTTACTTATGGTTAGCTTATTATGTTTTTCAGGAAACCAGTGCAAAATAATTGCTGTGCAAAACACGTTGTATCAAAATCTTATGTGGGTATTCACTGGCTTTGGCGGGAACAGTGGTGGCCTCCGCATTTGTTGCCGGTAAGGATGATACCCTCGACCACGTGAACTCGCAGGAGATGGCTGGTAATGACACCTTTCAGTGATTGTTGGCCTTCGAACAATGACTGGTTCATTCTCCTTTCTATTTTGAATGGGAGGAACAACAAAAGCTGGAACAACAGCCCTTTTCTCCGCTTTGAACTCACGGAGTTCATCAACTAATTGGCCCAGCGCTAAGCCCATCGTATTAACCGCTGATTTCAGTTCAAGAATCTCAAATTTGAGATCATTTATGCAAGTGTCACAAGTTGACGTCGACGATGAAGAAGACAAAGACTTGGAAGATACACTCCATGGAGATTTTGTAGGACACAAAATTCTTTTATTGGAAGAATGTAATGGTGACTCTGGAAAGTCAAAAGGTGACAAATCGTGTTCACCTAACTCTGACTTTTGTGAAAGTAAATATCTTCGGAAGCGGTAGCGAATCGTGTCAAGATAAATTCCTTTTAGTTAAGAAGTGAAAAATAAACACTTTTTATAAATTTTGTCAAACGTATCATTTATTATTTTCATCATATCACACATTTATGAACATAATACATTTATGTCAATGATAACATTACATGAGAAAAGTAAGAGTTATAAGTTAATAATTGTGTTAAAATTCTGCAAGTTTTCTGTTAAAATTCTGTGAGTTTTCTGTTATAATTCCGCAAGTTTTCTGTTATATTTGTATGTTTATATTTCTTTTTCTTATGAGGTTGTCAATTACAAACCATCAACTTTCAAAGCCTTTGTCTTTCTTTTATTCTCATATTCTTGCGTTATCACCTACCGACCCAACCGTTCTGGTTAGAGTGATTCAAACTCAGAACTCACGGCCTTTTATACTCTCAGAAATTATGTTACCGCAGAATTCTGCTAAGTATTAGAATGTCATAACGTGAACAGCAGAAGACTGACAGAATCACCAATAACTTTGGATTGTTCAATGAAAAATATAACATTTCAATATGTATTAACAATATAATATATACTACTACATAAATTACCTGCATATTTGCTATTTTAAATGTAAATAGTATTTTAAAACAATAAAAATTGATGCAGTATAAAAACAGTTTACAGCAGATTGTTTACGTAATAGTGACGTCATTCTCAGCTACAACGCCACCTAGGGTTAAATAACACTAAGTGAACATGTGTACAATAAATTTACAAGAATCTGGATTTAAACTCCAACAATCGCGTAGCTGGTAATCCAGGTAAATTTCAAGTCTGTTATCATTAGAGTCTCATACAATACTATAACTTAACTGCAGACAGCATTCGAAACATAGGTTAAATATCAAATAGTAAATAAATATTACCCCACCCACTAAGGTTTACATGTGTTACAATATTCAATCAGGTATTATACTTAAAGAAATGTTTTTGGTATTTCACCCTCATTTAATTGAAAATATTATAATTGCTACACGCATAAAGTAAATATCTGTCCAAGCAAAATGCCACCTACGCCTTCCGCTGCTTAGAAGTATTTCACGACATCATCCGATAAGAAGTCGCCGATCCAAGTGTCTTTTAAACGTGGCAACTTTAAAAGACTGACTGTTTAGTCTGTTAAACAGGTTCAAAGTGTGTTGTGGCTATGTACATACTAAGTAATTCGTTTAAGTTCAGCTTTAATTATATGTAGATCTAACTGTTTTGTCATGTAATTATTTTGTCGTCATGTAATATTATGTTTCTCGTTCTATTGTTGATGTACGATATAATAGTTTAAAAACAGTTTTTGTCATTCAATTTTAACAATAAAAAGTAATCAACAACATCAGCTTCGAATTTACGACGGCAACGCTGTGTCAATATTTAAACACTTCCGGTGAACTTCCGGTAAAAACGAAAGTAGAATTCATGGAGTAATAGTACGGTAAACAAAGTTGACTTTTTTCCAACAGATGTTGACCGAATATCCGAATATTCGTTCGGAAGGGTGACCGAATATTCGAATACCGAAATCGGTATTCGTTGCCATCCCTAATTATATATATATATATATATATATATATATATATATATATATATATATATATATATATATATATATATATATATATATATATATATATATATATATATATATATATTTGTTGACTAAACTATATCGTGTCTAAAAATACAAAAGAAAATCCGTGAAGATGAGCGACTATAATATTGCAATTTTCAAAGTAAATCGAGAGAAAAAACGTAGAACCGAATGTCAGTTTCAGTAACTAAAGGATTATTGTATTTTGCAATTTCACAATCTCATTTTCCCTATCTCCAAAACATGGGTTCACGAATTCTAATTTTTAACAGATGTATTATCTTTTACTTATTATGCCGGAACTTAATAACAAGTGTTAATGTGCGAAATCGGCATACATGCATTCCACTAAAGTTTGTTACCATTGGAAGAAAAACGTTTGCATGGCTTCCGACCGCCTTTCATCAGCAATAATCAAAGGATAAATTGGTGGTATAGCGATTGCATAACGTTTTAACGAGTGTAGTATGTCTACCCTTTTTAATTATCCAAATGTTTCTGTACAAGTTCAGAATGTTTCTGTACAAGTTCAGAATAAATATATGTTATTCCTCATCTAAATATCCATGTCTGCATAACAAAACTAAAATTCAACATTTGGATACTTTTGTGGTCAAAAAATTAATACTAAAATAATTCAAAATCAACGCATGCACAAATTTAACTGATCAGTGATATAGTTTTTCTACTATAAACTGATTAATGTCTCTTTAATGTCTCTTTATTAATTTTCTTTTTAATATCAACTCGTCATATATAACTTTCTAACAACTATACTATGTTTATGTTTTTCATCTTCATTTTTTTTTCTGTAAATGTTAATAATTTAATTCATTATATGCATCTAATGCTTGATCTATGTAAATCCTCTAATTATCGTGTTGTCAATGGCAGAATAGGTAATACGAGTCAGTCTACATACTTTTCTCATAACGGTCTATCTACAATTGATTATTTGGTTTGCCATGAACGAAATTTCGCACTTATTAAAGAATTTGTAGTACACTTTTTTTAATGAATTCAGTGACCACACACCGTTATCGTTTACATTGTATTGTAACAATAAAACGGTTGAACAATTGTCATACACTGAAACGAAGTTTAAATGGAACGATTCATTGCGTAACCAATTTAGATCGGGTATTATTAGCAACTTACCTATGTTTAACACAATTGTAGAGGATTTAGATTGTACAAGCTGTGACTCTATAAATAGTGCGTTAAATAAATTCACTGATGTTATACGTAATGTTGCTGATCCTTTATTTTGTAAAGATTATGTAATAACCAATACATCAAAATTTGAACAGTGTAGCGCTGTAAGGCATGCTGATTGGTTCGATGTGGAATGTAAAATTGCACACGGTCACTATGTTTCCCTGTTAAAACAATTTAACTGTAATAAGTCGGAAGACAATAGACTTCAATTGTTGCAAAGTAAAAAGGAGTACAAACAAATTATCAATAGAAAGAAAAAATGCTATTTGAGAAATAAGTCCAATGAGATTGAACGCTTAAAAAATCGTAGACCAAAAGAATTTTGGAAATACTTTAAATCAAATAATCAAACTAAAAATCACAATATCCCTTTGGAAGACTTTCAACATTTTTTCTCTGATATTAGTCATGGTTTGTTTGATTGTGTTAATGATGAGGCTGAACATTTTTGTAGTACTCATAATTTCAATTTGCCGAATTCACGTTTCCCCGAACTAGATCAGCCATTTACCGTTGATGAAATTTAATTGTCTGTAAAACGATTGAAACGCAACACAGCATATGGAAGTGACTATATTTTAAACGAATATTTGATTGAATGTATTGATATTTTAGCGTTGCATATATGTGATTTGTTTAATGCTGTGTTGAACTCTGGTCATTTCCCCGAGAAATGAATGGAAGGTATTATAATCCCTTTACATAAGAAAGCTGATAAATCTGATGTGAACAATTATAGAGGGATTGCTCTTCTAAGTTGTTTATCTAAGCTATTTACCTCAGTTGTTAACAATAGATTAGAAACTTTTTGTAGTAACTTTAATATAATTTCGGACGCCCAATTCGGATTCAGAAAAGGGCGCTCAACAATTGACGCTATATACATTCTCATGTCCCTGGTTCAAAAATATATAACTGAAAATAAAAGACTTTATGTAATATACGTTGACATGATGAAATGTTTTGATTCTGTTTACCGTAATGCATTATGGCTGAAAATATACAAGGCCGGCATAGAAGGTAAATTGCTTAGAATAATAAAAAGTATGTATGAAAATGTTAAATCATGTGTTAAGCATTGTTCATCATACTCAGACTATTTTAACTACGCTGTAGGATTACGGCAAGGTGAAATTATGTCCCCTTTGTTGTTTTCCTTATTTGTAGAAGACTTGGAATTGTTTTTACAGAATGACGTCTCTTCCGGCCTAAATATTGATGACATTGTATTGATTTTGTTACTTTTCGCAGATGATATGGCTATAATTGGTAAATCGCCCGCGGAAGTGCAGAAACACTTGGATCTTGTTTCAAATTATTGTAAATGCTGGGGATTAAAGGTTAATACCGATAAAACTAAAATAATGGTGTTTCGCAAACGGGGTAGATTATTGCCATCTGAAACATGGACATTTGAAGGTCAGCAAATAGAAGTAGTAAATGATTTTAATTATTCGGGAACTGTTTTTAATTACACTGGAAATTTTAATTTAAATCAAGAATATTTATGTAGAAAAGCACTTAAAGCTATGAATATTTTATTTAACAAATGTAAAGAGTTTGACTTAAAACCAAAAACACAATTCCAGCTATTCGATGCCTTTGTTGGATCCATACTGAATTACGCATGTGAGATATGGGGTAAAGCAAAATCCATGGAATTGGAAAGGATACACTTAAAGTTTTGTAAAATATTGTTAAACGTTAAGCAAACTGTATGTAATGCTGTAGTGTACGGCGAGTTAGGAAGATACCCACTATTTATCCATAGATATGTTTAAATGGTTAAATATTGGTTTAAACTTATTGAAACTGATAACATAATTTTAAAATCGATTTATATACAAGCATTAAATGATTGTCAAAATGGTCGTTCTAATTGGGTATCTAATGTTAAACTATTGTTAGACACTTACGGTTTTTCATACGTGTTTAATAATCCAAGCTCCGTCGATGTTAAAATAGTTATACCACAGTTTAAAACTGTTGTAATTGATACTTATAAACAAGAGTGGTTTGGATCCATTGAAAATAGCTCTTTTTTAGATATGTACCGTGTGTTTAAGTCAACATTTGTATACGAAAATTATTTAGATTTATTACCTAAATCACTAAGACACTATGTCGCAAAGCTTTGATCTTCCAGCCTACCACTGAGAATTCAAACTGGAAGATATGCTGGTCAAAATAATCCACGAAATGAACGTTTTTGCCTTTGTTGTAACGAATTAGATATTGAAGATGAGTACCATTTTGTCTGTAAATGTCCATTATACGTTGATATAGAAAAAAACTATTTAAAGAAATGTTATTACAATACCTTCTGTTTACAAATTCCACCAGTTGCTGAATACAACGAATAAATTTGAACTTATTAAATTAGCCAAATTTGTAAAAGAAGCTCTGATTTTAAGAAATAATATTACTAATGTTGTTAATTAATTTATATAGCAATCCTTCATATATTACCTTGCCTTTTCGTTACCGTATCGATGCTGATTATGTTATTGTTACTACTATGTTTATCTCTGTTACTTTTCTTAAACGTATACGATGCTCCTTATGTTTATAATATTACTATGTTTATCTCTGTGACATAATTGTATGTGAAATATCTAGTGTTTAGACGATGTACACTGTGCAAGTCTGAATAAATATTTGTCTTGTCTTGTCTTGTCTATATCTTGCAAGCTTAAATATTATAGTTGCATATTTAGCAATTTAAAAAAAATATATAATCTTGGTAAATACAAAATTGAAATGTTTAATTGAATAAGGGAGGATACTTATCTCTGGATTTGGTAATTATAGTTTACAGGAAGTCTTTTCTCAGCGAAAATCTAGTTTAAGCGGAAAGTGTCGTCCATGATAAGTATGTGCGGACTGCACGATCTAATATTGGACGAAACTTTCGCACATGCAAAAAGCCCCGTTATCTAGAGCGCAACTCGTATGCTTAAACAATAAACCCTACAGACATATTTCTGCTCATTTAATTGTATAGAAAGCAAAACACAGCATGTACTGATTTATGTTTTAATTCCGTTGCTACATAGAATGAATTGTATACAGTATGATGCCACTTATCGGTATATAGTGTTATGATGTATCAAAATACCACTCCCGAAACCCCGGAAAAGTTTCATTAGTTCTGTAAAACTTACATTCGTTGGATGTCATTTATACTGATCGAAGATATTTCGCAATTTTATACTGACAGCATGGAGTATAATCGTTTTTCGTAGTATTCGTGTATATTGCGTATTGACTATGCTTTTAACCATTTAAATATGGGAGCATTATAACTTAATAAATTTTTCATCGATTTAAACAGAATATTCCCAAAAGATATCTTAGCTCATTCTTTAATATTATTGGGTCCAATCGTATACACAAGGGAAAATATCGTTGGAAAATGTACAACTGGAAGAAACGTTTTTGTCGGCCTTTATATCCGTTATATATAACTAAGGCGGCAGAACTTTACTTAAAAGTGTATGTCTCTGTTTTTTTATGATTTGTTTTTAATGGTTTTTATCACTGCGGTCGAGATTGCTTATTCGTACTATTCCGGGGCATTCGTACTCTTGAACACGGCCAAAATGAGCGCTGGTATTGATATTGTCACAGCGACTAGTCCGGCCACGACGCAGATCTTTATCTGGTAAAGTTGAATTAGCATCAAAGGTTTTTGCATATTTTGAACTATCGGTCAAAGGCAGCTGCACATAGATGATGGCAGAACCGTAAACAACTGTTTCAGTGTATCTAAATATCTTACATATCGCACCGCTGTAAAACGTTAACGAATATCTCAGATCGTATAATTCGGTTGGCAAACCTAATACACACGCTAAGAGGTCAAATATCGCCATAGCAACGATGAAATAGTTAGACGAAGTCTTTCTAAACATCTTGCAGTAAACGAACAGGACAAGGCTGTTTCCATTGGTTCCTATGAACAAGATGATAATGAGGAATACGAACACGGGAAGGTACCGGATGGCCTGTTCCTGGTTGTATTGGTCGAGAAGGGCCGCCCTCTTTGAATGTGGTAGCGTGCTTGTTTCGGGGGGGGGGGTTGGATGGCGTGTCTTCGGTGTAGTTCCAATCAAATGTATCCATTTTGAAATAGTTCGTCTGAAATTAGCAATATATCAAATATATCAACTATTCATTTCTTAATCGAGATATGTGTTTCAATTCAAATCTGAAATATTGTTAACAATGTATGTATAAGCCAAGGAAATATTATTATGCCATGATTAAGCAATATTTTAATTCAAATATGAAACGCCGTGCAAACATTTTAAATTTAACATATGTATGTCAATACGTTTTATCAATTTAAACGTGTCCATTGTGGGAGTCGATTAATGAAATCATTATTGTGTGAAGACATTTTTGTTGAGTAAATGTTTCCATCAAATTATTACATGCCTTAAAATCAATCCGAATATGTAACACCATCTTTCAAAGTATTAAATAATTTATGTTGCAATTAGAATCAGTGTACAGGTACATTTAATAGTATTTATTTCATTATTTATTAGTTTGTGTTTAGCGTGTTTGCTGTTTGTTTGTTGTTCGTTCGTTCTTTCGGTTGTCGGTCGTTGTTCGTTCGTTTGTTAATTCATTAATTGATTCATTGTTTAGTTGATTAATTGGTTAATTTTACGTAACTACATACATAATAAAATTATGATATAATTCGAAAATATCAATGATTTATATATTGTTTTCTGGACGGACGGACGCACGCACGCACCCACACGAGTACGCACTCACGGTCAGATGTAGCATCCATGCACTTTTCTACTAATTGCTTGGGCGTAATAATTCATAATTGATATCCTTTCATATATTCTGATGTACTTTAAGGCATTTTTGTTGAAATGAATAATTGCTATATCTAGTTATATCCATCATCAATTTGAGATTTTAGCACTAGACAATCTCCGTTCTTTGTATCATGTCGACTTCATTATCACAGGTTCAATAGTGATTTTGATTATGATTTCATTAGTTTATGGAAGCAATCATTTATGTCTGCTTTTATCTATTTTGAAACGATCATTTGGGTCGTCGAATCTTTTCTTTTGTTGATAAATAACATACCTAAAATTAATATTTCTTGGAAATTTCGATATTGCATCATTTTCAATTTATTAAACATCCAAACCTGAAATTTAGCAACAAACTACACCATTTGCTATAGTTTCACAACAGTACAGCAGAGCGAATTTGTTCAGTCACTCCCGCTTAGTACGAAATGCCGTATTGGTACAATACACGAAATTGGTTATATAAATTGATATCTTACTGTATATACCCTAGATGCACATACCCCGGTTATTTGTAATAATACCATGTACAATGAAAATCCATTAGTTAATGCTGCATGACAAACTCTATCTACTTTATGTTATATTCTAACTATGAACCTTTGTGAATCACCCTTTAAAACAATTGTTTTATAACAAAATGCACACTATTTCTGGCCTTATATAGCCAAATAAAGGACTCATTTTCTAATCACAGTTGGGGCTCTGTTTAAAAGTAATTACGTGGCCATATATCAGTTAATATCAAATTAATGCTTACGCCTGATTTAGTTAAACCTAACCCATCGTTATTCAGAAACTATTAAGGTCACAACAAACTAAAAATATTTTCTTAACAAATGCAATGCAAAAGCAATAACTTAAACAAAAAATAAATGCAAACTTTTGCGCACAGAGACCCTAATAAGCATACCTTTTGTTAAAGAGCATTCCGAGCCAAATTGATTTAAACAATAAAAGAGATGATACATGTGGTATGTAAGAAAGAACTTAAATCGAATCAACGATTCGCGGTCACGGTTTTGCCATTGTGTACACATCGGTCTAACTGACAATAACGTCACCATCTATGTACAGAATGCGGTTTTGCGGCAATCTTTTTACCGGCTTCTATCCAGTTGATGATGGTGTCCTGCTAACTGTAAAAATCTCATGTAGTCTCCAAACTAAAATCAAGCAATTGCATTTGTAATTTACTACAATGTTTTTCTTTTCTTATACATGCAAGCAGAAAAATTCAAAAATAAAGTAATGTCAAGTGCACATACAGAGAAGTGTGTCTTCAAATAAATGCTGCTGATTTTTTTAGTTTAGCATCGACACCAAAAATATTTAGCATACTGAAACCTACGATACAAATTACCACTTACTAATGCTCTTATATGTCTCATGTTTCGTAATTTGTTCAATAGCTTTTAAAAGCGGCAACTCAAACATTATTATAACGAGCTTTTATTCCGTTAGCGATTAAGTGAAAAAAGTAAGTTACCTCCAAGGAAGAGCAACACATTATGAACGATTTGCGTTGAAATATGTTTCGATATAGAACAAAAACACAAGCTGTTGTACAAAGCGAAACAAAACACGTGCTGTCCATAGTCAGTTGTGAAATAATATGCAGTGATATCAGATGTGTATGTTTTGCGCATTTATTCCACCTAGCTTTTTGTATCAAAAGAGTAAAACCATACTAAGACCTCCATCGTCAAATATTAGTAACATCTTAGAGCAAAACTAAAATATGTACACATTTTAATCCCCTTTAATCACATCACCGCGGTTACCAACAAGCCCAACAGTATTTGAAGTATCGCATAAATGTACCAAAAAAATACACCTACAGTAATACACCATACATTTTCATCAATAATCAATACCCATATAGAATTTGACAATATACTTGTTAGAATGCCAATTAAAACCAGAGACCAGACCATGCATGACCTTTAAGCATGTCTTAAATTAAGACCTTGTCAAAATTTTAAAATAACGTAGTTCACAAAACACACATTTGTGTTTCAATTTTAGTAAATTACAGATTACAAATGAACCTCTTTAAAACCTCAATACCATAACATATTTCATATTTCGTAACCTTAGCGTGCGGTCTCTTGTTAATGCTGATAATGCGAAATACTCCGACTGTTTTATATCAATCTATTTGCTAATAACACATCAGGTTAAATTCGCTTTTATAAATCGCGGTTCTAAAATAAAACGAGAATCGAAGTTTTATTACGAGGCTAATGGGGAGAAAGTTCTATTTAAAGGTAACAACGTCCGACAACTAGGTTTTCGTCATCGGTTCAATTCGAATGAAAAAATTACCAGATGAAACAATTCGTCATTTTAGTTCGGTATCCCTCTGGGAAAAGCTGCATGCGATGGTGACAGTTAAGCCTGTCAAAGTCTAGTCCTGTCGTTCATTGTTCAATGTTATAAAGATGTATTGCAAAGTGTGCCATGTTTCAGGAAGTAAAAGTAAAAGAGGAGCCGTTTTGTGGGCGGCTGCGAATGTTGATTTTAAATATTTTTTTACAACGCACGTACATAATATAATTAACCCCGTTTTATCAAGCAAATATGTGTTCATTATCAAAAGTGATACAAATAAATGCAGTTTTAACACTATACACTAAATTGTGTGATTAAAAGCAGCCCTTGCCCTTCACATGACAAAAGTAAAGTGTGACTGCTGTCTACATTTATCTATTGTAGGCATATTTCATTCAACACCGTAATAAACATAAGTGCTTAATTCTTAATATCGCTTTAATTTTTAGTATCCCTCTAGATTGACGTTCAGTGTGTATTCTGTTTCTTCACTCAAACTGACCTGAATAGTGTGCATGTTTTAAGGACCTTTTGATTCGTTGGAAAATCTTAAAGATTATCACATAGTCTGTACGTTAACTATACTATTTTAGTTTCACGTATGAATTTCCTTCAGACATGCTACAATAATATAAATAGCGTGTTGAATATATACAGAGACCAGTGCATATCTATACAATTATATTTTTTGGTTAATTGTAAGCGAACTTCTGTCAATATTATACCTTACGATAGATGTTCAATTTTCGTTGACCCATCCAAGCATAATGTTGATATTCCATGAGGTGTGAACATCATATATCCCAACCGACGTTACATTTTGTACGTACCACACTCGTGCGACTGAAGAGAATAATCGGTAGGCAATTAAAAAACGCATGATGTCAACTAAATGTTCATGTCAAATATACATCATCGCCATTTTTTAGTGAATTGGCCGGAACACTTAAACACATCATATAATTATTTAGTGTTAAATATATATTTCCTCTTCGAAGAATATACACGGGATGCAATATTGATTATTATACCTCACTCTTATTCACAATGCTAAACTCCCATAGGCCATCGTGACATAGAAATACTGTCAGACCCAGCGGGAATAAATTTACTGTCCAAAATATACTGTCGCCCGCTGCCATAGCAATCACGTGCCACCAGCGGGAAGAAATGTACTGTCCAAAAAATACTGTATCCCGCTGCCTTAGCAATCACGTGCGGAATGTTCTAAAATTATACTGTCCCATTCGCGCATGCGCAGTACGCATTTTTTGCATTTCCGTTGTATTTGGATAATTAAAATATCGATTGCAACTGAAACTGTGCTGTAGAATAGATTAATGCCATTATTTAAGCTTTGACAGGAGTCATAAAAAATAAATTTCGTATAAACGACACGCTTACCTCAATGGCAACTTTAATCCAATGCTAATAACAATAAAGTTACAACGATATACACTTCCAGTGTCTGTTCTTAAGGTATTATGCATGACAAATACACAATCCGAAATACGTTTTGGATTCGTTCGATGCTTTTAACAAATAGACTTTTTTACTGTTTAAAAACAACCACGTCCATATTATTGTTCCAAAATGTTTCGTCACCGAAATGACGTCACACGAGTACGTCATAAATTGCGTAATCAAGTGATGAAAATAAAATACGACAAGCTGGTTCGGTGATATAGTTTTAAAGAAAAATTGACGACTAAGAAAATTGATGGGATAAATCGATTACTAGGTCGGTTCCGAATAAAGCGAAGTTCATTTTGCTCGGCCCGAAAAGCTCAAACACTCGACATATTAATAGTTGTTCATGGCTGAAATGAAATACAATTATTGAATATTAAAATTGTTCATGGTTCATATAAATTGTTCATGTTTGAATAGTTTGTTCGGTATAATAAAATAAATATTACATGTCTGACAGTGTGACAGTAAATTTGTCAACTTTCGGAAAAATACTGTCAACCTTTGCTTCGCCTCGGTTGACAGTATTTCCTCAAGTTGACAAATTTACTGTCACCCTGTCAGACATGTAATATTTATATACTATACCCCTCAACTACGTTATGTTTCTTAGAAATAATATTGAGCGTCTGTCTGAGGTAACTCCAGGACTCTATGCATGTGCGTAAAGTGTCCCAGATTAGCCAGTGATTAGCCAGATTAGCACATGATTCTCAAGTACGACGCAGTCCGCCTATACTGGATTTTGGTGAAACGGAGACTACCTGTAAAATAAGAAACTATGACGGAGGAAAGTTTCGTCCCTCATTAGCCTGTGCGGAATGCACAGACTTATCTAGGATGCCAATTCAACCACATGCATTAAGTTTTGTTTTACCAGAACGAGGCTTCATTACATAACGCCCAAGATCATTGCGATGTATCATCATTCATTTTTGGTGGCGTTTATATGTCTCAAACTGGAGGGTAACTGTAACTATGCATGTGAGTAAAGTGGCGCAGATTAGCCTGTTTTAGCCAGATGATCACATGCTTCTTAAGGACGACGCAGTCTGCCTGAACAGGATTTCGGTGATGTGTCATTAGCCATTACGGAATGCACAGACTTATCTAGGATGCCAATTCAATCACATGCGTTAAGCATGATTTTCCCAGAACGAGGCTTCATTACATAACGCCAAAGATCATTGCGATGTATCAGCATTCATTTCTGGTTGCGTATATATATATATATATATATATATTATATTATAATATATTATATTTGATATATATATATATACTATTACATAGTGCCAGTTACACGGTCTCGGTAGTTTTCAGACTATACTTAAGGGGTCAATATTACAAAAGGGGTCTGTATACAACCCCGCGTTCTAGGCACCTTTAATTACTATGAGGGGGTGTATGGAAGGATTATAAAATGAACGATGTGTAGATCGATAAAGTCGATATTTATTGTTGTAATTGAAAACAGTAAAATATATAAATGTGTAATAGCACGACGTCGCAATATTGTTTATTTGTGATGCATCATAATACTATACTCCAGAAACAGAAGAAAAGTTTCATATCTATAAGTGGTGCCTGCGTAGAATACCATTTATATAAATTGAATGTATTTCGCTATGTTTAAGAGATGACATAAAATATCTTATTCGATTGAATTATACATTGAATATGCTATGTAACATTTAAATATCAGAACATTTGAACTTCATAATAGTTATGTCAATTTTACACCAAAAATCCTCAAAGGTGTCTGATTACATTTATTAATGTAAGTTATTTCATTCCTATATAAAGGGAGCATATTGTCAGTAAATGTGCAACTCTAAGTAGCGTATTTATCTGCCTTAAAGGGGCCTTTTCACAGATTTTGGCATTTTTTTAACTTATTCATTAAATGCTTTATATTGATAAATGTAAACATTGGATCGTAAAAGCTCCAGTAAAAAATCAAGAAAAAAAAATTAAAAAAGGAAAAGAACATTGCCCGGAGCAGGTTTCGAACCAGTGACCCCTGGAGTCCTGCCAGAGTCCTGAAGTAAAAACGCTCTAGCCTACTGAGCTATTCCGCCGAGTACACATTCGAGACGTATTTTATACCTTATATAAGCAATCTTTGTAGTTTCACAAAATTTAACGACAAAAACAGAACTCTCCAAATTATTCAATCGTTTCGCGTTGCAACGCTTTATAATTTTTAGGTTTTAAAATCATCAAAAGATGCATATAATGGCTATATTAGAGCATGGTTAATGTTCAGTATTACTGTTTCCTCACAAATATCATAACTAAAACGAAAACTTACGAATCTGAAACAACTTTTTTCAATTTTGTCAAGAAAGATCCCTTTAACATGCGCTGTGTACACGTATGGCTGTAACATTTACACTTAAGATTGTCCGCCTATGTTTTGATTGTCTGATTCGATTTCATTTATTTTAGTCATGGTAGTCATTATGACTTATTTAAACTATTTTGGGGCAATACTGGTCATTCAAACGCAATATAAAGTGCGAATATTTCTGCCATTGACTGAAAAGTGCCCTTATTTATCGAAGGGCTAAATATATGGGCCGTGCTGTGTGAAAATGGGGTTAAACACATGAGCATTAAATGTCTTCCTAAATAAGCTTGTGAAGTCTAGGCGGAAAAAGTCTTCCATGATAAGCCTATGCGGACTGCACAGGCTAATCTAGGACGACACTTTACGCAAATGCATTAACCCCCCTTTTGACAGAGCGCGGCTCATATGGTTTGATACCAGTCACCACGCAGGCTATGCGATATGCCAAGTCACTATGCAGGTTTATGCGACTGGTCAAGTCAACACGCATGTTATGCGACTGCCCATCTAGGTTATACGACCAATCACCCACCTTGGTTATACGACCAATCACCCACCTAGGTTATACGACCAATCACCCACCTAGGTTATACGACAGGCCACAGTCACCACACGGGTTATGCGACATGCCTCAGTCACTACGCAGTTTATACAACATGCCTAGGAATTTAAATCACGATCCAGGGTTTAAATGCTCACAGGTTGTTTTTGTTCTTTTGACAAAGGCGAGTCCGGCTTTTACACTCTAAGAAACTTAATCTGTATCAGGAAATAAGTTGTTGAGAATCTAAATGTAACTAAGCGTATTTTGTAGATTCAGCTACTGATTTTCAAGTTTATTGTGTGTAGTTCTAGCCTGTTTTAGATTTATGCTCGTCATTTATTACCAAATAACATTAAGTGAAGGTGCCATATTAAAAGAAACTATACTTTTCTGTTATGCAACTATATGAGCTAAAGAAATAGGTCTACTGATAGAGTTATTAGACTTTTGATAAGGCTTTGATTAGAGTGTCAAACACGCGCGATATAACTTACGTCTGTGACATTACTTTTATCAAGTTTGTCACGCAGTGTTCTATAAATTATAAAAACATATGTTTTCATAATATAGTAATACAAAAATAGTATGAAGATGAACATAAAAGAAAAGCACTTTTTAATCGAAACAAGTTGACAGTTTGAAGTCATAATATGAAAGATGTTGATTTGAACTGTGTACTCATGTATATTGAAAACTCATTACTAGTGACACATATCTAAAATTTTAACACACATATATTTATATACATATATATTTTTAAAATATTTTTTACCTCTGTTTGATGTCAAATGTAATTTATTGTTTTATGATATCGTTCGTGCATTGCCGTAACATCAAATCTTCATACGGAATGACGTAGTTTAAATTAACCGATACCCGCTAAATACGTTAAATGTTTTTTTTTTTTTTAAATACTTTATTTTTTCATAAATTAAACAGGCTAGTATCTTTACGGTGTACAATTTCTGATATTCTATATTGGACATAACTTTTAATTTGTAAAATATGTAACATATCTTATTTACGCAACTGTTAAGTATGTCGTAGGTAAATTATCTTACCAAATGACTGCTTAATACTACCAGGAAGATGAGACATGGTGGCATCATCAATTGTGTTTAATGACCAGACTGTCATCTGCCACCCAGTGTGGTTTATAACACCATGTGGTTAGTTAAGTCTGGACAATATCTGATCAAAACGAGAAAATCGGATTATGCAGAACAAAGGGGCAATTAAACACTGGAATGCAAAGGCATACACGATTTAAAGATTGATGCAAATAATCAAATGAAAAATATTGCATTTAAATTAATTAAATGCTTTTTTTAATGTGTCAATGTGTTAGTTTTCCAAGACAACCAAGACCATGTTATGACGGCCTTAGAATTTAGAAAGAAATTCATCCGTTGAATAATCAGTGCTTTCTTATATATGTTACCGATTGTTAAGCAGCAGTGTAATGGCGGACGCGGAGAGAATTCAGGGGAGATAATTATGTAATGACTAAATTATGGAACGGTCTATGGGAGGATTATAAAATGAACGATGTGTAGATCGATAAAGTCGATATTTATTGTTGTAATTGAAAACAGTAAAATATATAAATGTGTAATAGCACGACGTCGCAATATTGTTTATTTGTGATGCATCATAATACTACACTCCAGAAACAGAAGAAAAGTTTCATATCTATAAGTGGTGCCTGCGTAGAATACCATTTATATCAATTGAATGTATTTCGCTATGTTTAAGAGATGACATAAAATATCTTATTCGATTGAATTATACATTGAATATGCTATGTAACATTTAAATATCAGAACATTTAAACTTCATAATAGTTATGTCAATTTTACACCAAAAATCCTCAAAGGTGTCTGATTACATTTATTAATGTAAGTTATTTCATTCCTATATAAAGGGAGCATATTGTCAGTAAATGTGCAACTCTAAGTAGCGTATTTATCTGCCTTAACATGCGCTGTGTACACGTATGGCTGTAACATTTACACTTAAGATTGTCCGCCTATGTTTTGATTGTCTGATTCGATTTCATTTATTTTAGTCATGGTAGTCATTATGACTTATTTAAACTATTTTGGGGCAATACTGGTCATTCAAACGCAATATAAAGTGCGAATATTTCTGCCATTGACTGAAAAGTGCCCTTATTTATCGAAGGGCTAAATATATGGGCCGTGCTGTGTGAAAATGGGGTTAAACACATGAGCATTAAATGTCTTCCTAAATAAGCTTGTGAAGTCTAGGCGGAAAAAGTCGTCCATGATAAGCCTATGCGGACTGCACAGGCTAATCTAGGACGACACTTTTCGCAAATGCATTAACCCCCCTTTTGACAGAGCGCGGCTCATATGGTTTGATACCAGTCACCACGCAGGCTATGCGATATGCCAAGTCACTATGCAGGTTTATGCGACTGGTCAAGTCAACACGCATGTTATGCGACTGCCCATCTAGGTTATACGACCAATCACCCACCTTGGTTATACGACCAATCACCCACCTAGGTTATACGACCAATCACCCACCTAGGTTATACGACAGGCCACAGTCACCACACGGGTTATGCGACATGCCTCAGTCACTACGCAGTTTATACAACATGCCTAGGAATTTAAATCACGATCCAGGGTTTAAATGCTCACAGGTTGTTTTTGTTCTTTTGACAAAGGCGAGTCCGGCTTTTACACTCTAAGAAACTTAATCTGTATCAGGAAATAAGTTGTTGAGAATCTAAATGTAACTAAGCGTATTTTGTAGATTCAGCTACTGATTTTCAAGTTTATTGTGTGTAGTTCTAGCCTGTTTTAGATTTATGCTCGTCATTTATTACCAAATAACATTAAGTGAAGGTGCCATATTAAAAGAAACTATACTTTTCTGTTATGCAACTATATGAGCTAAAGAAATAGGTCTACTGATAGAGTTATTAGACTTTTGATAAGGCTTTGATTAGAGTGTCAAACACGCGCGATATAACTTACGTCTGTGACATTACTTTTATCAAGTTTGTCACGCAGTGTTCTATAAATTATAAAAACATATGTTTTCATAATATAGTAATACAAAAATAGTATGAAGATGAACATAAAAGAAAAGCACTTTTTAATCGAAACAAGTTGACAGTTTGAAGTCATAATATGAAAGATGTTGATTTATTATAATTTGAAAACTCAGAACATTTAAAAATATTCTGTACTGCCAGTGTCCGTGTGTCGCATGGATGGCAAAAAGCGATGACAAAAATTCACCTTCAGTCTTGATACAATCATCGATTGTTTATGTGATACAAATGTTACCCTGCGTAATAAACCTCATGAACGATATGTTGTATTTATTGATAAATTAAATGTCAGTCTGAACATATGAATAACGTACTGTTTGACGTACACGTTGATGAAATATGAGTAACTCGACATCAAGACCAATCGACCACACGTTTTAACATCACGAAATTTTATTTTAAAAACTTAAAGAACTTAGCAACATAAATACCATTTTGTAAATATCTTTAAAATAGTAACAGTGACTTAAGCAAGTAAATTTTGAACAAGCTAATTTTTTAATAACTGAAGAAATCGCCTTTTAAAGATTGTTTGTTGTGTTTAAGAACTTATATTGTAATACGCTATTGAAGTTATGGAAATGATCATGTTTCAGGAACGGCCATATTTCTGATAAAATAATACTAATTTATCAGGAAATATAAAATATGTATTCATAAAATAAAAGAAATACATCCAGAAAAGATTCAACAGTAAACTAATGAACACAACGTTAGACCGGCGTAAACAAAGAACAACTTTTACACATGGACATACATGAAATATATGATATACATGTTATGAGCGAAAATTATCATATCATGTGAAATAAATTGATGAAATGTTTCAACAAGTCAGGTTTTGGTGAGATAAAACTCGTGTAGGTGTTATTTTAACAGTATGAGCAAAATATTCGTCGAAAGAAAAACAAAAAACAAAAGCATTTTACAATTTCAAACGTACATAATAAATGTTAAATAATGTAACGCAATGCAAAGTATTAACAAATTTAAACACAAAAATATATATATTAAAAAAAACACAAGTTCTATATATACAATCCATATAACTAAGTATTACACATTTGTGTTCTCTATTTCAAATTTGTACACCACATTGATGCGATTTATAATTTAGAACTGATAAATAGCGTATACCGGTTTCAAGAGTATTGTTATAATGTGTTCTCTTATAACCGGTAAACAGCTTATATCCAATACTCTAAAATGCAAACACTTTCCAGATTCCGACACGAGAGTTATTTGTAACACCCTCTATTGGTTAAATTGTTCAAACGTACGTAGATTCACTTTATCTCATACTTGAAGCTCTTTGGTACTTATCTTAGCGCTTTTGGAACTTTTCGTGCTTTTATTACTCTTCTGGGAATCCGTTTTTTCATAAATCGGTTTTCGAAAGCGAAAATCACGTTTTCGGCAAACAAATAATTTCTTAATTAACACTATACATCGACGTCTGAAGCTGAGGTTGAGGAAACTGTATATAATTGGATTTATCGCATTGTTGATGAAATAAAACTTGGAGAACAGTTTACTTATAACTTGCTCGGCGAGAGTCTGATTCTTTTCCAGATCCTTTATAGAGGACCTGCATATCATGACGATGATTCCAGGAAGATAGCTGATGACAAACACAACAGTGACCGCAAACAGGACAATGGTGGTGCGACTAACCCGAAACTTTGTCATCGCCTCCGCAAGGCACTGAAGTGTTGGCCGCAAGGACATCCTGGTCGCCATGTCCTGCGAGTCTTCGTCGCTGTACTCAGAGCAGTACCGGACCACTCTTAGTTTCTTGGTCTTCTGGTCATTCGCCAAGGTGTTTTGCATCGGAATTTCCTCCCTGCTCGGTCTCTTTACCTGATCCCCAATCACCAGCTTTTTCCTGCGTTTTATTTCAACCCAGATACGAATGTACAAGCCAGATAAGATCAGGACTGTCGTTACAAATACCAGTCCGAGCATGAGATAATAGATTTTGGAAAACGCTTGTTTTCTATACGTCTCCTCTATCGAGCAGTCGTATCCTTGGACACGGCCGTCCGGCGTATGCGTTCGGGAAATCCCGTACAAGATGAGTGCTGGAATTGATATCACCACCGCTGCTAGCCCGGCGACAAAGCACATGATTTTTATCTTGTAAAGTTCAATTAACATCAATGGTTTGCAGATTTTGAAGTACCGGTCGAATGCAATTTCAACAAGGATGATGGCAGATCCGTAAACAACAACTGCTTCAGTGTATCTAAATATCTTACATATCGCACCGCTGTAAAACGTTAACGAATATCTCAGATCGTATAATTCGGTTGGCAAGCCTATAGCACACGCTAAGAGGTCAAATATTGCCATAGCAACGATGAAATAGTTAGACGAAGTCTTTCTAAACATCTTGCAGTAAACGAACAGGACAAGGCTGTTTCCAATGGTTCCTATGACCAAGATGATAATTAGGAACACGAACACGGGAAGGTACCGGATGGCTTGTTCCTGGTTGTATTGGTCGAGCAGGGCCGCCTCCTCCGAGAGTGAGAGCTTGCTTGTTTCCGGGGGCATTGATGACGTGTCATCGGTGTGGTTCCAATCAAAACTATCCATATTGAAATCGTCTGTCTGAAATTTGAAAGAATGTCAACCATTCATTTTTGAATCGATCATTTTGTGACAAATCAACTTTGAAGTAATGCTAATTATTTGGTATTCGATGAAATGAATACATAGATTAGCAAGTATTTTAATTAAATAATTTATAAACTGCACAGGCTAATCTTGGACGACACTTTCCGCACATGCATTATGCCAAGTTTTCTCAGAACGCCAATCATATAATCCTCACTCTGAGATGATCGTGTTAGACTATCTCTGGGCTTCGTTTCATTTTAACTTTACCCGCAGAATCCAGAGCGTTTTAAATTATTACATCATTAGTTTATGGAAGAATCATTTATCTCTGCTCTGTCCGTGGTGATACGACCAGTTTGATCATCGAATCAATTCTTGGTTTGATTAATAGAATGCCATGAATTAAAATTTCTGGGAAATTTCGATATTGCATCATTATTCCATATATTAAACAAGCGCACCTTACATAAAGCAATTATCTGCAGCATTTGCAGCATTTGTTTTTTTTGCACAACAATAAAGCAGGGCGAACTAGTTCATTCAATCCCGCGTTATACACAATGCAGTATTGGTGCAATGCATGAACTTGTGTTATGGATTGATATTTGACTGTTATCTCCTCTAACTGCACTTACATCCGTGATAATTAACCCATTTACGCTCAGTGGACTCTACCATCCTTCTAAATTGGATCAATTTATTTCCAAAATTAGGGATGTCTAGTATATTTATTTCTCTATATATATTTGACCACGTAATCATATGCAAAAACAGCCTGCTTTAATTTAATTACAATATGAATCATTGTTTCGGTACGTGAATATTGTTGTTAAAAAACTGTTTAAAGGGGCGACTCACATAATTTAAAAGTTTGCGAAATGACTGTAGAACTTATATTCATGCGACGAGAAATATTTAATTTTCATTTTACACTTATAATTAACCCAATTATGCCTAGCGTCTAGAAAAAAGGCCTTGGCAAACAGCGTAGACCCAGATGAGAGGCCGCACAATGTGGCGTCTCATTAGGGTCTGCGGCGTTTGCGTAAAGTAATTTCTGTAAGAAATATTCAAATATAGAAATACACATACTAGACATCCCTAATTTTGGAAATAAATTGATCCAATTTAGAAGGATGGGAGAGTCCATTAGGCAATAATGGTTTAAGTAAAAAAATAGTTTACGTTATAACCGAGAGCGGCGAACACATTACAAACAAATACCGTTGGATAAAAAAAACACGACCGGGTTGCGGGAATCAAAAGAAAATATTGAAAAACGTGGGGCCATTTTAAGTTTTGATATAATATGCAGTCATATCAGGTTTCATATTTTTCGATCACTGATGCCAGCATGCTTTATGTATGACGACATAGTCCATACGAGCTGAGACCTCCACAGTCAACGAATTATAATACCGGTACACAATCTCTATAAAGGTAAAAGTTACCGTAAAACGTATCAATACCACCATATATATCCCTCAAGATCATATCGTCTTAACGTGAAGCAATAGTATCTACCACATTTAGTCACCTTTAATAACATCAACGTATTCTCAATTAGCATAATTTTATGTGTATTATTTTAAATTGTATTATCTTTTCAGCACACATGAAAATGTTTATTCATCATAAACATAATTGAATTCCGGCATCACATATGTCTTTGTTGTTTTTGACGTAATCGTTAAAGCATTTATTGTTAACTGGATTCTAAATGCTGTAATCAAATTTTTGTTTTTTATCCTGGACATTTTCATGTATTGATACTCTAACAACTTCAATACTGATCACATGTCATGCCTTTGTATACGTTAATATGTTTTGATCATGTAAACTCCTGGGCTGTAAGTCTATTGTATATATTAAATAAACCAAACCATAGATGTTTCCAAATTAACAATGGCGTCTCCAATGTATCTAACTACAATTCTATTCTACTCGATATCACGCTCACAAACAAGCAAACAAGAATCCCCACAATCACCAAACATATACCACAAAATAACAACCGTAAATCTGCAATAGTACACGAACACTTTATTTTCATAAAATATAATATCTACATTCTGAGGATAAATGCGACAAAATACAATTTAAACGAGTAATCCTACCATGGATAACCTGTTAGCATGTCTTAATCATAGACCTTGTGAAGGTCAAACATAACGTAGTTAGCAAAACACACATGTGTGCTTCTATTTACGTAAAATACATATGACAAATGATCCTTTTTAAAACATTAATACACTAAAATAAAACATATTTCGTAACCCTCGCATGCGGTTTCTCATTAACCCATTTATGCCTAGCGTCCTGAAAAAAGGACATTGCAAACAGCGTAGACCCAGATGAGACGCCGCATAATGCGGCGTCTCATCTGGGTCTGCGCTGTTTGCTGAAAGGAATTTCTGTTAGAAATATTCTAAATATAGAAATAAATATACTAGACATCCCTGTTTTTGGAAATAAATTGATCCAATTTAGAAGGATGGGAGAGTCCACTAGGCATTAATGGGTTAATCCCGATAATTCTGAATACTTTGATTGCTTTACGTCAATCGATTTGCAAAAAAACCCAACACATTACGATTAATTTGCTTTGAAAAAGTGGTACTAAAATAGAATGGGGATCGTCGTTTTATGACGAGGCTAATGGAAGAAAACGCGCCACATATAAAAAGTAACAATGTTTATCACATAGGTATTCATCCTCGTTTTAATTTACCAGGAAACATTAACCCGATGGTTCAATTCATCGTGATATTGCGATATCCCTGTGGGAAATGTGTCATGCGATCGTGACATACACGTCTTTCAAGACCTTGTCATGTCGTTCGTTGTCTAATGTTTTATAGCTGTGTTGCAGAATTTGTAATATTTTAGGAATTATCTATGTAATAGTGAAAGAGGAGCAACTTTTGTAGGCCGTTACGAAATCTTTATTATAGACGAAACGCAATGACCGTTTTTACCAGACTCGTTTATCTGTTCATTGTCCACGTGTTTGAATGCAAGGATTTCATCATTATCACGAGTAGTGTAAATAAAATGATACAGATTTAACACTATACATTTAATTTAATGAAGAAAGGAGCCCACCGCCTATGATTAAATCATTTGTACAGTGTTACTGTTAACTTCCATTATTGATTGTTAGCATATTTCATTATACACTGTAAGACAAATAAGTGCTTAATTACATTTATTCCAAAAAAAATTAATTAATTGAACAATTGAACTGGGCACATGGGAGTGAAGAAAAAACCTCGCTGGTTAAAATTGATATTTCAAATTGACCTACCAATCGTTTGATTTTATTATTGTATCATAAATATAACAACGTCATTGATTTGTCAATGGCCGATGCGCTTAAACATCGTAGATTTTTTTTATGCTTCCAGAATGTTTTATCGTCTCCCCCGTTTGTATGCGTCAATTAACGTAATGAAGTCTGTCTGACTGCGCCGGCATCACTGTCGTTATCTCAGTATGAATATCACCAGAGTGAAGTGTGCATTAGTAAATCAAACAATAATTATGACTGATTCGTTGGCGTTGATAATGTTATCAAAATGAATGTAACGGTAAACCTGATTTACTTTGTTATTCTGCAAAAAATTATTATTTAAGTTAATCTTGATTATTTAAAAAAACGTTGAATGTGTTTGTTGTGAAGCAATGCTTGCCTCAAACTTCTGTTCTAAAATGAGTACCATATTGCAGGATAAAGGATTCGTTCGAAAAACCTTTAAGCTA